>NW_027493895.1:0-342196 GCF_021521415.1 Bidens hawaiensis
AAATGGAGTTGAAACCATAAATGTCAGAATTGACAAGGGAGAGGATCCGGCTGATTTTGATGTGAAGAAGGAATACAAATGCGTCAATGGCAATTGCACTCAGAATATAGTATCAACTCCTATGATTAGGTTCTTAATTTTGCTTAGTGACCATGCGTATCTTTAAATTTTATTTTCATCATTATTTTTTCTATATACAAGATCCATATTAGAGTCCAGGATTGCACAGGGACTGTGACTCTTACAATGTTTGAGCGGGATGCAAATAAGCTTATTGGACGAACTGCTAAAGACGTTCTTGACGAACACGAACAGATACACTTTTTTTCCTTTTTAATGGTATATAATAACATTATTAGAAACAGTGAAATTTTGTAACTATTTTGTTTGAACTAAATATATTTTATGCTTTTGCAGTCGGCTGAATTTTTAACTCTCCCTGCTGCTTTCAACGTTTTATTAGAAATGAAGTTTGCCTTTAGGATCGAGATCAAGGACTATAATATTGAAAATAATGCTGAATATTTTTCAATTACTAAACGCGATCAAGAAAGTTTGTCTTTTTTTTTTTCACTCATTACATGAATAAAATGTGTCATCTATATTGTGTCCGATCATATCATATTTTACATGTTTTATGGTTGAAGTGTTAGTAATTTTTTTTAACTGCAATGTATGTTTCTACATTTTATATTTAATACCCAATTTTTTTTATGATATTTTGAATGTTTTCAGACTTATAAAACAAAATTTGTTAAACCAGTGTTGTACACGGGTACTAACCTAGTGGGTTTTATAAACAAACCCAAAAACAATATGGTAGATGTAGCAACGTACAGTCTTAGTATAAAACATGGAGTATTGTTTATTCTGAATAGCTCGGATATTAAATTTGGTTAATTACGTTTAGCAATATATTTCTTAATTACGTCTGCAGACTGATTTTGTTTAAATTTTGTGTCTTTCGTTTATATAACTTTTCATAAAGGTACGGTACAAAATATTCTTTTCTTTTCAAGCGCAATATTGTATAAAAGTTTAAGTTTGATGTCTACTTGTGTAGGAGGACAGCCTCCAAGGTGGTACAGCTGCATCGATTGGATAAATAGCATTTCTTAATGGTGAATCGTCTGTTTTTTTTTTTTTTTGCTTCTATGCTGATGTGTTATGCGTATTTTTTTTTGTACAAACTGATTACAAAAAAATTAGTTAACTTTCATTGCAATTTATTGTGAATTGGTACATCAGTTTATTATTAGTAAATTAGTTTAAACAATACGTACCCGCCGCGAAATTAATATTAATGTAATTTTACTACGAAAGATGTCGGTAACACAAGGAGCCGCTACTAACGGAATCACAAATGTGTCCCCGCCGCAACGTGCGGACACTCTTACTAGTTAATAAGAAAAGATGATTATAGCTCGAGAACTGATCGCAAACGATAGCTAGAATACATAGAATAGTGTAGTGGTTGTGTTTTATGTGTTCGTTTACAAGAGCCTCCTTATATAGAAAGAGAAAACAAATATAAGTCCTATAAATCCGGAAGCCCTAGCCGCCATGACCGTTTGAAGACTTTTTCCTTAGTCCACGAGTATTTGAACCGGTCCTCCGATCTTTTAGGTGAGAATTAGTCATATAGTTGTTGTAGGCCGTTATAACTTTAAGTAACTTGCAAGCATAACATAAGTATAATATATAGTCGGTTAGTTCAGGATCTTGTAGCCAGCTGGGAATCCAAGCAACCGGGATAATCGTCAGGATCACACTTGGGATAAAATGACCCACAACAGTTGTCCCCAAAAAATATTACAATTGTTAACCATAAATTCACAGCGGTCATATTTTTTCCACTTAATGACAATTTTGAATTTTGACGGCTTGTAGCGATTTGATAAGACCCGGTGCAACTTCGGAGATAGCCTAACCGCCAATCCTTTAATCCTGACAAAGCCCTTATAATTACCCCGGGTTTACTTATAATTTCATATTGTCTCCGATTCCAGGTAACTCTTTCCTCTCTCTAACTTAGTGTTTCTTTGTTCTTCTTTCTTCCTTTTACTGATCATGGCAAGACAGAGATAAAAAACTTATGTTTCCAGCAACGAAGATTCCCATCCCAACTTCATATGTCAACAAATCCTGGCTGATCCTGACTTCGAAGTTTGTAACTTTTCCAATCTAGACCAGTCATACCTTCAATTTGGTTACCCTTTCCCTGTTGGAGCTAAATTTTGTCCTTTCGACAAGACCATTCGCTCCGATTGCATCTCTAAAAAATGGGTTGGCTTCCTGGCGTACCCATTCACCATTGGCTTAACCTATCCCTTTTCCGACTTCATTGCCCCTTTCTTCGAGGTCACCGGTATTAACTATATGCTATGCCAATGAGGTGGAGGGTTTTGTTTATGCTCAACAAGATCATTACAGCCCACAATATTGACCTGCAAATATCCGATTTAGCCAGCATTTATAACTTGAGAACCCACGAGTCCAGTCGTTTTTTCTTCTATTGCTGTCCGGTCAACTCCCCCTTATTTTAAATACCAAAAGAAACGATGGACAATGGTACTAGAGGTTCTTTTGTCCAAAGAGATTCCATCCCTGTGGGCCGTGGGCGAAGAACTTCCTTACCGATGGGTTAAGAATGACTAGAAATATATTTAGGATTTTAATAATAAAGGAATAAAATTGATACTTATCTTGCTTTTTTCTTATGATTCTCAGCGAAGTTCACTGATCTTGTGACTCCTACATCTGCTGCTTTGAAGAGGATTCCTGAGATTTTGAAGATTCACGAAGAGGATCATTCCTTCCAGCTTGAAGTTTTTTTTCTTCGGATTCCGAGCAGTCATCAACCGGGAGAATGTCAGGTAAAACAATCATCCCTAACCGCTTTAGGTTTAATAATAGTATTTGTTTCGGAACCCTGATTTTTTGTTGCAACAGGACAAGGAATGGGTTTGGATGATCTAGACAACATCATCTTGAAGAAGGAACCTGCTGTCGTCGAAGTTTCCAAGCCACTCCATCCAGCTTCTCGAACTAAAGCATCCACTTAAAAAGAGGAAAGCCAGAGAGGCCTCATGCTCCGCTTTCAAATCGCACAACTTCGAAGGTGCCGAGCCACTCCTTTTCCAGATAAGGATCATGCAATATTCTTTCTTGTAAAAATGTGAACCATACTGACCATACCTTTTTGTTGCAGGTTCACCGACACTTGACCAAGATTTATCAAGCCTCTCTTCAAGTGGTCGAGATGCATAAGCTAAATGTGGATGATCTCAACAAAGTAGTCGACGCCAAGTCCCTCTATATCAAGAACAATACTAAGGAATTTGATCGGCTGAAGTGGGATCATGCTGACCTCAAGGCCACTCATGCTAAAGAGCTAAGCGACTTCAAGACCCAACTTAAGATGCACGCTGCTCATTCCATATGTTGTGCAAGGATCAAGTTGATGGAGGAGGCCAAGAAGCCTGATTTTGACATGTCTTCTTGGGATCTAAAAGGTCTAATGGTGAGAGAGGTAGAGCTCGGGCTTGATATAGGCTTGGCTTCTGGAGAGGCTAAGCTGAGAAAGGTTGCTGAAGAGAGAGTTGGAGATGTCGAGGTCGGGAATGGTGGTGGAGAGAAGATTGTGCAGGCCGGGATGGCTGCAGGTTTCGCAGAGGGGCAATGAAGGATATCAAAGACAAGTCCTAAGACCATCATTGTCCGGTGATTTTTGTTGGTTTAGTTCGATATGGTTGTATTCTAAACAATTTACTTTTCTTGTTGCGTGGCTGTGATCTTTTGAACAATTTTAATTTCATGTTTTTAGACAATGAATATTTTAATGTGGAGGGATCCCTGAGTTTCAAGACGAAACCTTAACTATTATCAGTTTATATTGGAAAAACATTTTAATATCTCTGATGGAGGGATCCTTGCTTCTAGGACGAAGTTAGGGATATCTTGTTTTATTGCTAAAAGATATTGACAAAAACTTTGATTGAAAAATACTTAGAAAAGTAAGTCTTCACCACATATTTTGAAAAGTAAATGAATAATTAAACCTGATTGGAGAGGATGGGTTTATATCGATAAGTATTAGGAATCTCTGAATATTTGAAGGTGATCCATAACAACCTTTCAAGCTTATTCCCGATGTCCTACAACACACATTAGAATAGTAAATTGTGAGGATTTTCAGATAGATATGTGATCAAGAGGATGAGGATCCTGGGGAAAATCCAACATAAAGATCCTTGGGAAAATCCCATAAGTAATTTTGATCATAAAGATCTTGGGGAAAATCCTGAAAATAACATTGAATTTGAGTTAACACATAATTGTTAAATACTTGGGACAAGCCAATCGTGAGTGACATGAAAATGCCAAAACCTTATGTAAATACTTGAAACAAGCCACGGTTGTATAACATGTTCATGTTAATCATTGATAATATAATTGAGGATCAATCATGTAACCAATAGAAACGAAATTGTCAGCTACCATTTAGATGAATTGGTCTCGCCATCTTGAATTACATGTGGAAAACGTGCGCCTAGGCAAAGTGTTTGAACTCAATTCTTATAAAGGTGAAAACCTTAAAACCTTAGAAGGGATTAGAACCTTAAACGTAGAGAGGTGGCCAAACCCCTAGGAATGTATTCACTTCTTAGTCGGGATCCCGATTCTGCAAAACACAGGTGTTAGCTCGGCTAACACCCCTCCGATGTTTAAGTCAGTAATGGGTTTCATGAATAATAAATAAAATTTAAATAATTGAAATAGTAAAGTCAGAATACGTACCATACCAAGTTAGAAATAAATTCTAACTTACGTGAAATAGAGTTTAAAATCAACAACATTCCAGGATCTAGGTAGGATTCTGCCATCCTTAGCAAATAGCTAATATGCCCTTTTTCTTGCTTCAACCATGATCCCATATGGTTGATGTGCTAAAAGTAGTCAAATAATTATTAACTAAAATTAAACTAATCTAGACACTAAGTAATACTCTAGACCCTTAAACTATTAACCGGCAAGTGAACCGGTCAACTCTAGTATAGCTAAGTAAGTTCGTATATCGAACCCACGAGACTCTTTAAATTACGAAATTAGCAAATAAGACTCAACTACAAGACACGACTATTTATTAATAATATTTGAGGGGGAATTTAAAACTAATTAATTAAAACTCTAAATGATAATTAACTAATAATTAAAACTTACTAATAATTAACTAATGATTACTTTAATTAAACTAATAAACCCTAAACCTAATTTATATAATAATAATAAAACATAATCATTATTAATTAATTTAATAATAAAAACCTTAATCCTGATTACTTTAACTAATAAACAATCAAATAAACTTAGATTAATTTAGATGACAAAGATAACTACATAGGCTAGAATCCCCAAAGTTACGGTTATTAGTTAAATGGAAATCTCAAGTTATGGAACTGGGATCATAAAATAGACCCTTTACAGAAAACCCGAACATGACCCTTGAACTTCAAGAAGACGCCTATGGATTTCTAACAAGTTTTAAGACTCACCAGTTTTATGAATTAAACTTTCTTACAGTTATTTAATAGCTTATGTCTAAGTATCTTTTATGACGAAAACCAACATTACAGCGCGGTATTCAAAGATAGCAAAGCAGACTCAATTAACTTAATAGACTAAGCTGACAATCAAACCTAGACGGACTCCTTACGAAGAATTAAATCTAGCAATCCCGACAAGCAAAGATCTATCAATAGCCTATCACCTTACAACTTTTTAGACTAGCAGCTAACTTTTATCTGTTTAATTGATTTTATTGTTTCTATGATTTTAATCGATATTAATCACAAACTAGTCAAGAACACACAGTAAATGACCTAACAAAACCCAATCCTATGAAACAATCAACAAGGGCAATGTGAAACAATAAATCTAAGTAAACAAAACCAAGCAATCATACGCATCAATTAAACCAAACTCAACAGTTTACTTAGAACATAAAATCTATAACTGAACGAAAACCAAACAAAATCAAACCAAACAATGGTTCATCATGACCTAGGTAGTTTATGGAATTTAGCCTAGCACCATAAAGTCTAAATCAAACAAAACAAGTAATACTGAAAACATGGTGAAAATCTAATAAACGAAAGATTAAAGGCGATAAAAACCCATAATCTCCAAACGTGAACGTGTAAGTCTTCACCGGCTGTCCTCTTGCCTTCAAAATCACCAAGAAACTCGAAAGATAGCTCCAAGAACTTTCAAATTCCTCTGGTGGCTTCAGGTATGTTCAAATTTAAGTTAAACATGTTTAAATACCCAAAACAAGGGCCAACTTGAAGCAAAAACGAAATAAAACTTGTCCAGCATCTCCTAGGTGCCACGCGACCAGGAGATGAGAGCCTGGCCGTGCGGCGAGGCGTGTCTTTATAAGGGGGTCGGTCAGACCGGTTCCCTGTTCTGATCCTTCCTGACGCGTTCTGGATCTCCGTTTTGGCTCTTTTTAGCTTGTTTTTCGCCCTTTTTGATCACGATCAACTCCCGAAACCTACGTAACATAAAAGTGTTAGTAGTATACAAATCTCGACTAAAAACGAACAAAAACTATTAAAATATTAAATAAAATATAGACGGGAAACATAAACATTTAGCATTATATCAAATATCCCCACACTTATTATTTTTTCGTCCCTGAAAAAGTTTGATGCAGTTGGATCAGAATCGGAAAATTACAGTCTTACAAACATATAGGTTAATTTTTAAAGCTCAGAAAAACACAAAAACTGCGATCACCGATATTATTGTCCACTTAAACCCATGCCTTAATCTTTACCAGAACAAATATGATCCGACAATGATAGTACTTAGTGGTTTACACAATTAAGACCCGCTTATTTTCAGCTTTTACCGGAACAGACCACCCCAACTTGAGTTAAACCTCAAAATTAGCAGATTTAAAACTTTTGTTGCTCTGTTTTTTATGAATAGTTAAGTGTAACATTCGTTACTTTTCAAACCCGAAAATCCGACCTGTTTCAAATTTTTGATTTTATTTATAAATATATATCTCAAATTTTCGTTTCATGTATTTTTTATTTGTATTCGTTAAACCAACCCGTTTTGTCTTTTAAATATATTCTTTATTGTTGTTTATCAATAACTGATTATTTACGATGATTTAAGATTCTTATTCGTTAGTTTTCTATTCATTTCGTTCACATAACAAAACTTCGGGATTTAAAGTTTTGTTTGAATAAACGAGTTTCAAGCTATCGGGTATAGTATGAAAATAATCAAAGTTTATAAACATTTATTAAGTTTTTATAACATCCCAAAGTCCAAGGTTCAATTGGAAAATATACTTTAAGTTCAGTTTTAATATAACTAGAAACTTGAGGGGCATAATGTGTAACTTATTCAAATTAATAATATAATGATGCAAGAAATACCCAGCCCCCGTCCCCTGTTCCCGTTTTTCCGGCCAGCACACCGCCGGCGACGACAAGCAGCTCCGGCGAGCCTTAAAACACATCCAAAACGCCATATTAATCAATTATTTATGACTTAAACCCGTTGCACCACCCCCTTAATGCTTAATCAAAACTAATTACGCGTAATAAACACCCCAACGGCCGGATTGTCAACCCGTAACCGTCGGCTTTTATTGAAATCGCAATAACTCGAATTAATCATACATCGGACCAAATTACAACTATAAATAGCATCCTAACCTTCATCCAAACGTGCTACAAACATTATTTTACCATAACAAACTCCCTAATATCACCAAATCGTTCTTATAAACTCGGTTCCGGCCAATTCGTCGTTCACCCACTTTCCGACACCATCTGAGGTAATTGTTACATGGTTATGATTCGTTTTAACCCGGCAAACAAAACCCCTAACCTAAATCAATCAAATCTAAAACGAATCTGGAGAATTGAGAACCTAGGGTTTATGTGAAGAAGATGAAGTTGGGTTTATTGTTTATAATTATCAATTTCCATCTTCTAACAACAATACTAAATTGGTCCAGTGGTTATGTATGTGTTGTATGGGCATGGAGACCCGGGTTCGAACCCTGGTCAAAGCAGATTCAGTTTACATTTTTTTAAAACTATTTTTATTGTCATATTAAATCAAATATATATTTATAAATCTTTATAAAATAAATAAAATTATTTTTATAGATTAACAAATGTTGTTTTAAATTTCGTTAACCTTTTCAACCAAACACCAATCTCTCAAAACCCGGTAACACTCGTTAAACTCGTAAAATAATTATATAAAATGATATATATAGTGTCGTTGTATAACTTTATAATTTCTAAACCAACAAACGTTTATTCTAAAATAAAGTATACCTCTAACGCTAAAAATTCCGTTATATTAAAATATTCAAACTTGATATTAATATAGTAATTTAAGGTAATATTAAATTAATAATTTATTTAAAATTCGTTGAAGCTTTAGAGTATAATATCCAACCCCATAACAAAATATACATTTAACATCTCTAATCCCCGACAACCCGACCTATTTACTTTTTAAGTTGTTAGTAATAATTAATTTTGTACTTTTAATTCTAGTTCGTGACGTTCAATTGCTTCGGTTTCATTTACGCTATTTCGGTTTTATTTCAACCTTGTCTTCAACTTTATGGTGAGTTTTTCACACCCCCTTTTTAACGCTTTTACATATTTTGGGGGTAGCATATATATCTTATTTAAATTACAATTTCGTTTATTCATTGTTTACAAACTACAATTCTCTACATGGACTTGTGTGTTTACTTGTTACTTGCTCATGGATTACTTCAATATAGTATGATCATACGCCCCCCTTTGCGCTCAAGACATTTGTTGTTATGAGTGGAAAAGGGCCTCATTATCCGAGTACGTTAGTGCACAATCCCAACTGGTAAGGACCTTACTTGCTCATTTACATTTGTTCATGTAATTGTAGATTTTTATGTACTTGTATAAAAACTTGTGTGAACTCACCAACTATTCATATAGTTGACCTTTATTTTATATATATGCTACAGGTACCTTATGTAGAGTATGCTGTCGTGACGAAGACACTAGAACTTAGGTTATATTAATAAATGGACAAGTGTTAATTGTTTCTTGTATTTCCCTTGTATTTTTGTTGCAAACTTGTGTACTTGATGCTTAAATTAATTAATGATAATATTGTCACTTAATAGTGTCACATGTGTTTTAAGCAATCTGTACGTCACACTCAAGCGTTTCCGCTTTAGCCGGGGTGTTACATTAAGACGATCAAGGGTATTGTTTATCCACCTAAGCTTAAGCATCAAAGTCTACCAAGCAGCCATTAGATATTATTAAGGTACAATTAATTTATAGCTTGTGTTCCCCACAACATGACATACCCCCGTTATCAAGCAATACACCGAACCATTACCATAGGTGGGTATGCAAAATTTCATCTGCAGGGCTTACATGTGGCGTGTTCCTTGTGGTCCGTTTCTTAATGGTAATGAGACGCGAGCAAGGGGACCCCACATGGCTAACAGCGTGGATGATCAAGTCTGTAATGCATTTGTACTTTTGTACTCTTTGTGATCATGTTTAAAGACTTATATGGCAGAAATCTACGGGTTTGCTCTTTTTTAGCTTTATTTTAAATATTCACAACCCCATTGGAATTGTGAATACCCAGATGAATAGTCGGCATACAGACCCATAGTCTCCGGACCCGGGGCATCCTATCAATACAAGATTTAAGGTTATAAAACCATACGCCAATGATATGTAAAACACTAAAACTAGCAGTTTAAGATTTATATCACAAGCTACACGACATACTCCAACGTTAAACCTACCCAAACATCATATGATAATGTATTCAAATTTTTTAAACTTTTCAAACTTTATAATATTTCCATTTTTCATACCAAGAATTGAGGCTTGAGTATGGCCCGACCTTTCATTACTTATTTTCTACAGACAAAACGCTTTACCCACAAGAGATTTACAACCCATTTTTATCAAATTACTCTTTCATTTTCAAGGCTGAGCCTACCGACACATCCCAAGTTAAGTGTGTTTTATTTTATTTATCACATATTATTAGTAGTTTGAAAAACCAATTTCCGACAAATATCATCATCTCCCACTTTCACGCAACAAAAACTAGACTCAAGAGACATTTTTAAAACATTTTTCAATTTTTTTATTTTTTTTAAATTATAACTACAAAAAACTCAAGTACAAAACGAAAACAAAACTAAAATTAGTTGAAACACTTGTGTCCCATCCCCACACTTAAATTTTGCATTGTCCTCAATGCGGACACGAGAAACACGACTCGAAAAAAATTAAAAGCAAAAGCTAAAATTAAAAAAATAAAAAGCAACAACCTAAAACGATAAAACAAAAAACATAAAAAAATAAAAAATATAAAAACATAAAAAAAAACAAAGTACAATGGAAATGACTTAGCTGGTAATATGCGAGACTGTCAATGTGGTGCTCTTCTCACCGATCGCTCAACATGAAATGGTAACTCATTCTCTCTTTCTGAACAGACACGACCACTCCTCTCGACAAACCTAAGTAACATCAAACATAACATCTAAAAAAAATAAAGGTTACTTATCAGTTTTCAACATCCACCAACTTCCAACCCGCCAACCCAACCAAATAGTCTAAAATAATATCCGTACAAACCAGCTAAAAATAAAAAAAAATCATAAAAAGAAATAAAAACATCCAAAAGATATAAAACTCCCATGCCGGCTCGTCAACCGAAACTCAATCCTCGTCCTCTTCTTCCTCCTCCGACTCCTGCTCAAAATAGTGTAATGGCTTTGCATTATCAAATTCCGGATGACCCAGACCGTAAACCGGCTGTCTATAACCATACCCTGATCCACCAGGAGCGCTCGACCCGCTCGGACCCTCAACATCCGGCTGTCGGAGAGACGCAGGCAACCCAATCCTCAACTCAGTCATCATATATCTCATATGCTCATCTTGCCTTCTCTGATTCGCCTATATCATCCTCTGCTGTTCTTGCATCATCTGTCTCAGCTCATCCCTCAGCTCGGTCACATACCCCCTAATCTGATCAAAACCGGACTCCAACCGGTCAAATAATGAGTCCATAGTAATAGTCTCGGGGCGAGGCTCTTTGACCGGGAACTGAACACCCGGTCTCTCGGATCTGTGAAGTGGTCTCTGGTGACGTGTCGGTAAACCGGCTCTCATAGCCGCAGCAGCTGATATGGGCTAAATATATATAAATATATAAGTATTTCTTACACTTTTGAGTTGTTTTGAGTTGGTTTTTATTAAATATATTTCTATCTGGCTCATATTTAGATTTTAGGTTTCGAGAAACAATAAGCTAAGATGATGTATTTTTACTAAACTTGAGACCATCGAGTGAATGATTAAACATATGTTATATACTACTAGTTATAGTAATTATATACATTGATTGAATAAAAGGAAAAAAAAGGAAAATATATTGCATAATAAACGAAGTGTTCTATGTATGAATTTTAATTCTTAAGTTATTAATTTAAATTACATAACCTCCATGTTTGTTTAGTACAGGAATATAATTAAAGAAAATGGACGTTTGATCAGTTGTGGGGTCTTATTTACACAGTTCACTAGCGAAAAGAATATAGTAAAACAACAACAATTCATTGGGCCTGAAAACGAGCTGCGAAATACATTGGGTTGATTAATTTCAGTGGGACATAAAAAAAGCTATGTTAAATTTGGCGATAAAAAAAAACCTACAGAAGATACGAAGAGACGAGGTGAATAGAAGTAATCGTAGGGGGCACCCTTTTGGTGGCTGCGAATAATCAATCAAGCAAGCACCCTGGTCAAGCAAGCACCTTGGTCAAATAAGTCATGACAATTCGAATTTAAAGAAGCTAGCAGGCTGCTCAATTAATGTAACCAGGCTAGTAGCTCAACTATATTTTATTTTTTTAATGATGAATCGCAATAAATATATTATCTTTGTTTCATTCGTAGTTATGACTGACTAAATTGTTATACTTCCTGGGTTTGGATGAATACTTTTTAGACTCGTTTTATTCTTGGTTTTGGATTATTTATTGATTGGTTTATGTTTTGGTAAAGTTTTTATTGTATTTGGTATTAATTTATTATCAATTTTTGTTCCATATGCGTCTTTGTGAACGTCTTTCATGTATGGATGCATATTAGGTTGCTTACTGTGTGTTTTTAACTAATTTATGGTATATTGTTAACGTATTCCATAGGAACGGTAATGGAGAGTTTAGTGATACCTTATATTCTGCCACTTGAGAAACTGGGAGGTAATTAAGTGTCGTCTGTTTTGGTCTTTTGCGGGTTTGGGTAGTGATTGCATGTGAGTGAGTTACCCTAGACTTCTTTAGATTCTTACAGATCCGAGTTATAACCGAATTCAATAAAAGTACCCCTTTACGTCTTAGGGTGTTTTGTGATTAGAGAGACCGGGAGGTAATTTATTCTTTGGGTAGCTTAGCATAGTTAGGTAAGGTGAGACCGGGAGGTGATCCGAACCATTAAACCGTTGAGCTTACATGATATTTAGGGTTCTTAGGTATTATTGTGAGACCGGGAGGAGATCTAGCGTACTTTAGTTATTCCTTAAGTTTCATATTTTTAAAATACGGTACCATTCAAAAATTCAATTCCGAGAGTTTACGAGTTGACTAGTAGGATTCCTTGCCTAGGTAGTTGTTTCCTCTATTTGAGTTCTAAACCGTTTGTTCGTGTCAGTTTTAGAGTAAGTATTGTTTATTTTATATTTAAAAAATATAATAAAAATCAATTAATTAAGTTTAGTTAAGTTAGAGTCTAGTTTAGGCGTCTCTAGTGTCCTTTGGGTTCGATATCCAGACTTCATTAGACTTTACTACAGTTGATAGGTACACTTGCCCGTCTAGTGGTCTAGCATTAGAAGAGTCTAGATTTATAAATTTAAAAATAGAGTGTCTGAGTTAAGTTATATTTAATAGACCGCATTTCGCACATCAGCAGCCGCGGTGCTCGATGGTGGATGAATCTATGGGCCCATCATAACATCCTCCCACGCTAACGGGTCAGTCCCCTTCAAAATACCTGCTTTTCTCAAATCCTTAACTCACAAAAACTCTCTTCTAGATCCCAATCTCATAAACTTCGGTTTAAACTTATCAAGCACACCCAAATTTTTAGCAGTAAGTGTAATGTATGGGCCCATATCAAGCCTTGACCTATTTTTGGATCCACCACGTCTCGTCCGATGAAACAAACATGCCAAAACACTCGCGTAATTAATCGGGACCTGATCAACCATCGCCAATAAGCAAAAGATATCCAACTAGTTTACTTTGTTATCGCCCGAACCGCGACCAATCAATGTATTCAGCAAAACCCGGTGAATAAAACGAAGCATGGGATCCCGAATATCCGAAGGCACATTCGATCCCGAAAACGAACATATAGAAATTTTATTCCAAAAAGCAGCCAACTCTTCCTAACCAAAACTCACCTCTTGCTTACTTGTAAACGCACCCCGAATACTTGTCAGAAAACCCGGCTCTCTCACCTCCTCCTCCGTATAAAACCCGCTTACTACCGCAAACTGTGCGATAGTCATATCATACAACTTTCTTCCCAAAACAAACGACACCGCATCCGACTGAGCAAAGTTACCATCCTTATACTGAAACGTGCTCAAAAATTCTAATGTCAGCCCGTGATATTGTGGTTCGTTTAAACATAGCATGGCCATAAATTTCGGGCCAATAACTCCTCCGCTAGCCTTCTTTGACCAATCGTACTCAACAAATCCCAATCAATCGTCTTAAAAGTAAGAAGTTCCGAATTGATTAACTTACACATTCAGCCATATTCTTGTGAATCCTCCCCGAACTTAAGCAATGAACTATCCATAAGGTTTGCAGCTCTTCTATTTGCCACAATCGCCCCGGGTTGGTATTCAATCACCCGAAAACTCGACTCCATGAAAATAACCGGTTCCGGCTCGCCTTGTGGTCGCGGAGCCGGACCTCGTTTGTGTTTTCCCGCTTCCTTTGACATCTAAGCACATTTAAACAAGCAAACAAACACGAGAGTAAGTAAATAAACTAAAAAAGAAAAAAACAAAATATTTTTTTTTAAAATTTTCGGATTTTTAATTGAATTTATATATATATATATATATATATATATATTTTCTTTTGACAAAAAAACTGAAAATAAATTATATTCTGAAATCCAGGTTACAAAAATAATTCAAACCGACTCGTTTAAATTAAAATTGAGTAAGTGCGAGCGGTTTATATTTTTACTAAAAAGCTAACGGAAAACCAATATTTTAAAGACTTTTACTAGTTTATACGCCCGAAAATATTCATACCGACTCAACAAACATCACCTCCTCCCGGCACTTTAATTGTCCCAATTAAATCCAAGTGCCAACAACCCGAAAAATTGAGTCGAAAACGAGCGGAAAATCACACTTTGGAAAATATATTGGGTATAAAAATTGTGTCCCGGCTCGTTTTTAACTACCAAATCATCAATATACAACATCCCAAACTAAACCGCAACACTTATTACATTCGGTAAAATCCCAAACCAACCCAACCGCAACCGCGAAAAATAAATTTTCAACAAATTCCAACCCAACCAACCGCACCCAAAAACTCAAATAAACTACCAAACCATACCAAACCGCTCCAAAAAACGAACCTAAACAATTTACTTGATCAAAACCCAACAACAAAGTTAGCAAAACTAAAACTAAAACTAACACTAGAATACACAAAAATTACAAAAATTACAAGAAATCATAACTTGTATAAGTGTAAAACCCGGATGAACTTGCAAAAAGTTAAGAACTAAAGTGTGTGCAAGTGATAGGATTAATGAAGATTCGGTTAAAATTGATGGTGGGTTATGATAGTAGGGTGATAGGAAGTTGATTTTAAGGTTTAATTTGAAGGATAATGGTGAAAAAATGGTGGGATTAATGAAGAAGATGAAGATGGTTCGGGTAGGGTTTAGAGGGGAAAGAGGGATTTGAAAATTTTATGAAGATTTGATATAACGTGGTGTAAAAAAACAAAAAAACCTAATATAAGGGCTATAGGTCAGCCGCGCCGCATGGCTGTCTTAGGTTGGCTCGGTCACGCTACGCGGTGTGTCCAGCCATGTGTTTGTTTAGCTCCGCGTCGCGCGGAAGGTGAAAGAGAAGCCCGTCACGCGGCGCGACGGGCACCTTTGGCAGAAAATTTGATGTTTTTGAAGCCTTTTTTGCCTTTGAATTTTTTTTAAGAAAATTACCAACTCATTGTTATGCTCATTTTATGTTATTTTTATGTGCAAAAGTTACCTGGCATCCTTTGAATCCTCGTAAAACCTCTCATTATGTTGGTGATGATTCCTTGAATTGACTCGACGACGCAACCAAACTATAAAAAACTAAAGTTAGTGACTCAAAGAACCGAAAATAAACTAAAGAAATTATACAAACTCTACACTTGAGTTTTCACTTAAGAACCCATTTCGATGATTTAGTTTGATGGATCGAGAGAGTTTCCTCCACCTCGGTTGAATCCTCTGGCCCTCCAAGATAATGCTTTAGACGATGACCGTTCACTTTCCATGAAGTTCCATTGTCCGGATTCTCTAACTCCACCGCTCCATACGGGAATACTTCCTTCATCAAATAAGGTCCCGTCCACTTGGATCTCAACTTATCTGCAAATAACTTCAAACGAGAATTAAATAACAATACTTTATCACCTTTTTTGAAGTCTTTACCTCCCTTTAAACGTCTATCGTGCAAAACTTTCGTCTTTTCCTTGATATCCACCGATCGAAAATACGCCGCATCACGAAGTTCCTCTAACTCATGAATTTGAAAATACCTCTTTCTAGCGGCCTCAGTAAGATCAACATTTACCGTCTTCAACGCCCAAAACGCTCGATGCTCCAACTCAACGGGAAGATGACATGCTTTATCGTAAACTAACATAAACGGTGTAGTAGGCAACGATGTCTTGTACGCGGTTCTAAATGCCCACAACGCGTCATCCAACTTCTCTGACCAATGTTTCCGACTTATTTCCACCGTCTTCTCCAAAATTCTCTTCACCCCTCGATTAGCATTCTTGACTTGACCATTCGTTTGAGGATGGTAAGCGGTAGAGGCACGATGAGTAACTCCATAACGAGCTAATGCTTTCTCCATGACGGAATTACAAAAATGAGTACCTCGATCACTAATAATCGCCCGTGGAGTTCCGAACCGAGTGAACAACTTCTTTAAAAACTTCACAAAAACTCTAGCATCACTTGTGGCCAATGCTTGGGCTTTAACCCACTTTGAAACATAATCTATCGCCACTAAAATATACTTTGAAACATATCTATCACAAAAACGGTCCCATAAAATCGATGCCTCAAACATAAAAAATTTCAAGAGTTTGTATGGGGTTTTGAGGCATCTCGTTTTTTGATGAAATATTTTCGGTGCGTTGACTAGCATCACACTTTTTAACAAATTCCACCGCATCTTTTACAACTGATGGCCAATAAAAACCAGTATCAAATACCTTCTGAGCCGTGGCATGAGCACCATGTTGACCTCCCGTTAAACCTTCATGAACATTCTTTAGAATATTCAACCCTTCTTCTTTCGACACACATCTTCTAAGAATCCGATCACCACCAATCTTGAAAAGAAAAGGATCGTCCCAAACATACCGAGTAACATCCCGGAAAAACTTTTTCTTTTGTTGAGTAGTCATCCCTTTCAACACAAGGCCCGTAGTTAAATAATTAGTAATATCGGTGACCATGGAAAACCTTGCTTTTCGGCCGTAACAAAATCAATTGACTCATGCGGGAATCTATCACCATTCTCTTCTTCACGAATCTCTTCTCTCTTCGGATCTTCTAAACTGGAAAGATGATCCGCCGCAACATTCTCCGCCCCTTCTTGTCTTTAATCTCTATATCAAACTTGGAAAGTAAAAGAAACCACCGTATGAGACGGGGCTTCGCGTCTTTATTGTGAAAGAGAAAACGCAAAGCTGCATGATCGGTAAAAACGATGGTCTTTGAATGTACAAGATAGGACCAGAACTTGTCAAATGCAAACACAACGGCTAAAAGTTCCTTTTCGATGGTGGTGTAGTTCTCTTGGGCATCATTCAAAGTCTTGCTCGCATAATAAATATGGTGAATATGTTTCTCACGCCTTTGCCCCAAAACTTCTCCAACCGCATAGTCGCTCGCATCACAGATGATCTCAAAAAGTAAATTCCAATCCGGTGACACGAGAATAGGAGCACTTACGAGTTGATCTTTCAGAAACTTGAACGCCTTCAAACATTCTTCATCGAACACAAAAGGGACATCTTTCTCTAATAATCGGGTCATCGGGCGGGTAAATTTTGAAAAGTCTTTAATAAACCGCCAGTAGAAACCCGCATGACCAAGAAAACTTCTTGTATATTTAACATTTGTCGGTGGAGGAAGCCTACTAATCGTGTCAATCTTCGCCCGATTCACCTCTGTACCATCTCTTGAAATTTTATGACCCAAGACTATCCCTTCCGTCACCATAAAATGACACTTTTCCCAATTCAACATCAACTTCGTCTCGATGCACCTTTTCAACATCCTCTCAAGATTACCCAAACAATGATCGAAAGAATTACCGTACACCGAAAAATCATCCATAAAAACCTCCATGGACGTCTCTATCATATCCTGAAAAATTGCTACCATACAACGCTGAAAGGTTGCCGGAGCATTACACAACCCAAACGGCTGCGACGATACGCATATGTACCATACGGACATGTAAAAGTAATCTGAAAATAACTTGAAAAACCATCAAGAAACACTACGTGAAAATTGACCTTCGGTCACACGAAAAAAGTGTGGCCGTAGGCCTTTAGCCACACACATTTGGTTCAGGTCATATGTGGCCAAATGTCGCGACACCGTGGGTATGATATGGCCACACAGAGTTTTTAGTGGCCTTATGTGATAATAAGTGTGGCTAAATGGTACAGGCATTAGTTGCTAGCCATCAAGAAGCCTCTCCAATAAGTGTGGGTAAACGGTAGAAAATGGCCACATGACAATTTAGTATGAGTGACCATTGCACGCATATAGCCACATGAATTCATGTTTCAGCCACATGAATTTTATATTAATGTGGCCAATAGGGTTGTATTAAGCTTGCATTGTGACTTATACCATGTGGATACAGCAAAGAAATGACCACTTAAATTTAATAATAGAGTGGCTAATTATATGATATAGACAATGAATATTACATTAAAAATAGCTAAATATGTTTAATTGCCAGTCAAACACTCCTTTGTTTATAGTGTGGCTATTGTCTTACCGTTTGTCACACATACTGCTATTCGTAATTTAAAGTGTGGCTATTGTCAAACTTTTCGTCACACATAGTGAGGTACTGTGTGGCTAATCATATCATATAGACATTGGAGGTTATTGTCAATGTGGCTAAAAATGTGAACTTGCTAGTAAAAAACTCTTTTGTAGATTATATTGTGGCTATTGTCTTACCGTTTGTCACACATAATGCTTTTCGTAATTTAAAGTGTGGCTACTGTCAAACTTTTCGTCACACATAGTGAGGTATTGTGTGGCTAATCATATCATATAGACACTGGAAGTTATTGTCATTGTGGCTAAAAATGTGAACTTGCTAGTCAAAAACTCTTATCTAGTTTGTGGTGTGGCCATTGTCTTATCGTTTGTCAGACATAATGCTTTTCGTAATTTAAAGCGTGGCTATTGTCAAACTTTTTGTTACACATAGTGATGTATTGTGTGGCCAAGCATATCATATAGACACTGGAGGTTATTGTCAATGTGGCTAAAAATGTGAAGTTGCCACTCAAACACTCTTTTGTAGATTATATTGTGGCCATTCACACATAATGCTTTTTCTAATTAAAAGTGTGGCTATTGCCAAACTTTAATAGCCACACTTTTCGTCACACATAGTGATGTATTGTGTGGCCAAACATATCATATAGACACTGGAGGTTATTGTCAATGTGGCTAAAAATGTGAAGTTGCCACTCAAACACTCTTTTGTAGTTTTTGGTGTGACCATTGTATTACCGTTTGTCACACATAATGCTTTTGTAATATAAAGTGTGGCTATTATCATACTCTTCGTCACACATAGTGATTTTTATAATGACGTTTGATCTCATTCCGCCACACAAACAAAAACCAACTAATGAAAGAGTGGCCAATGTTTTTGGTACCCTTTCGTCACACAAATTTTTTGTTGTTGTGGCTAATGGTCATTTATAGACTCTAATTTTTGTAATTTCAGGTGTGGTTATTGCTTACTTTTGGCCACACCTATTTAATGTGTTCTATGTGGCCAAATTGTGTGTAATTAGGCAATATATAATTATTTTTATTTTTTGTGCAGTAATATAAAACAGCTATAAGCAAGCATGACAAAACAAAATTAGAAACAAATTATATTAACAATAATATTCACTTAAGCAAATTTATATGCAAAATATCTTACAAAATACAAAAATAACGACTACCTATATACTAGCTAAGGCGTCGGTTTTCTTGGCACTACTCCTTGTCTTCTGTTTGGTCACCATGTCTATCGTTGTGTACTTTTCCTTTGCCTTCTTGCCAGCTCTGTCTGGTTCTTTTGAGGATGGGAGTGGTGGTAGCTGGAATAACAGAATATGAAAAACAAATATGTATAATTAATGTCGTATTTTGTAATTGAATAGAACAAAATAGTAGGCCTGCAAACGAACCGAACGTTCGTTTAACTGTTCGTGAACCTTTCGGCGGGAAGTTCGTTTATGTTCGTTTATCTTTGTTCAGTTACGTTAGTTTAGATTATAAACAAACGAACATAAACGAACACAAGTGTTCATTTTTTAAACTAATTGAAAATGAACATAGATATTTGTCTGGTTAAGTTAAAAGAGAACAAATCTCCTAGTCACATGCGATTAGGTGTTCTGGTCAAGCAACAAAAGTACCAGTTGCGTCGCCAACAGTCGGAATTTCACCTGCTTCACAAGGAATAATTGCTTGTTCCTTTATGGCTTCATCAATACTAACTTTATAGCAACCCTCCGAGATTGCTTTTCCATGCGACTGTTGTGGAACCGGTGACCAATGAACTATACCATTTGCCACCTTGTTACGCTTGTCATGCACACACAAAAGACACTCATACACCTATAAACAAGCATATGAAATTAAGATGGCTTAGTTGAAGTCAATATATAAGTACATACCCATGTTGGTGGGAAATTAACAATGTTTCGCGCAGTACATACCTTTATTTCAGCAGGTGGGGAAGCTTCATCCGTAGACACATCAACTTTTCTTTTACGACTTCTCCGTTTTACCTAAAAACCATTCAATGAATCAATCAACAATTAAAGGAAAAACTGAAATTTCCAAGTACTTACTGATGGTTTTTTCGAGCCGTTACTATCCGGAGTGTGGTGTAGTTGTGTTGATGCTTGGTCAACATTGTTCTTTACAGGCTTCATTGGTAATATAAAAGAAATTGGATTGTTAGACTTATTAGGTTATATAATATAAAAATTGAAATTGACAAATACTTACTAATGTCGCGCTATGGGGATCGACTACTATTGGTCAACATTTTTTTCAACAGACTTGGCCTGCAATTCGGTAATAGAAAATGAGCACACTCACAATCGAAACGAATTATAAAAAGTACTGAAATTGACAAATACTTACTGATGTCACGATATGGGGAGCGGGTACCGTTTCGACAACTATTTTATCCACAAACTTGGCCTACAATTAACTTATGCAAAGTCAGCACACTCACATGGAAAGTTAAAATTAAAACAAATCAATCAAACCGTCAAATGCTTACCTGAGAAACGGATTCTTGTTGCACAACCTCACCTGAGGTTAAGATGTTTCCCACAGAACTGGCCTACAAATCAATTTATTAGGTTATGGAAAATGAAAAATCACATGGAAAGTTGTAATAAACAAAGAAACTGTCAGATACTTACTAGTGCTAAAATTTTATTTTACGCCACAGCACTAGTACTTTGGTTAGAACCAACCTGGTCGGGAACATGATTTACCTACGAATTGTGAGAAAAACAGTGCCAATTATGTATGTCGAATGTATTAATTAATATGTAGCATAAGTCACTTACTTGACTTGCCGACATTTGCGGCAACAACCCTTCGAGATGTCTGAACCTGGCCTCAAATGCTAATTGTTCCTTCTCACGGCTTGCTAGCATAGCATTCGTGGATTCAAGTAGAGTCGTCAACCTGTTCACCACTTCATCTCTCTGCACCGCCTCATACTCAAGTTGGGCAATCCGTTGCTTAAACGAGCCTTTTACCTGACTGTAACGATTCCGGCGAAATCAGGTATACCCTAACCGGTATATACTATTTATGTGTTATTTAATAATGAATATATGAATTATAATGCGTTTATACGAGTATGTATGATTCACAGTACGGATTATACTCGATTATACAGTTAATCGTATTGGAAATACGATTAACCGATCAACGGTTGTTGAAACCCGAACGAATCAAGGATTACATTATAGACGAGATATATAATATTTAGTGATGTTTACGAAGTATTAAAGCTTCGGGATAAGTGAATTAAAGCACAGAAAAAGAATTTCGATTTAATGGTACGTCGGTACGTTAAACGAAACCTTTAATACCAAACCAAGCAAGAGACGATCGATCAAGCCGAAAAAGATGCGCAAATATTAATAATATGATGTTTCAAGTTAATAAATGTCATGGTTTAAGTTTTTGGAAGTTTTTAAATCAGTTTTATATAAATTTCATTTTTAAGCCGAAAAAACGACCGTTTTAGCCTCGTTTTAAGCCGAATTAAACATTTAACCGAAAAACGAACTGAACCAGATTATCCAAAACATTATCCGGATCTCGGAAATCCAAATATGTGGTTGAAAATGGAGAGGTGGGTCCCACCCCACCCTCCTTGACTTCCGATCGGACCTAAGGTCCCTTTCCCCCTTATTATTTTCTTTTTTCTCATCAAATCTCTCAACATCCATCAACTTCTTCCACTTAATCATCCAAAAATCCAAAGTTTAAGCAAGAAAACCGAGGTAAAAGTCGTGTTATTTACGTGTTCATCTTCGTTTCTTGAGTTTGTTTGCAAGAAAATGAGGTTTCAAAGATGAAAACCGATTCTTGCATGGTCAAGTGATGTATACGGGTTATACAAGGGATCTTGGTCCAAGAAAGGAGTTAAACGAACCAAAAACGAATTTTTACGGTTAAATCTTTGTTTTTATATCATAACCGAAACCATGAAAGAAATGGCTTGATTGTGGGTGTAACTTGCTTGGTGTGGTGTTATTGTGCTTGTAGGTGTTGTATCTAGTTGTTAGCAAATGCTAGAAAGCGAGATTCTTGCGATTTGAAGCTAGAAACACAAGGTAGTTCGGTTTTTGTATAATGTTTGAGATTTGGACAGATTGTGATACGTGTAGAGTTAGGTCATGAAATTTTACAGAGGTGTTAGATACATGAAAATATGAGTTCTGTGAATTTTTGGTAATATTTGGACAAAGGATGAATATTTGGTGAATTTAATGCTCGGTTTTGGCCAAAAATGGTGAAAAATAGTTAAATATCATGAAAAATTCTGGAATATTCCAGATAATCTTTTTATAACATGTATAAGTCACACACAAAAGATTAGGTCAGTTGGAGAAGTCTAAGTAGGCTTTTCGGTTAAACGAGTTCTAGGGGTTTTCTAGCTCGGTTTTTGTGAAAATGGCTTGTAAAATGAGATTCTGGTTCTGGAAAAATTATAGAGGACTATGTGGATGGCAGGGGTCATCCAGGAAAAATTTGGGATTTTTCTAAGATCGTTTGGTATTTACGACATATTTAGTGATTAAATGGTGTTTAAAAATAGATAAATAAATTTTAAATATAAAAATTAATTCTGGAAATATTTTTATAAAATTCCCCACTTTCAAAAAGTGATTTGTGCAAAATTTCAAGATCCGAGATTAAACGGATAATTAATTGTGCAAAAACAAACTTTTAAAGCTTAAAACGTGAAAACCGGTAAAGTTCGCCTAAGCGAGCTGACTGGTGTTTAAAAACCCTAAAAATGAACTATTTTCATATAATGGAGTTAAACAAGTAAAAATGAATCATCCGAAGATAATTCGGATGATTTGAGTAATTTTAACAGTTTCCGGTACGCTAATGACGGAAACGGGTCCCGCGGCCAATCGGGGCGTCTAAACCGAGCTCTAATTTCACAACTTTAACTAAATTAGCAGTCAACAACTATTTTCGGGTCATGTGTGACCAAACTCATTTTTGAAACGTAAAAACGGATAACCGTGCTAGGCACGCAAAACGGAAAAAACGACTAATAGTAATTTTGACTAGAGAACTCTAAACGATATCACAATCTGAGTCCTGAGAAGTGTTTCTGGGTTAACATTGCCCCCAGAACGGTTACAGTACTGGGTTAACAGTGTCCCCAGATGTACCGGTTAACACGGTTAAAGATTATGTTAATAGTGATTGTATAGTAACAAACTTAGGGATCGTATTACAGATTTGGACTAGTAGCTGGAGTATTGTGTGACTTAATTGCTTACGATAAGGTGAGTTTCACGAGCCCCTTTTTCTGAATCGTTTTCAAATATTTTCCCGGGGCGGAAAGCATGTTACTATTGAAATGTTTAAGTACATACTGAACGCATGGATTTGCGTGTATTTATAAATATTTGATTGTAAGGGAATCGTACGGAATGGGTACAGTACTGGGTTAACAGTGTCCCCAGATGTCCCTAGAAGTGTTTCTGGGTTAACATTGCCCCCGGAATGGGTACAGTACTGGGTTAACAGTGTCCCCAGATGTCTCTAGAAGTGTCTCTGGGTTAACATTGCCCCCGGAATGGGTACTGTACTGGGTTAACAGTGTCCCCAGATGTTCCTAATATATGATTATTATAATGATTTGTCACTGTTTATTTAAATTAGTGAAACTCACCAACTATTCGTAGTTGACCCATTTTCTTTACATGCTTTCTAGGTACTCCCAAACTGGAGTAAGTGCTACATGCTTGATGATGCGTGTTTTTTTTGTGGAAGCTTAGTGATTATTTTGTATTAAAAATGTTAATGTACTGTTGGTAAAACTTATGTGTAACGCCTAGACGATAACTAAACTCGGAACAATGTAATATGATGTGAATTAATGTAGTGGTGTTTTCTTTATAAGCAATGCTGTTGATATCAGACGTGTCTGTTGCATCCCGTTTACGTTTCCGCTGCGGTTTCGGGGTGTTACACTGACTCACACCCCAATATTTACCTGTTGTCAATCCGTACCCAATACCTTTTAAAAGCCCACCTTTCTCTTTGCCAAGCACCTTGGTGACGGCATCTGTGCACGGTTCAAGTGCCAGGGCTCCGGAGGCGATATGCTCCTCATGCTGAACCTGCAAGAAAACAAATATTCTAATACGCTTGTAACACGCTTATGTATCCACATCAAGTGTTGAGACAAGTTATACAGACTCAAGTTTTTTTGAAGCCAATATAAGGCTATGAATTAACTTAAACATAATTTAAATAGTTTAATACTAAAACATACTAATTTGGTTGCCATGCCTTCGACAACAGCATTCTTGTATGCACTTTATTTGTCCTCCCTTGCTTTAATCCACATTAATGCACGACCGGGGATATCATCCGGTTCAATTTCCTTCTTATTGACCTTGTAAAATATTCAAGTGAAAGCAGCAGACGGTCATGCATTAGACACATAACCAACAAAACATTGAACTAGAGAGAAAGCAGCCGACAGTGATTACCAGTTTCTCTCGAAGGTAGGTATAACCCCTCGTCCCATGTTTTGATCAAAAACATTCTTTGCTCGAGCTCCCTTTGATGAATCCTATTTTTTCTTCAACCACACATTATAATCATTTCATTATATTTAAACAAAAAACATAAACCATATATAGTCGATCAATCTACGTTTGCAGAGTAAAGGATTTATACCTGAAACTGCTCTGATTGTGTGTACTCAACGAAGTGATCCCAGTCTTCTTGCCTGATCATCGTCCTGTGTCCCTTGGGTATCGCCTTCAGCTTCAGAGGTTTACCAATGTTCGGCATAATGTATTTGGCATACATTTTTCTTGTGAAATCCCGAAAAAGGTGTCCGAGCCGATTCATCACAAAAGGCCTGTGAGACGCCTCAATCTTAAAATATTTATGCATAATACAGTAAAGGTAAATTACATCTCAAATTATAAAATGCACAAATAAAAATAAAGAATAAGCTCCTTCGTGACCTCACTCCAACTTAGATATCTCAAGCCAACTATTTTCCTTACAACATCCCCTAAAAAACTTGAAAACTTTGATCTGTTTTGGCCAGTGAACCTACCCAGATTATCAAACTCCACTACCAATCTGACACCACTAAAGTTTGCATAATCGGTACGTAGCTTAGGTAACCTCGTCAACCCCCTTGCAGGTTTTTTCGTAGTACCAAAACTATTGATGGGTTCGATAGCCATCGTCGCTATATCATCATCTCCGTGACCGTCATCATCGTTAGCTTCATCGCTGGAGTAGCCTTCAGTGTCGTATGATTGAGCATCGTCGTCGTCGTTGGCTTCCTCATCGGAGTATAGAACATGTTCTTCATCGATTCTTTCATCTATAAGCTTCATCTTCGATTGTTTTTTAATAATTTGGAGTGTAATTTGGAGTATGAATCAATGTCGTCTGATTTGTGGAGTGGAAAATTTTTTAATAATTTGGAGTGTAATTTGATTTTTGGAGTGTTAAATGTAGTTTGGAGTTTTTGAATATTTGGAGCCAATATTTTGGAGCTTTTTGAGTTTTGTCTCCCTTTTAATTAAGAACCAATTGATTATTGGCATAGATTTTGCGGCAGAGAACCTGTGGTTGAAAATAGACACTTTGACAGAAGATGGTTGGATAAGCGTGTTACTAGCGTATTAGGATATTTATATATGCTTATGTACATTAGCGTGTTACAAGCGTAATAGTGTTTTTTAACAAAGTGCGTTTTGTTTTATTTTTAGATTTAACCAAGTGTTTTTTGTTTTTTCAATTTGTTTTAAGATACTCCATAATTACCATTCATTAAAAGTTTTCATACAAAAGGCACCATTACAATACATTCCATGAAACAAAATAAGAGTGAATAACAAAATAGATGATACAAAAAACTATAAAAGTAAAGCATTTAAAAGCTAACCAACCAACATTCAACACAATAAACTAAAAAGTGTATCAATACAACCATACAAATATTACCCAAAGTGACCAAATCACAAATGTTCCAAAATTCACCAAACACATCACCAAATATTTCCCAAATGTTCCAAACATCACCAAATCACTAATCAACTTTTGAAACTAACAAAGTACCTTCATTGAAGTCATATTCAAATCTGCACTTATCACCAATCTGTAATTCATTTTCCTCCTTGAAAATTTTCCATTTGGGTAACCAATATCTGATTTCAGTTCCGACACTTCACCATGAAGTTTCATTTTTTTACGACCTTCGGGATTGACCAAAGTGATTAGCATTCCATCATAGGCATCAATCTTGGTAGCAATGTGACTCGGAAGGCGCTGTGAAAAGAAAATTTCAAATATATTTGTAAATAAAAAAGAAATTTTAAAATTCAATTTACCAATTTCTTGGTGACGTTCATGTGGAAGACGATTTTAGAGTCATCATTTTGCTCATCAAGATGAATTGGGTTTTCGGAGGAACTACCTTGATTGCTTAATTGATAGTTGAGAAACAACTGATTTGGACCAGGAATGATAAATTCTATGCCATTTCATGAAAGACATTAATATGAAATGTCTTATCTGATATGATTTCAAACACAACAAACGAACCACCTTTCAAGTTGGTTTGTTTAAAAACCTCAATCCATCCATCCTCTAGCCTACAACCCATTCAATCCCAAAGACATGAAACTTTAAACATATATCTATCTAGAGCAATAAACTCGAAAAGCAAATTCATGTAATTGTCACCAAATTCTTGAATCACGTACCACTCAGGGAAATCCTATTAAACATGTTAATTAAAAGAAATTTGAGTTTGGAAACAATCATTAAAAACAGAAATTAAAACTTACCAAGTAATGGACGTGTCGGTTTCTGACTGGAATACATATCATAGTACCAGATTGATCATTTACGTTTCTTTTGAAAGTAAACATATTCAACATAGATCTTGATTTAAGCTCAAAAACAACATATGTTCCAGCTTCTATACAACATTCTCTGATTAATTCAGTCCAACCGATTCCAAAATAAAAGTCATCAAGTACTTTGATTATAACAACAGAAAACGTTCTACCACTTTGATCATTATGATCAAACAACAGCCGGTATTCGATTTCATGTCAGTAAATATTGGTTGAACAACTTTAGGAATGAGCTATAAGTAACACAAAAAATGTTCTTATAATGTATATGTTGCAAAACTGTAAAATGTTTCATAAAAAAATTAACCAGATAACATTAACATACCATCCTACTCATGGAATCGCTGTCGATATCTACCAGGAACTTAACTCCATTATTAAGACGTGGCATTTTTATGTTCTTACCAGGATAAGTGATGTCTACGAATTACAGTAAATACGAATTACAGTAAAGCGAAGTAGAAGTCGATTTAGGGTTTTGAAGTTAAAAGGGGTTTGATTTTTGGTTTTATTTATTTCTACACATTTAATTATATATATATTGGTTTTGTTTTATAACTTTTTAAAAATAGTATAAAAACATTTACTTTTAGTTTTTTTTACTAACACTCCGGTATAAATTTCGTTAAAAGTTGAGTTCGTTTAATAAATCATATTTTTTAAATAAAATTAAAATTTTATCCATTATTGAAGTATTATCTTAACCATTAGTAAGATTTTCTGGATAAGATTTACAACTTTGTAATAGAGAAGCTCATAACATTCTAGTGTTATCATTATCATATGTAGTTTTGTATCATTATCATCTTATAGGTTATCATCACCATATGTGTTATGATGATGAACAACATCATAAAGTTATCATCGTTATCATGTATTATAGTGGTTATCATCATCATAATCATCGATCACCGTCACCATGAAACGACATCATCATCAGACGTGCGGGTAATCAACGTGGTCATTGTATAGGCTATCGTAGTCGGTGTTGATCATACGTGTAACATATATCTCGCTATCAGTGTTGTCATCATCGTCACACATCATCATCATCATCAGCATCATCATCATCCTATTGCCATGTACGGGATGTAGTCAGCATCGTATGGGTTATCGTAAACAAAACGCCCAATATTAGCGATCACTGTCGGCACCATCTTATGAATTGTTGTCGTCATCAAACGACATCATCAGTCGTACAGGCTACCATCAGCATGACCATCGTATACGTTATCATGGTCGTCGTTGTCGATCATACGGGTTACATGTCATTAAACATCGGTGCCACCATCATCATCAACATATATATATATATATATATATATATATATATATATATATATATATATATATATGTATGTATGTGTGTGTGTGTGTGTGCGTCTGTGTGGCGTATTGTCATATAGGTACATATATTTGGTCATCATCATATATGTGTGATCATCATCATAGACGTCATGCTCATCGTACGAGCTACAGTCGCCATCGTATTGGTAGGCGTAAGCAAACCGTATCATATAGGTTAGCAACATCATTATGATAACCACCACCAACCAAGGTTGTTATATTAGCATCGTCGTCATCATAATTGGGCCAATCATCACGGTCATCATACGGGATAGGACCGTCATCGTCTCATGGATTACATATCCGCAATCATACTACACACAACCTACTACCACCATCCACCGCCCACATTCGCCACAACGACCTCCAGCACCAACCACTAACCACACACCACCACCACCCACCACAACCACCCACACCACCATCACCACCCACCACCACCCACTAATATTATATATAAATAGATATACATTTATTTATACCCACCCACCACCACCACCACCCACCCACCACCACCACCACCACCACCGACCTTCGCCACCACCACCCACTACCCACCACCACCACCCACCACCACACATCCGCCACCATGAACCACCACACCTCCGCCACCGTCCACCACCATCATGACCACCTGAACCCACCACCACCCACTAATATATATATATATATATATATATTATACTATACAATACTAACCGTACGATTAAAATTTAAAAGCACGCGCCTTCTTTTAAAAGGGTCAAATAATTACCCTAACTCATCTACTTCTGGAATGACGATAATTATTCCCAAAATTCAACCTCGTAAGTCAATATTCCTAAAAATCGTCGACGATTCGTTTCTACTGTGAAGCACAAACACAACCACAAGCCTGAATGGTTTAATTATTCTGGAACGGAACCAAAATGAAGAACCCTAACTCATCTACTTCTGGAACGGAACCAAGGATAAAGCAAAAGCATGATAGGTCTCAGAATAAAGATGAAACAAGTGTTAATTTATGATTTATTTAGCGTTTTAGGTTTAATTAATCTTAAAATGTAAGCATTTGTTTGAATCTTCTTATGTATTAAAGCGTTTGATAAGCGTGTTGTTGTTGTAATACATATCTTTGTTTTTTTAAATCTATGTATAATATTAAAGCATGTTATAAGCGTATGCTTAGCGTGTTATGGCTTTGGTATGAGAATTTATCATTGTGATGTTTGATAAGAGTTTTCTGTTTCCTTGTGATTCGTGTTGTTAACCCTACCCCCATGTTTTATTTTATGTATGTGATTCAGTTGTCAAAAAAAAACAAGATTGATAAAAGGAAGACTAAAAATGTTGCTCCGGTGGGGAAAACAAAACATGTCGTGGAAGCAGACTCTGATTCAGACCTTGACACAAAAATCGACATGTTGTTGTCAAAGCGGAAACAAGTGGAACACAACACCTCTGGCCCGGACTTTCAGCGTCCGAAAAAGAGAGCCATTAAAGAAAAGAAGCCAGCCGAAAGGGGAAAACCTTTTGTTGAATTTGTAGACAAAAAATTGAAGAATAGGTGTGCACCTATTAATATTGTTGATGCAGTGAAGGCAATGACCACTACCCAAAAAACTTGTGTAAAAGAAATGGGTTTCGGGTCAATGTTAAGACTTCAAGAAACCCAAACTCCAACAACTTTGGGATATTGGTTGCTCATGAACTATAATAACCGTTTAAATGAATTGAACATTGGGAGCGGTGTTATTAAGATAACACCACAAAAAGTACATGAAGTGTTGGGGATACCAATGGATAAAATTCCTATTTTAGACAAGAGACCAAGATTGGGGGAAGATGTTACTACAGATTTGTTCAAAAATCAATTCCCGACAAATTCAAGAATAAGTATAAAGCATGTGAAAGACAAACTGGACGCGGATCAAGGAGTTGGTGAGCTGTTTAAGATTAATTTCCTTGTGTTGTTCAACACCTTTATAGGATTTGTGACAAAATCAACAACAGTCAATCAACGATTCATCGTCGCAATTGATAAAACCTCGGATATTCCAAATATGGACTGGTGCAGCTATGTTATTGAAAACTTGAAAATTACAAAGGAAGAATGGAGAGATATCAACAGTCAATACAACGGTCCGATCACTTTCCTTGTGATGCTTTACACGCATGTATACCAAAAAAAATATGGTCCATTTGGGACTCTCGTCACAACGCCTGCAGTCCACTACATAACAACAACTACTCTTAATAAGATGGAAAAAATACTTGGAGAATAATGGTCCTCCCTTAGAAGAATATGCTACTGAGGTTGCTGCTGCTGCTGTGACGTTTAGTGTTGACGGGAAGGGGATTGATGTGGCTGCTGCTGTTGTGACCGTTAGTGCTGCTGGGAAGGGACTTGATGAGACTGCTGATGCTGATATCGCTGATACTGTTGCTGTGATAGTTAGTGCTGCCGGGAAGAGACTTGATGAGACTGCTGCTGTGATAGTTAGTGCTGCTGGTAAGCTTGGATTTGAAGAAAACACTGCAGCTGAGGAGAAACAAGAACATGGTATTAACCTTGTTATTCTCTTCTAAAAAACTCTCATATCTCTTATCTCTATATGCATTTTATGTAATAAAACATTATATGTAATTAAAAACAGATGGTCAAAGTGCATCTGAAACAGATAATGCCGATCAAACAATTGAACAAGATTTGGATGATTATGTAAGCGATTTTTCACCTTTAAGTTTGCAAATGCCTATCATGCTTGTTGACTATTATTTAACTCCGTTACAACTGGCTGGGATAAATTGAAAATGTTTCTGAATTAACAATAACTATATTTTCTTTTTACAGTCTTGGAATAAGGCAATGGATAAAAAGTTGAAGAAATTTGATAAAATTTACTCAGAGATCCAAGTATTGGTCCGTCAAGGAAAGGATAGACATCCATCAAATCACAATATCTTTGCTAGATGTTGTGAATGGGAAAACAAATTCACTAATAATGTGGTCCCTAAAACACAAGATTCAGATGTCGGTGTTGGTGGTCCAGTGGCTGCTCTAAAAGGTATTTGTGCTAAATTAATTAGTAGTATAATTAAAACACTCATAAAACACTTATGCTATTATTTTAAACTTATTATATCTGTGTGATGCAGTTGATTATGATGTTGGTATTGGTGGTCCAGTGGTTGCTCAAAGAGGTATATCATATATGTACCAACTTAATTATAATCACAATTGAACATATTACATCTTTGGCTGTCATAAAAAATGGTGCAGGTGATGCAGGTTAAGAAAACAATGTCTCATGCGCAGATATTGATGAAGTTGTTAATACAGTGGTTGAGTGGGCAAAAGAGGGTATTTAATTATAAATAAAAACCAAAAGGGGTTGAAGGTATTTAATTATAGTTACAATTATTTACAGTCAAATTTAAAATGAGTTGTTTTATGTTTAACAGTTGACACCGGATTTTCAACAAGTGATAGCCTCATTACACTGAAATCTCCATATCTTCTGAGAGAGGTTGACGTATCGGCCGCTAGTGTCACAGAAGATGAAGAAATAATTTCAGAGTATATATTTTTCTGTCTTGAAGACATTTGGGACGAGGTCTACAAGTCCACTAACACTGAATCGTTCAAGGTGATATTTGAAAGCTACTGTCATCGCATTTATATAACCACCAATGCAATGAATGCATTCATTGAACTAATAAACTATGAAGAAAAGAAAAAATCTGCAGCATCACCGTTCAGATTCTTTGCTTTAAGCACTGTGCTGGTACAAATTAATCTATTTTGTTTGTACTATTAGAAAATGATCAATAAACGCTTTAATCATCTGCATTTTAATTATTATACAGACAAGTGACCATTATGTTGAGTCAAGGGGTTACACAGACAAAGAAAGACTGGATGTGTTTTCAGACAACATCAAAAAACAAATGGCAATTTTTGGAATTCTATCACTCAAGGAGGTTGCTATAGTGCTCGTGCCAATTCTACAACGCGGTCATTTCTTTGAGGTTACCTTCAATATTCAAACAGGAGTGATAGATATACTTGACAATAGTGCAAATCGAGAAATACAAGCTGATGCAAAGTTTAAAAGCTTAGAAGACAAATCAAAAGCAATTAGAGAGAATTTTGAAGAAAGATACAGAAAGACTCCTGATATACTGGTAAACATATATACCTTTAACCCAAAAAACATACATACCTGTTATAAAAATTATCAAAATACTTAAATTGCTTTCTATTTTGTGTAGAGAAACGTCTTTTGCATGTATCTTAAAAAAATCAAACACCCCATTACTCAGCAAATCCAAGTAGCAACAATCAATAGATTGAAGATGACATGGAGAACAATAAGTAATGGAATATATTGTGGTATTTTTGCTATGAGACACATGGAGAAATATGATGGGAAGAGACCATGGGGGTGTAATCTCAAAAAGAAAGGCCCTAAACAACAAAGACAACTAAAATGGTTGAGGTCAAAGTATTTGTGCAAAATCCTCCTCTCGGATGTAAACCAACACAGAAATACTCTTATCAAGAAAGCACTGCTATTCCATGAAAATGACGACACTCGTTTAACCGGAGAAGAGTTGATTGCTGAACTTAAGAAAAGGAAACAACAAATTTGAATGATTTCAAAACTGACTGCTATGTACTTTAAGATAGTTGTTATGATATGGACTTATGGAGATCTCTAGTCATTTGTTACCATTTTGTAATGTACTTTAAGATAATAGTTACATGATCAATCAATGTTTTAACACAAACATAAAAATTTTATTATTACCAAAACACACATATAAAGACACCATCACAAACATACAAATTTATTATTACTAATCTCTGAGTGACATAAGAAACTTCAACTTCAATTCCATTGAGCAATTCAGTTCAAGAATTGCATTGCCCAAAAGTTTTAACTGGTCAAGCTCTCTCTGTCCTACATCAACCATAAACAAAACAGCAAGATCTCGGATATTAATAGCGGGCATTCGAGTAAGAACTTTTGCAATGACATCCCTGGCATCCAAGTTGTGGCTAGTCTTCACAAATTCTTCAGTAAGAGTTTCCCGACAAGCTTTATCTATCTCGATTTGAGCCTCAATTTGCCTCCTGAGGACAGTCTTGTAGGATGTGGATGATGATGATGATGATGACGAGCAATCCATTATTAACTAAAAAAAATAATTAAAAATTATGTAGGTATATGAGTTTCACAAATGTGGTGTAGGTATATATAACCAAAAGGCTCACAGACAAAACAAAAGGGTGTCCCATGCTTGGGAAACGCTCATGGACGAATAGTAACTCTGTAATAAAAAAACAAAAGGGTGTCCCACGCTTGGGAAACGCACAAACTTGTCTCATGTGTTTTTTGTTTAATCTAGAGATTACTTGCATTTAATTCACCTGTCATAATTAATTTGGGAAATTGATTACAATTATACTCACCTGTCAAAAATCTTGGAAAAATATTATGGTAATCTACATTAAAGTTAAGCTATATCTTACTAGATCTTACAATATCTTAGTACAAATCAAACTTAACTACATTAAATTACTGGCTCAACTACTAAAAATTTAATTTGAGGTCTATATATTTGTTTTTCAATCACACTAACAGTTTAAGAAAGATAATAAAAATGCTTTCTTTTTACAAAACCGTGAACAACATAGTGAAAGCAAGGATGAAAAAACAAGGACCTACGACTCATGTAAACTCATGTTGTTTGAAGCAGACAATGAGTATAAGGCAATGGCTGTTGATTATCAGAAACAACAGTTTGAATGCTACAACTCAGTGTGTGGGACTTTGGTTGACACCATAACTACGTCTACAACTAACATGAGTTTTAAGGAGATGGGGGCGGAGACTGTGGACAAGGCGGAGTGATGGTGATGTTAGCTTTGCTGGTCTTGGTTTTTTTGTGATGTATTGTAATTAATGGTACTTTTTGTGATGCATCTTTTGATGAATGGTAAATATGGATTATATTAAAATGCTTTCTTAAGATGTTTTATGTATTGTAATTAATGGTACTTTTTGTGATGCATATTTTGATGAATGGTAAATATGGATTAATGGTTCTCATCTTTCTTTGTTAAAAACGCTTGTAATCGATTAGGTTAGAATATGTTTATATTTGTTCAAAAGAGTCTATTATGATTGCAACACGCTAATGTACAAAGACATATATCTAGTAAACCCTCCTATATATATACTTATATATCTAGTTTTGTTTTCAATAAAAACTCCTTTTTCACCATGGAAGAAATCTCATCGCGGACCACAACATCCGGTAACAATCGATCTCAGGTTTATTGCTTTTGTTGTCAAGAAGCCATTCTAAGAACATCAAGGACCACCAAAAATCCAGGTTGGAGATTCTACAATTGTGCATCTTAGGTTAGTGAAATTTCAAATAAAGTTGGAATTCATCTACAATTATTAACCATAAACTCTATATTTTTTTTAACTTAGGGCAAAAATTGTGTTTTCTTTATATGGCCTGATTGTGTTTCGTCCACAAGAACTGATGTGTGTACAAGATGTACAGACATAATTCCTATCTTGATAAAGGAAAATAAGTCATTAGAGGATCAACTTTCAAGGAGTGTAGCATCAAGGATTGAATCAGAAAAAAAGTGAAGATCTGAACGGATTTAAAGGCCTTTTAATGAGTAGTTTAGTTTGAGTGTTTTCAAAATCACAGTGTATTTATTTCATTAAAAAGAGGTTATTATTAAAAATTAATAAAAATATGTTCCCTCCTGAGTTTCGAACCCGTGATATTTGAAATCTATGTTTAATCACAAGCGGCTCAACCGTTTGAGCTACACCCTGAGAACGTAATAGAACCTCTTCTAATATTTACATAAGGAATATTAGAAGTTTAAAATTTTCATTTTTACCCGCCAATTAATCGAGTTATCTTCTGGAAGACTCCCAAATCAATTAGTATTGACCAAATAAAATCTCACAATCTCTCCAAACCCTAATAAATGATCTGCTAGTGTATTTATTGAACTCTCATCAATCTCAATCCTACCAAACAGCTTCATTAATCTCAGCTGAGCACCGAATATTTTTGCTTTTAGTCAGTTACATTTATTTGCGTCAATTATATATATATATATAATATATATATATATATATATATATAACACTGATGACACAGTTAATAAAAAAATTCTTGGAAGATGGATAAGTCTTGGATGTTAGTTGGCGACAGGTGCAGTAAAGCATATAAAGATGGTGTTAAGGCATTTCTACATTTTGCAGTTCGTAATTGCAAGGAGACATCACCACCAATTTCTATTTCATGTCCATGTGTTCGGTGTGTGAACCACGTATCTCTTAGTGTAGACAATGTAGAACATCACTTGTACAGGTTTGGAATTGATAAGAATTATACTACTTGGATAAAACATGGAGAAGCCGACACCAACATTCCAACTAATTATGTTAATAATACTGGGTTTGCCTGCACCTGCATTCCAACTAATTATGATAATAATACTGGGTTTGTTGACACCAACATTCCAACAGATGCCTGTGAAACTGTAGAAATGGTAAATGCTACAAAAGACAATTTCAAAGGCGACAAGAAGTATCAACAGTTTCTACAACTACTTGTTGACGCTGAGAAGCCCCTATATAAAGGATGTCTTGACTTCACCAAGTTGTCTGCGTTAGTACAACTACTCAACTTGAAGAGCAAGCACGGGGTATCTCATAAGTTCGTTGATGACCGTCTGAAATTGTTGAAAAAGATGCTACATGCAGATAACGAAATGGTAAATAATATGTATGAGGGCAAAAGGATGATGAAGGCAATGGGCTCAGGATATGAAAAGATACATGTGTGTATCAATGACTGCATTATTTACTATAAGGATTACAAGGATTTGGAAGCATATCCAATTTGTAACAAGTCAAGGTGGAAGGTGGATGAGAAGACTAACAAAACTTACATAAACACGCCCGCTAAGGTACTGTGGTACTTTCCCATTATTCCACGATTCAAGCGCCTCTTTCAATCAAAGACCACAACAGAAAATTTAACATGGCACTCCACGAGTACCAATATACCCGTTGTTTTACGCCACCCATCCGATTCACCATTATGGAAAGCCATAGATGACAGGTACTCCGATACCATCGGTAGCGATCCAAGAAATCTTCGTCAAGGGATTTGCACTGATGGGGTCGATGTACATAGAGGCAACAGAAACCACAGTGTCTGGCCTGTTTAGCAGTCATTTACAACCTTCCACCTTGGATGTGTATAAAAGAAAATTCATCATGCTTTCCTTATTAATATCCGGAGTGCCAGGAAACAATATTGATGTGTTTTTACAGCCTTTAATTGACGATCTAGCATCTTTATTTGAGGTCAGGGAGCCAACATATTGTAACATCCTAAATATTCTAATATTAAATAATAAGAGTTGCGCTAAATTGTCGTGTGTTAAATAATTAATTAGTGTTAAATAAAGAAGAATGATGGACTTGGATAATTAAAATGGATTAAAGGCTAATGGGCCTTAGGTCCATGGGCTTTAAGGGATATAAATACCCCTTAAACCATCCTAATACCCTAAATCCTCATTCTTTCCATCTTATTCTCTCTACACACTCAAAACACACACACATCCTACACCACTATATACGGCCGAGAGGGAGAAGCGAGATCCGAGCCAAACGAAAGTCGATTCTTGATAGATCCTCGTAGTGAAAGATAGATACAAGACCTAAAGTTCATAACCAAGATAAACCGTAACTTTAAAACACGTAAAGGTATGTCTTTTATCTTTAAAGTTTACGTTTTTATGAACGGATAGCCACGAAACTTAAACATAAAGTAAGTCGAGTCTAAACGAAATGTAAAGTAGCAAACTTGACGTTGGAAACGAACTTAATGAACCTAGGGCTAGGTACGGCGATGTGCATTGAACGTTTTAATCTTAAAGGTCCAAACTTTATGCGTTTTCGGGTCATGTTTTATCCAAAAATGGCCACGGGGACATTTACGGGATTGGTTAGCAGCATATCAAGGGTTTACATGTTGAAACAAAGATGTTTTGGGGTTAAAAATCAACCCGTAGCTGTATTGAATAACTTCACCCAATAAGTTCGTGAAGTATATAGGTTCGCTAATATTCAGTTCGTCCGTGGCTAACTTCGCTACCTGCAAGTTCGCCTTGGGGTCAACTTCACTACATGCAGGTTCGCAAGCTGTTATCTTCACTTGAAATAAGTTCGCCACTGATAAGTTCGCCAAAATCCAAGTTCGCTTAATGCTAAGTTAGCTGAATGTTAAGCTCGCTTAATGATAAGTTCGCTTAAGTTAAGTTCGCTTAACGTGTATGTTAGCTTACCTTTATGTCCGCTCATACATAAAAGGTAAACCCCAGCCAGGGGCTCTGCCCCTTGGACCACGCTAGGGGCTGCCGCCCCTAGAACCCCGCTGCCAGGGGCGCTGCCCCCGGACTCCCGTTCGTTGTGGGTTATATAAAGATAGAAATACGATGCGAGTAGTAATAGTTAATTAATACGTGTAATTGTTATACACTTAGTCGTGCACAGCTCAAGAAGGGAATAACTATTAACGGTGAACGCAACCGCATTCAGGTGAGTTTCTAGCCCCACTTCCTTGTTATGTTTTCGGCGCTATGTGCAGACTCGATGTGATAGTTAATACACTTACCTTAAGTGGTAAGTGTATGCCTTGTACGATTTATGTATGATGATTGATGTATATATATGATATGTGAAAGATGTATGTATGTTAAGATCTTAGCACACGAATGATCTTCGGATAGTGCATGTACTAATAAGAAGGTACGTAAAGGCAGGTAGGGTACAATGTACTAAATATAGGGAACCGACCCTAATAATGTCGGCGAAGGTTATAGGGCGGAAGGCTCTCCAAAATGTATGTGTATGAATGAAAGTACGTATGTTAATATGAAAGAAGAATGAAAGTACGTAAGTATGTAAGATAATAGGAAGGTATGTACCTTCGGGTGCATAGTAAATATGAGAATGTATTGTATGTTGCCTGATTAACTAGAACTCACTCAGCGTAGCTGACTTTTAGTATGCACGCAGGCTAATCGACTGAGACAGCTGGCTTGAGGGAGACACATGGCAATACTGAAGAGGCTGGCATCTGAAGATTTGTCGTGATGTTTTGATACTATGTTTTATGTTATGTTTTTAAAAGACTAGTTATGGACGTTTGTAATGGATGGTTGACAGTTTATATTATTCCACGAAAGTTTTAATTAACTCTGATATTTACAACTGTGATGGAGCCTTACACATATGATGCATATAAACAAGATGCATATAAACAAGAAATGTTTACACAGCGTGCAGTTGTGTTATGGACGATTAATGATTACCCTGCTCTTGGGTACACTATGTGGTTGCCCTTACAGTGGATTCAAAGGTTGTGTAGTGTGTCGGGGCGACACTCAGTGTGTTCGAATTTATCACAAAAAGAAGCAGAGTTATGCTGCCCACAGAAGGTATTTATCACATGACCACCCTTTCAGAAAACAAACAAAGACGTTCAACGGAAAAGAGGAGATGAGAACCGCTAAAGAGCCTATGACAGGGAAGAGATATACGACGAGGTCAAAAACGTTAACAATGAATGGGGAAAGGGATCTGAATCCCTAAGTGGGAGTAAGAGGAAAAGGGATAACATAACGCCCCGACCATATTGGAAGAAGTTCAACATATAGTACCAACGACTCAGCTATTGGAAGTATTTACCTATCCAACATTGTATTGATTTGATGCATGTTCAAAAGAACGTGGCAGAATGTATTGTCGGGACGTTGCTGAACATTCCCGGTAGGACAAAAGACGGATTGGCAGCTAGAAAGGATTTGGAGTTTTAGGGATTAAAAAGGAATTGCAACCGAAAGAAAAATGCAACAATACAGAACTGCCTGCAACATGCTTTACATTATCAGCGCAAGAATAAGACATGTTTCTTGAAACACTGTATAAACTGAAGGCTCCACTAGGGTATTTTTCTAACTTCTATAGTTTGGTGAATCTTAAAGAAAGGAAGCTACAAGGCCTTAAATCACATGATCATCACATGCTTATGCAAGAGTTTCTGCCCCTTGCAATACGGTCCATCATGCCATAACCAATGAGAAATTCTATAATCAGGCTTTGTTTTTTTTTTTCAAGTTAATTTGTAGAAAAAAAATCATTGTAGAAGAGCTTGATAAGATGCAAGAAGAGCAAATAGTTACACTGTGCCTGCTGGAGAAGTACTTTCCTCCATCATTTTTTGATGTCATGGTTCACTTAACCGTGCACCTTGTAAGATAGATAAAATTATGTGGGCCATCATGCTTTCGTTGGATGTATCCATTTGAAAGGTGTATGAAGGTTATCAAAGGGCATGTGTGAAACAAAATTTATTCAGAAGGGTGCATTGCTTAGGAGAATATTGCGGAAGAAACAATCGAGTTTCTAAGCGAATACCAAAAAAACATCAAGAGTACTGTTGGTATTCCACATGATAAGCATGATGATAATGGGGAGACAATTCCTGTCATAGGCGTTAAATCAGTTGATGTTTCTCCGGATCTTTTCAAGAGAGCACATTTCTATGTGTTGCAGAATACGCCTGAAATAGCGCCGTATATCGAGTAAGTATTACTAACATATATACTCTAAATTATATATATATATATTAATTCACAATATATTATATATACTCCTACTTGCAAACAACACAAGACCTCTTTGAAAAACCAACGCATGGTGAACGAAAAGCATTGCTGGAGAAGGAGCATACTTTAAAGTTTGGTGACTGGTTACACGACAAGGTAGATCAATTTATTAAGTCTTCTATAATTTTTAAAAATATTTTATAGTTTCTGCAATGTAGGTGAAGAATCTAATCCTTGTAATAAAATTTAGGTTGAAAGAGAGCTAGCGGGCTCCCCAGGTTCTATATCGGAAACCGTAAAGGGGATTGCACACGCAGCACATCGCAACGTTAACAAATAGGACTCATACGACATCAACGGTTTTGAATTTCGTACAAAATCTCATGATGGTAGAGTTTACCAGAATAGCTGGGTTGGTGTAGAGGCGGATGACATGCACATCAAAAAAGACGTGGTAACCTATGGACCAAACTTTTATTTTGGGGTTTTGCAAGATATATGGGTCCTAGATTATCATACTAAAAGAATTCTGGTCTTCATGTGCCAATGGGTTGACCGTAAACATGTCAAACATGAGATTCTTGGTTACACGTCGGTCGACCTAAACAAATTTGGCCACAAGGATGATCCGTTCATATTGGCCTCGCAAGCACGCCAGGTGTTTTATGTTAAGGATCAGCTGAATAGAAAAAAGCATGTTGTCCTCATGACTCCACCCAAGAATTATAGGCATTCGTATGACGAGGTCAATGAGAAATTTAGTACGGTAACTTTCCCTCATGGGGGTAATACATTGACACTTGTACAACCAAATCAACTGCTTCGTAATGAGTCCCCGGATGATTACTGGAGGCCCGGGAAAAAGCCTACAACTATTCGCAATGGAGATTGACACCGATGTCGGGGTTGTCGCCCAGCAGTTGTGTTCGTTCGGCTAGTTAGATGTAAATAATGTTTAAATTTAGTTGTGATACATGATATCACCATTCTTTGCTTTGTACTTATTAATTAAAACTAAAGAAATATTGGTTGTTTTTAATATTATTACTACTTATACAGGCCGGTTTGTTGAATTCATTTCATCTTCTAGCTATTTTGGTCAATTGGTGTCAAGTTCAAACATACATCATGTTACATCGATAAAAGTCACAATTGACTTGTATTGTACCATAGTAAGATTAATAAATTCATTACACTCATAACTGACTCGTGCTATATCAAAGTTACATTAATACAAAGAAAGCCAAAAAAATGCATCATGTTGTCTAGGGTGTTCATGGTTCGGTGACAGTCATCATTTCTCGTCTGATGGTTTTGTTTCTTGCACAACCTCTATTTGGTTATGTTTCAACATACTTTTCAACAGTTGGTTTCCTGCAAAACATTATCAACTCATTTTATAAAAAAAGACCATTATGCACTTCTTTTCACTAACCTGCATACCAAAATTGTACTCTCCAGACTTTGAAGAAGCCTTTGATCAAATAAAATTTAGTTTTGAAAAACCGCTTCCAAAATCAATGCCATCACCAGTAACCTAATTTAAGATTTGGTGATGGCATTGAGTTTTGGAAATGATTTTATCAAAATCTAAGATCTTTGGGAAGTTTAAGATATGTGGAAACCTTAGATTTTTTCTGCTTGGCCAAGTTTGGAATTCACATAACATATATAAAAGTGTAATAAATTTCAGTCACCAGTTTTATTGCAGCCATTAATGTCTCTGTTGTTATATAGTTGGTTATTGAGTGTATAACACACTATAACTGCATACTACCTGTCAAAATGGTTTCCATACGATTTGGCAACGCTCAAAAGCTAATTAATTTTGGAAATTAATTACATTTATACCTACTACCTGTCAAAAATCTTGGAAATATATTTATGTAATGATAGCCTACATTCAAGTTAATTAAAATAAAAAAAACTAGTATATCACACACTTTTTGTACGCTTTAAATACCTGTCAAAAATCTTGGGAATATATTTATGTAATGATAGCCTACATTCAAGTTAAATAAAATAAAATAAACTAGTATATCTTACTAGATAGGCTACAAATCAACTGAACTACAATAAATTACTATCTCAACTACCAAAAATTAAATTTTAGGTCTACTTTGTTATTCACTCACACTAACATCTATTTTAAAGTTAATTAAAAAAAACTACATCCACTACGCTTCAAATACGCTTTAACCAAAATATAATAATAACATTTACAGTTAATACCAAAATATAATAATAACATTACATTAATATAGAAAAACTAATTACAAAAAACTAAATCCTAGCATCAGATTCCATATCTGAATCTACATCCATAGGATTCTCAGCTTCTTGAGTCCTAGAGGGCATGATCCTCTCCCACATGCCGTCTGAGGTGTAGGTGGAGTCCTTAAACCTTCGGAGGTGAAGGTTGACCTCAGTATGGAATGCCCCATAAAGGGACACAACCTTGATGTCCTCCACGGAGTTCAAATCAATGCGCTCCACCTCGATTCCCCGGACTTGAATCACAAAGCTGAAATAATCAGCTGTCGTGTACCCAATAAACCTAACCATTCGGTTAAGTTGTGGGTACGTGAATGTTTGAGGGTGGACAAACCTCACCCTTTGGTTCTTCCGGACGGCGCCGGAAAAAAAGTGAAAAACAAAGGTGAAGAAGGTGGGGTCATAGTATATGGGAGCATGAGTACCCGGTTCACGTACGATCCATGTTGAAGCCATTTTTCAGAAATTAATCGAAAGAAGGTGATTGTGGATTGTGATTGTGATTTGCTGGATTGTGATTGTGATTGTGGATTGTGACTGGTATTTAAACACCGTCTGTCTCCGGCGGTGCATCTCCCTACAATTTGAAATTGGCTGCACAAGAAACTGGAAAGACAATGATGACGTTAGCCACTTGTTATATCAACGTGTGGCCATTAATTACGTGTGGACACACTTAAAAATATTTTAGTGTGACCATTTATCACTTATAGCCACACATAATAAGTGTATATGTGACAACAAAAAACTTAGAAAAATTAAAATTAAGATACTCTTTGGTCACACAACCTCTTATAAGTGACAATTAATTACATTTGGACACACTTAAAAAGATTTAAGTGTGACCATTTATCACTTATAGCCACACATAATAAGTGTATATGTGACAATAAAAAATTTAAAAAAAATAAAACTAAGATACTCTTTGGTGACACAACATCTTATAAGTGGCCATTAATTACATTTGGACACACTTAAAGATATTTAAGTGTGACCATTTATCACTTATAGCCAAACATAATAAGTGTATCCGTGACAATAAAAAACATAGGAAAAATAAAACTAAACTACTCTTTGGTCATACAACCTCGTATAAGTGGCTATATATTTTAAGCGTTTTAGCCACGTTACTAATATATACAATGGTTGTTCATCATATTTCGCCACATTATAAAAAATGTGGCTAACAAATGTGACATTAGGTCACACAATATAAGTGGCTATATCTTTTACCTTTTAGACACATCTCTTATCAATACAGTAGCCGTTCGTCGCATTTGGCCACACTATTAAAACATGTGGCTAGTTAAATGTCACAGTTTGTGGCTAATGCATGTGTTTTTGGTCACATGTATCAAAGATCAAACAAACTATGACTGTAGGTCACATTTTGCCACATGTTTTTATAATGTGGCTAGATTTTGTCACAGTTTTATTCAAAGTGTGGCGAAAAGTACCTGAGTAGGTATAGAATGGTCACATGAAGAATAACATGTGTGCCCAAAACATTCTGGAAGGTTTTCAAACATGGTCAAAGACCTTATAGCCACACATTTAAGCCAAAGTGTGGCAAATCGCCCAGACCACATGTGTGGCTAAAAGGCGATATTCACGTAGGGAAAACAATAAAATTGCTGACTTGCGAGACGCTCCAACATTTGATCAATAAACGGCAACGGGAAGTGATAAGTTCATTCAACCTCCGGTAATCAATACAACCCCTCCAACCGGTAACCGTACACGAAGGGATTAGTTCATTCATTTCGTTCATAACAACCGTCACCCCCTTTCTTTGGAACAACTTGAGTCGGACTTACCCATGGAGAATCCAAAATCGGATAAATCACTCTCGCATCCAACAACTTAAGCACCTCTTTCTTGACAACCTCTTGCATATTTGGATTCAAACGCCTTTGGTGTTGAACTACTAGTTTATATGCATCTTCCATCAAAATTTGGTGGGTACAATAAGCGGGGCTAATACCTTGAATATCTGAAAGTCTCCATGCAATCGCCCCTTTATTCTTCTTCAAAACCTTTATCAATTTTGCCTTCTTTTCCTCACTCAACTTACAAGAAACAATAACGGGCAAATCCGAGCCCTCTTCAAGATACGCATACTCTAAATGTGACGGAAGAACCTTTAATTCCAACGAAGCGGGTTTGTCCACCTCTTTTTCGCAAATAATCTCACTAACCTCCAAAATCTCTGCCAAGCATGACACGTCATCCACCAATTCTTCCTCACTATCCTCCATAATTTCCGTTAACTCGTCATCCACATCCATCCCAACCAAATCGGTTCCACAAATATAATCAAGACACTTATCAAAACCCGGAATAAAAGAATTAATAAAATATACCGAATGACATGGACCACTAAGATCATCATTATCACCCAGGTGCTTCGTCGACTTTGCAATATCATAAGTAACATTCTCATCACCAACCAGAAGCGTGATCCTCCCCTCATACACATCAATAAGAGCCTTAGCCGTTGCCGACCAAGAATAACGGGGACCTTCTCGTCGGCCTCCATGTCAAGTACCATAAAATCAACCGGAAATACAAACTTGTCAATTTTCACTAGCAAATTCTCAATAATACCTCGCGGATACTTAACCGAACGACCCCCCAATGACAACGACATACGAGTCGGTGTAAGCTCACCGAATTCCAAATTCTCAAACAACGAATATGGCATAAGGTTAATACTCGCACCCAAATATGCCAACGCTTGACTCATCATATCATTTCCGAACGTACACGGGATTGTAAACACACCCGGATCCAATAACTTTTCCGGGACCCGATTCAACACAACCGCCAAACAATCCCCACTAACTGGAATAGACGAAACCTCTCCCAACCGATCTTTTCTCTTGAGCAAGTCTTTCAAGAATTTCGCATACTTTGGCATGTGTTAGAGAGCTTTAAAAAATGGAAGATTAATCTTTAACTGTCGGAACATATCCAGAAAGTGCCCGTATTCCCTCGTGTACTTTTGATTCTTGAGACGAGCGGGATAAGGAACATGGACAATACTAATTTCGGGTGGTGGTCGGAATTCAACTGGCTTTTTCTCAACTTTTGGCTCAATAATTGGTGTTTTAACTTGTGACTTACCCGGAGCCTCCATCTCAATCTCTTCATCTACCACTTCCTCTTCTTCAACTCCAACCCTTTCTTTAACAACCTCGGGACCCAAAACCCTTCCGCTGCGAGTAGTAATTGCTTTCAGTTGAGCGGCCGGATTCGGCTGAGTAGAACCCGAAAACTGTCCTTGAGGCCTTTCATTGAGACGACGAGCAATATCCCCAACAGACCTTTGAAGTTCAAGCAAAGAGTATTGTTGATTTTTGAGGAGCAAATCGTGTTCGACAAACTTTTTTTGTGTAATTTGATCCCTCTCCAAGATTTTCTTCATCATATCTTCTAGACGTCCCATTCCTCCATTAGAATCCTGCACATTATTTTGAACATTAGTACCATTGTTATTGTTAATATTAATATTAATATTATTATTATTATTATAATTATTATTATTATTATTATTATTATTATTATTATTATTATTATTATTATTATTATTATTATTATACTGACCTTGTCCTTGATTGTAGGAATTTTGGAAGCTGGGTGGTCCGCCCGATGGACGCCAATTAGAGTTATTCTGATTCGGTTTCTTGTAGGTATTCCAATTCTGATTATTGTTGAAGTTGTTGTTAGGAAACCTATTCTGACCACCAACGAAATCAACCTGTTGATTCATCACCGGGCACTCCAAAGTGCCATGTCCACCTCTACAAAACTCACACTTGTCCACGGTCTTAAGTTCCTTCACCTCTCGGGTTCATGATTCCAAAGCAGAAGCCACAATAATATCCAGACTAACCTTGAGTACACCTCGAGAAGATGAGGATGTACTATTAACGGGAGTGGAATTCCCGCGTCGTGGCCCTTTGGCGAAATCCGATTGAGCGAAGCTTTTAAGCATCTCGTTGCATTCAGTGACATTTTTCCTCGCCATTAAGTTACCTCCTGCAGCAGTGTCAAAACGAACTTGGGTCTCATATATCAGCTCGTTTTAAAATTTTTCCACAAGAGCCCATGGTGTAAGACCATTCTGTGAACAACGGGAAAGCAAATTCTGAAAACGCTCCCAAACATGGCAATATTGTTCATCTGGCTCCATGTGAAACGAGTGAATCTGATCACGAAGAATAGCTGCTTTAGCCGGTGGTAAGTATCTCTTGATAAAAGCATAACGTGGTGCTTCCCAAGTGGTGAATGTGCTAGGCGGCTGAGTGTCGAGCCAAAGAGCTGCTTTACCTGCAAGTGAAAAAGGAAAAAATATGTAAGAAAATATCATCTTCAGTAGCACCTTGCAAATTAAAAGTTTTCAAAAACCGGTAAAGCCAGTTAATGTGTGCGGGTGCATCTTCCTCATCACGCCTATGAAACTGATTAGTTTGAACGATGTTGTTCATGACGTATGACGGAATCTGCCACGTGTTGGGGTTGTCGATCTGCGGACGACGATGCATGACTGGTTCCCGGTTAAGCCATCGAAGGCTTGAGCAGTAATTGTCCTTTTGTTGGTCATTTGAACTTAAATTCTATGACTTTCAGGTGGTGAACTGGTTGGGGAAGACTTTGGTTTAGAACTTGCTTCTTATAGTTGTTTCTCTGCTGACAAGCTAGCCTGGGTCTTCAACAGAGAAAATTCCAGATTTTCTAGCAGTGGTCCTTGCGAACGAAGATGTGGCATAAACCTGACAAACGCAACAGACCAAGTAAGTAGACTAAAAAAAACTAAAACAAAAATAAACTAAAAATTTAATTAGACTCCTACGACTCAAACGAAAATAAAACAAATAACACGTATGTAGCAGATAAGTCCAAATAAAGCAAATAACGCAATCGCTAAGAGTCCCCGGCAACGGCGCCAAAAAACTTGATGTGCTAAAAGTAGTCAAATAATTATTAACTAAAATTATACTACTCTAGACACTAAGTAATACTCTAGACCCTTAAACTTAACTTAAACTACTAACCGGCAAGTGAACCGGTCGACTCTAGTACAGCTAAGCAAGTCCGGATATCGAACCCACGAGACTCTTTAAATTACGAAATAAGCAAACAAGACTCAACTACAAGACATGATTATTTATTACTAATATTTGAGGGGAAATTTAAAACTAATTAATTAAAACTCTAAATAATATAAATAACTAATAATTAACTAATAATTACTTTAATTAAACTAATAAACCCGAAAGCTAATTTATATAATAATAATAAAACATAGTCATTACTAATTAATTTAATAATAAAAACCTTAAACCTAATTACTTTAACTAATACACAATCCAACAAACTTAGATTAATTCAGATGACAAAGATAACTACCTAGGCTAGAATCCCCAAAGTTACAGTTATTAGTTAAATGGTAATCTCAAGTTATGGATATGGGATTATAAAATAGGCCCTTGACAGAAAACCCGAACAGGACCCTTGAACTTCAAGAAGACGCCTATGGATTTCTAACAAGGTTTAAGAGTCACTAGTTTTATGAATTAAACTTCCTTATGGTTATTTAATAGCTTATGTCTAAGTAACTTTTATGATGAAAACCTACCTTACAGCGCGGTATTCAAAGATAACAAAGCAGTCTCAATTAACTTAATAGACTTAGCTGACTTTCAAACCTAGATGGACTCCTTACGAAGAACAAAATCTAGCAATCCCGACAAGCAAAGATCTATCAATAGCCTATCATCTTACAGCTTTTTAGACTAACAGCTCACTTTTATATGTTTAATTGATTTTATTGTTTCTATGATTTTAATCGATATTAATCACAAACTAGTTAAGAACACATAGTAAATGACCTAACAAAACCCTATCCTATGAAACAATCAACAAGGGCAATGTGAAACAATAAATCCAAGTAAACTAAACCAAGCAATCATACGCATCAGTTAAACCAAACTCAACAGTTTACATAGAACATAAAATCCAAAACTGAACTAAAACCAAACAAAATCAAAATGAACAATGGTTAATCACGACCTAGGTAGTTTATGGAATTTAGCCTAGCATTATAAAGTCTTAATCAAACAAAACAAGTAATACTGAAAACATGGTGAAAATCTAATAAACGAAAGATTAAAGGCGATAAAACCCGTAATCTCCAAACGTGAACGTGTAAGTCTTCACCGGCTGTCCTCTTTCCTTCAAAATCACCAAGAAACTCGAAAGATAGCTCCAAGAACTCTCAAATTCGTCTGGTGGCTTCAGGTTATGTTCAGGTTTAATTTAAATATGTTTAAATACCCAAAACAAGGCCCAATTTGAAGTAAAAACGAAATAAAACTTGTCCAGCATCTCCTAGGCGCCGCGCGACCAGGAGATAAGTGCCTAGCGGCGCGGCGAGGCGTGTCTCCATAAGGGGGCTGGTCAGACTGGCCCGGTCTGACCGGTTCTCTGTTCTGATCCTTCCTGACGCGTTCCGGATCTCCGTTTTGGCTCTTTTTAGCTTGTTTTTTTGCCCTTTTTGATCACGATCAACTCCCGGAACCTACGAAACATAAAAGTGTTAGTAGTATACAAATCTCTATTAAAAATGAACAAAAACTATTACAATATTAGATAAAATTTACCAGGGAAACATAAACATTTAGCATTATATCAATGGTCCTTCCCATTTGGGTGCTAATTTTCCATCCTTGGGATCAGTTGTATTCTGAAATGCCTTTCTTAGTACCAAATCTCCCACTTGAAATCTTCTGACCCTGATGTTTTTGTTACACCCCAACCTACGACGGAACATGTCGGGGCGCGACATTGATTGTATCATAGCTCAGAAGACACTATGTAATTACACGTGTCAATATCTAAATTATTCTTTCAATTAAACCATACATCAAAGCACAATCATACATTGTTCTCATTTAACATGATTTGACTTAAGATATATTAATGTTCTTCAAATCATCGAGCCACCTATGGTATCATCTACTTCAACATTCTTGAAATCATCCAAGACAACTACCTGCGCCATGCGTGAATATATATATATATATATATATATATATATATATATATATATATATCAACATAAAGTTAAGCAAGTAAACCATAGTTTTGAGTATATATAATTATAAAATGACAATTCTATGCGATAATCGTAAATCACTACAATTAGCGTCACAATAAATAAAAGTTGGCTTTTCAACCGAATCACATAGATAAGGGTTTACTCCGACGGCGTATGATCATACTAATGAGGATGAGGATGAGGCACCAACCAACATAAAATAAACACATAGACACATTCACACGCATCAACTAATCGAGCAATTTCAATTACACATATAATGGAATTGTGGTAAAAACAATAAGTGGAATTGTAATGAAAGCAATAAGTTTGATTGAATGCATAGCACCCCCAAAAATGTAAAGTGGTAAAACGGGGGATGTGTATTTACTTACCTTGCAAGTGTATTGATGAGGATGAGAACAAAATAAACGGCAATTAAACACTTCGCGATGTGCCAACGAAAGTTCCTAGGTAAAATGAATCAATTATAATTGGAACAAGACGTATAACGAAATTGGGAAGTTTAGGAATTGTCTTGAATTTGTGATTTAGAGAATTATTAATAATGACTTCCTTGTGTTTAATTGATTTCTACAAGGTTTTAAATTAAAAGAAAAATAGGTAAATAAACAAGGTATTAGTGTTGAAATTATAAGTTAGGTGGCAAACTTAGTTTAAAAAAAAAAAAAAAAAAAAAAAAAAAAAAAAAAGAACTTATTGGTTTAATAATAATTTTCAAAATTAAGATGTTATAGTAATGATAGTAATAATAAAAAAATGTATTTTTTTATAAATAATAGTAGTAATAAAGGTAAAAATACTACTAATAATGATAATAATAATTCTAAAAATATATTTAGTAATAATAATAATAATAATAATGGTAATCATTCTACTAATAACAATATTAATAAAATTGATAATAATAATAATGGTAATAAATAATAATACTAATAATTATGATAATAATAATAATGATAATAATTAATAAGTAATAATAATGATAATAATAAAAAAACTGATAATAATAATAATAATAATAATAAATATTAATAGTAATACTAATAATAAAAGTTAACAAAATAGGGTTTTTGATGATGAGAACACGACTTAAGGTTGTTGGTTTTATAGGATTTAGTATTTATTTAACTTATTTGATGATTATAAAAGGTTTTTATAACATAAAATATCATAAAGAACAAGAAATAATAGAAAAAAGGTCTGTCGGGTTTCGAACCCGCGACCATGTGTTCTGAGACACCACACATAACCAACTGGACTACACGATCCTTTGGTTATAAAACAGTTTTGGAAAAATATAAACACAACTACATATGAGCATATGAACCCTAGAATTCAATCGCGATTTTTGATCCATGTTTGTTCAATTCAATATGGGGCTTTTAATCCCCTGGATATCGCGATTCAACCCATGTATTACTCATACCTCAGATTTTTCGAATTGATGATGAATCTGTTAGAGCAAGTTATCGGCCAAAAAGGGGTAAATTTGGATGATGAGTTGAAATTGTAAACTTGAATTGATATGGGGGAAAGGATGGCGACGAGTCTAGGATTGTTTGGGTGCGTTTAATTGAGTTGAAGCACTCGGTTTATATAGGAACGAAAATTATGGTTTGAACGGTTCAAGTTTAGTAAATTGATCGTGTATAGGCTCTTAATCCATAAATAGATCGTCGGTGGACAAATATTACATCTAATATGCTACATACCATAAACGAATTTGGTCGATGAAACACGTTTGATGGTTGATTTGATGAAACCGGGTTCGCGAATCGGGTCGGGTTGGGGAAATCTGCTTGGCCGGACCAGGGGGTGGGTTGGGGTCTTAATAAAACATATTAAATATTAATAATATAATTACATAGTTACAAGATTAGTCCCTGTAGTATAAGGATGGAATCAGGTTTGGGCTAAAGCTTATGTTGGGTGATAATTGTCAAATTTTGTAAGTTTATTAATAAATAATAAAGTTATAACAAACTAAATACTCAATAAATGCGACGTTTTCATTAAACGAGTGACCCGAACCCTTAAGCTGGTCGGGTAACGATTACAAGAATACAAAAAGAAAAACCCAAAATGTTGCAACGATATTCCTCTTAATGAAGGATATCACTTCATGTTCCTAACTTGGGACCACGTTTAGATTCATCAACTTGTACTTCATCAAGATGTATATGAAGGTTTTGACGAATAAGCGCGATACGATCAGAAGTTTCTTGAACAAGCATGGGACCGATGATTTGCGATTCACCAACCTCTTTCCAGCAAATCGGGGAACGACGTTTCTTGCCATAAAGAGCTTCAAAGGGTGCCATACCGATACTAGTGTGGTAGCTGCTATTGTTGGAAAAATCTACTAGGGGTAAATGAGTATACCAGTTTCCACCAAAGTCTAGTATGCAAGAGCGAAGCATGTCTTCAAGAGTCGGAATAGTTCGCTCGGATTGACCATCGGTTTGCGGGTGGTAAGAGGTGCTTAGATCAATACGAGTACCTACAGCGGTTCGCAATTAATTCAAAAAAAATAAAAAAATGAAAGGTAACCCGACTGTCACGATCGTAGATAATGGTCAAAGGTGTTTCATGGCGACAATGATATTCTTGACATACAACCAGGATAATTTACTTGCAGGGCACTTCTCGCGATAAGGAACGAAGATCGGCACACATCTTATCCCACTGGGATGAATAGAGTATCGTTATTTATGAGTTACAACAAGGATGAATATGCGAAGATTGTTACGATCAAGAACCCATAAATGGTTCAATTAATAGAGCAAATCGTTACGTTTGGTTTCAAGTTGGAGTTCGGCGCCACACGACATCTCGTCGTATAAGTTACCTTCGGTGTCGGAGACGTGTTGTGCGTCGAGGATGTTGAAGGTCGGATTTGATAGTGACATAGTTTGAGCAAAATGGTTTTAATGTGACTCTTACGACTAGTCCCGAAATTAAGAAATACAATATCTACACCGTAAAAGATTTTTTGTTTTTGGTTTTTTTTGTTTTTTAACTTATGATTTAAAATAATATAGAAATTTGAATAGTTGAAATCTAAAACTAATCGTAATACATAAGGAAAAACTTTAAAATCTAAAATTATCATAACCCGGAACTTAAAGTAATAGAAATACCGCTACAAATGACAATCCGATAAGAACACTTATATATAGGATGTACCAGCGGCGTATCCACCATGTTCATATCATCTCAACATTGTACCGTTATCCCAAACTACCATCGGTTCTAGGATTATGACACACGATCGTACGTATCATGATTTCCATGCGAGGACTTGGGTAATTATGTATGCATCCATAATTACTTAGGTCGTCGGATGGTCCGTATAATTCGCCCCATCGTTGAGTCATCACACATAAAGAATAAGTGAGGTCCATAAGTTATTATGTATTTATCCTCCATAATGTATCTATTTCACCATTAACATAACAAACCGTATTTAACGTATTTGTATTCGTAATTGTATAATCGATGTATCGACGCGGCTAGATCCTGGAAGGTCTCAACAATTTGTATCAGAGCAGACGGCTGCTCTCGGTGCATCGATTAAGGTATTAAATCTGAGTTTATTCGTGTTCTTCGTGTTCATCGGATTTTGGTCAGATTTGGTTTAAATTAGTGTGTTATTGGTGGATTTGAGGGTGAATTCGTGTTTATTGATGGAAGATGAAGCTTCCTGTGTAATTTGGTGTTAATTTATGGTGTATTGAAGAATTCACCATGGAAGAGTATGTTACTTTTTGATTCAGTTTATGATGATTTAGTGATTGTTAAGTTAATTGGATGATGGATTCATGTTTATGAAAGTAATCCGCATGTTCCTGTGGAATTTGGTGGTTAATTATGGTGAATTGAAGATTTCACCATTGAAGAGCATGTTACGGGTTGAATTAATTGATGTTGAATCAATGATTTTTAAGTTAAACTGATTATGGATTCGGAATCGTGATGAAAATCCGGGTGTTCGGGTAGAAATTCATGATTTATGATGGTGTTTTGATGATTTCACCATGGATGATGCTTGGATTTGCAGATTCCGGCCAGATCTACTTTTTCCGGTCACTGTAACTGAAATTTCCGGCGAAAATCGTTTTTCCGGCAAACAGTTCAGATCCAATAACCTAATTCATTATGTTTGTAGCTAATTCGTTAAGGAAGTGTAACAAATCTACTGTAGCAATTCGTTATAGAAATTTTAACTAATTAAGGCAATACGTTAAGTTAATTCGTCAAGGAAATTCGTTAAGTTAAAGATAACGAATTAAGGTAATTCGTTAAGTTAAAGATACTGAATTAAGGTAAAATAAACATAAATTGTTAATTTTACCACATAATAAACATAATGTGGTAAAATTAATAGATGTAAATCTACTCAATAATAGAGTGTAAATTGTTTGATTGACTCGTGATAGTCAAGTCTCAATGAATGAGGAATTTCTATCTAATTATGTGGACGGAAAAAAAATATATTTCTAAGTGTAAGAATAGGTCGAATTAATAAATCTTGATTCAAAAGTGATTTATTAAATAAGTATTTGATGTAAATTGATACTCGTATATTATAATAGTAGTTTGAGGTTAGGATTGTGCTTGAGGTTGAGAATTTCCAATACTTATGAATATTTGATTATAGAAGTCTTATCATTTTTAACATTGAGAAAACATAAATTAAAATATAAATGAGTTCATTCGTTGGTTAGGGCTTCATGAATCTCCATGGGTCCTTCCAACAAATCAAAAATATCGAACACCAATCAATCAAAAATCGGATTGAGGGGGTGTTGTGGTAGATGGTTGAAGTAGTTCGGGAACCACCCCATTATACGTACTTCATCCATCCGTTCAACAAAACACAATACGGAAAAACCGATTTTAGCCACGGTTCACCGTGAATTCGGTTATAAATTAAGGATGTGATCGTCACATGAATCTTCCTCAAGGAGAGGGGACTGAAAAGGCAGGACTTCCAAATGAATTTCCCATTTTTTTAAATTGTCCTAAAGTTTAGAAAACAATTTTGAGAGTGAGGCATAGCCTCGGATTAAGTGTGTGCTTTTGTGTACAGTTGTATATCATAAACGATTTAAATAATTCTAGGCCATCTACACAAATTTAAACAAGTAGGGTGCACACGTATAGGAAACACGTATAGGGACCCTAAGCATGCTACCATGTCATTAATTCTAACCACCTATCTTATAGAATTCGGCTCTGATACCAATCTGTCACACCCCAACCTACGGCGGAACATGTCGGGGCGCGACATTGATTGTATCATAGCTTAGAAGACACTATGTAATTACACTTGTCAATATCTAAATTATTCTTTCAATTAAACCATACATCAAAGCACAATCATACATTGTTCTCATTTAACATGATTTGACTTAAGATATATTAAAATTCTTCAAAACATCGAGCAACCTATGGTATCATCTACTTCAACATTCTTGAAATCGTCCAAGACAGCTACCCGCGTCTTGCGTGAAAATATATATCTATGTAACATCCCGAAATTTCTAAGAATAAATAATTAATATATTATTTATTTAAGATGGAAAAGTTTACTTGAGTTAATAGAAAAGTAGTAAAATAATAAAGATAGAAGGATAAGTAGACTAATTCGATGTATTTAATTATGGACAAAAAATGAAAGATGAGCCTAAGGTCCATGGGCTTAAGGGAGTATAAATACCCCTTAAAACCATAATCCTTTCCATTTTCATACATCTCTACACCATAGCCTACACCATCAAAAACACACACTTCTTCAATTCTCAATTTTGAGAAAACCACCCACAAAGACAAAAAGATTCTCGGAGATCTAGCCGTCGGATCGGTCTTAAAGTTTAACTGAGTGTTAATGGTACACAAATGAAGATTTCCACCTATTAGATCTTCGATCAGAGGTAGGGAAGTCTGGTTTTTATCAGCAAAAGCATAGAAGCTCAAAAGTGAAGATTCCGACGACTGTTCAGCTGTTCCGGCGACTGTGGCAGTGTTTTCAGGTGAAGGCGAGCTGATGGGTTTGTATATAGGGACAAGACGGTCCCATGGCCGCTTGAATCACTCAAATCGGAGTTTATTTTATATGGTTTTGAGCCTCTCGAGTGATTTCAGACAAAAACCTCAAAGATACGTTTTTGTTAAAAAGGCTTACTTTTCATAAACGGATTTACATGAAAATTGGTAGGATGATAGATCGGGGCATGATTATTGATAAAGTAATGAACTTGATCGTAAACAGGTAAGTTGGTTCGTTTGGTGTAAAACGAGTAGTGTTCGGTTCGGGAAAAGAATGATTAAACGAAGTTGATTTTGCATGAAACTTAGCAGGATAGTAAATGGGACTTGCAAACTTAATGTTTAAAATGGACTTAAAGAGCTCATGGACGTATACGGCTCGTATAAAGAAACCCTAGATCTAGCCTTAGATGTTTTGGACCATAAAGTTCCAAGCTTTATGGTCACTCGGGTCAAGTTTTGGCCGAAAATGGTTAAGGAAATGTTTATGGGTTAATACCAAACTTTAATAAAGTATCAAAGTCAATAAATGTAGTAATAAAGGTGATAAACGGACCAAGTGGCTACTGCTCGTTCGATTACATGCCTTATGGTCGATTACATTTGGATGGTTCGATTACACTATCCATACTCGATTACAATGGGGGATTCGGTTACATTATGTCACTCGATTACATGGTCAGAACTCGATTACATGGCCATTACTCGATTTCATATGCTTAACTCGAATACAATATACCATTTGGTTACAATTTATACTCGCATACATATGCCTCATTCGATTACACGGCTAGACTCGAATACATTTACCCCGTTCGATTACCAAGCTTCTGATCGATTGCATCTTATAAACGATTACATTTTTTTAGTGGATTGAAATGATATCCTCACATGCCCTGTGTAGTTTGAATGCAAAATAAAGAATCGAATACAATGGATAAACCTGGTTAGTTGTCCATATTCGATCACATGCCTGAAACTCGCATGCATTAATCTAATACAAACTATGCTTGTAAATGCAAAAGGAAAGAAAGAAAGGATACTAAGATAATTGAATACCTATTCAGGTTAAGGATGAAAATATTCTAAGAAGATTGTAATCTAAAACAAGACAATTAGAATAGAACAGACTTAGCCATTTTGGCTGAAATTTGAATAATGTGTATAGGACACCTATTGATACACGTAATTAATATACGTTTAGCATAGCTCAGTTAAGGAAAGGATTGACACTTAACGGAGAAAGAAACAGGATCCAGGTGAGTTTCTAGCCCCATTTCCGTGTTATGTTTTCAGGGCTGTGTGCATACATGATGTGATTGTTAATACATTTATCCTAAGTGATAAATGTATGCCTTATGTGATTAGGTGAAAGGTATGAATGATTGCTTGTCGGTATGTGAACGATTTTCGGATATTTCACGTACTGTCAAGTTATAATGCTATGTATAATTTATGAATGACATGCATGTGTGTTATGAATGAATGTAAGAGATAGCCAGGCACAGAAGAAAGGGATTGAACCCTAATAATACTCAAGGTAGAAAGGGACCAGACCCTATTAATATCCAAGGTAGAAAAGGGACCGAGCCCTTTATAAATATCGATGCAGAAAGTACTCAACGCAGAAAAAGGGACCGGACCCTAATAATATCCGTTGCAGAAAAAGGGACCCCTAATAATATCCTAGGCAGAATAGAATTAAGTAAAGTAGAATTTAGAATATGAAAGTATGAATGAAAGTATGTAAGTATGTATTTACTGTATGTTATGTGATTAACTATAGAACTCACTCAGCATAGCTGACTTTTAGTATGCACGCATGCAAGTAGAATGAGACAACTAGCTTGAGGGGAACACGTGCCAAAAGAATAAGAGATTGACATCGAAAGATTCGAGGAGTTTATCAGCTTATGTTTAATTACTTAGTTTTTGGAAAGACAAGACGTTTGTCAAAGTCAAGTTATGGATTATTATGTAATGTTTAATGAAAGATTTTATATTCTGCGAATATTTTTATTAACTCTGATGATTAGAACTATGTTGATGAGTAAATCCAACGTCCAAATGTGAGGTACCGGTAACGGGGCCTTACAACTTGGTATCAGAGCAACGTTCGAGAGATTTAAGCATCCTACATGCTTAGACTCGAACGGATAATGGGATTTAAGTAAGAAAAGAAAGAAGATGCCAACTCAAGATATCCATGTGTCACTCAAGCAAGCTTAGAAAGGTAAAGCATATGGTTAAATAATGTGTAAAGATGTTAGCTTAATTGTTAAAGGAAGAATATGTGTAAGTAGAAATATGATTAATTGATTGTTTGATTGATTAACTGTTTAAAACTAGAAACTAGCAAAACTGAAATCATAAAGGGAAGTATGTAGAACCTGAAGAGTAATGCAAATAGTTAATTACACTTGGCCACTGTCATTAACTACTTACCTTACGAATCATGTGCTAAATAATTTCTACAGTGATAACGTTTGTGTTTCTTTAGAGATAAGATAGATTACTTACGAAGGGACGAGAGTGAGGAGATCGTACTGGATGCTGTGGTAAGACACGTGCCAACCAGACACCTGTTGAAGAAGGTGTGATAAAGCGATATACGAAAGCAGTAGGACTTCGACTTTAGGAAGTAATGAAGAAGGATCAGGCTTGGAGCTTGTAGTCATGTACACTAAGGGAGTTGCTCAATTTTTCCTAAATACAATTCCAACATTGTTCGATGAAGTATCAAAGGTAGCCCGAACTAGAGAATCCAAGTGGAAGCAACATGAAAGAAACAAAATTAAGCCAACTAGAATGAGTCAAGACATGTAGTATGCCTGCAATAGTTAACTCCATAAGGGAACTTGCTCGGATCCGGAATAACGAAGCGAACGATGAGGAAGCGGTGATGATCGAGAAGGACGGGTGGTTGTCAAGATATCCTAATTGAACATTCATGAAAGGAGGAGGCTACATTGTGTAGCGAATATGAAAGAAGACGCTAAGAAGAATGTAGTTGTGTACCTGAGACTTTATGGAAGAGACCACTAGCGATACTTTTGTTAAGGTATGAGAATGGTTAAGAATTGTAAGGTAGAACTAAGGGACGTGAGTTCCTTGCTACTCTTTATAATTGACCTTAAGAGAGTTCGATCTCGTTTGGGAATGGATTTGACGTTTGAGTTTAAAGCTCGTATAGCATGTAAGAGTAAGTTGATGAGGTTTAAGTCCTTGGATGGCGGTACAGTGACAGTTTATGGTATTAAGGAAAGTTCAAGGCTTAACGTCATTCCGATAATAAAAGCTGAAGGTTTGTTAAGGCGAGGGTGCAGTGCCTACCTGGCGTATGTTGTCAAAGCTACGGCAGACACGAAAGAAATGAAAGATGTCCTATAGTGTGTGACTAACCAGAAGTGTTCCACTGGAGCGAAAGGTAGAATTCCGGATAGAGTTATTACCAGGAGCATAGCCCGTCGCGAAAGCACTTTAACTCCTGGCGCCGTCTGAGATGAAAGGTTTAATGTCCTAACTGCAAGGACTCCTCGACGAAGGTATTTTGTGCCGAGATTTTCCCAACGTGGGTTTACCAGTTATGTTCGTGAAGAAAAAAGACAGAAGTATCAGAATGTGTATAGATTTCTATAAGTCGAACAAGCTTACTGTGAAGAATAGATATTTGTTGCCACAAATTGATTATTTGATTGATCAAATGCACAGTGAAAGTTGGTCCTCGTAAATAAACCTCAGAGCAGGCTATTAAAAGTTGAAAGTGAAAGAGGCAGACATCCCTAAAACAACGTTTCCGACACGATATGGTCACTAAGAATTTCTCGTGATATCGTTTGGATTAAAGAATGCTCCAGCAACATATATGGTTATGATAAAAAGGGCGTGTCATCCGATCTTGGACAAATCTGACATTTCTTTTGTTGATGATAATCTTTTAATATTCAAGGAATAAGTCTGATCATGCTGAACACTTGATAGAAGTGTTGGAGACGCTGTCGAAAGAGTACTTGTATGCTAGGTTTTCAAGGTGTACCGTTGATACATGGATACCTCTTCAAGCAGAAAGAACGGAGTACGAGGCAAGAAGTTGGGCAAGGCTGATAAAGGATTCTGATTGTGAAAACAAGTATTATCCCAGAGAGGCTAACGAGGTCACTAACGCGCTAAGTAGTAAAGGTGGAGAGGTTATCACGACAATGAAGTCGTATAAATTAGTTAGTACATCGGATTGCATGAGTGAGATCCACGAGGTACAATTAAAAGTTATAAAGGATGAAAGAAAGACGAAAAATAAATAAATTCTCTAGTTACACCGAGAGTTGAAAGATAATACTTATGATGTGAAGATCATATTTGGTCGACTGGGGATTCCACGTCATGGATATCTTCGAGGCCAAATCCTAGATGAAGGTCATAAGTCTAGATGTCGGTCATAATGAAGGGATATACTAATAGAAGTGAAACGTTTAAGTAGAAGTCAAATGAAGATGAGTCCATGGTATGTGACAGTTGTGGATCGACATGATACTTTTCCTACACGGATAAGAACAACCACAAGTGTTATGAATGTGGAGCCGAAAGTCACACTGCAAGAGAATGCTAGAAACCAAGGACAAAAGGTGGAAAGACATGCAAGGAAAGCGTAGATATGGTTTAGACTTATTGAGTCTTGACACAAATGATTAGTGAGTAATTGATAATCATGTGATCATGGAAGGGAAGTTCTCTGGAACGGAAAGGATAGAATGGTATTATAAAAGAAGGTCAAGGCATACCGGAAAGGAAGTCGATTAAGGTAATTGGTTACGATAGATCAGGCAGCCTGATATGCAACGACAAACAACAATGGATTCATAGACTAACGTGTGGCTTGATTAGTCAAGAAAGAGGGAGATGTATCATCATGGACTACATGATCAAGCTACCTTGGACAACTATAACTCATGAACCTTACATGTTGATGCAGAGCTGAGAATGAAAGAAGGTATAAGTGGTGACTTTAGGAGTTCTCCAACAAGTTATGCAATGGATGTACTCAAGGATTGCAAGAAGTTTTCTACCTTAAGGGATGGACAAAGGGATTTCAAGAAATAATCATTAAGAAGGAACTAGGAGTGCTTCCTTACGTTTTGAACGCATTACAAACAGTATATTTGCTAAAGGTTGTAATTGGACGGAATGGTCATTCAGTGCTAAGTGTAATGATAGTAAGTGCGATGTTTCTATTTAAAGGACAAGAAAGAAGAGTATGCTTGTGGAAGTGATATGCACTTGCAAAGTATGGATAAGGAGGTGTATCATCAAGGACGTGAGGATAAGCTACCTAGAAAGCTAAAACTAATTAACATCATTTGTTGATTGTAAGACAAAGGATAAACCGGTAAGCTAGGAAGCTAAAGAAAGGATGTGAATACATGAAGTATTCCATTTTACAAGGACTAAGCAGGTTTCGAGGACAAAACCTCTTTAAGGAGGGTAGAGTTGTAACATCCCGAAATTTCTAAGAATAAATAATTAGTATATTATTTAATTAAGATGGAAAAGTTTACTTGAGTTAATAGAAAAATAGTAAAATAATAAAGATGGAAGGATAAGTATATTAATTAGATGTAATTAATTATGTACCAAAAAGGAAAGATGGGCCTACGATTCATGGGCTTAAGGGAGTATAAATACCCCTTAAAACCCTAATCCTTTCCATTTTCATACATCTCTACACCATTGCCTACACCATCAAAAACACACACTTCTTCAATTCCCGTTTTTGAGAAAACCACCCACAAAGACACAAAGATTCCCGAAGATCTAGCCGTCGGATCAGTCTCATAGAACTGAGTGTTAATGGTATATAAATGAAGATTTCCACCGATTAGATCTTCAATCAGAGGTTGGGAAGTCCGGTTTTTATCAGCAAAACCATAGCAGCTCAAAAGTGAAGATTCCGGCGACTGTTCAGCTGTTCCTGCAACTGTGGCAGCGGTTTCCGGCCAAGGTTAGCTAATGGGTTTGTATATGGGGACAAGACGGTTCCGTAGCCGCTTGAATCAGTTAAATAGGAGTTCGTTTAATATGGTTTTGAGCCTCTCGAGTGATTTCAGAAAAAAACCACAAAGGTACGTTTTTGTTAAAAAGGCTTACCTTTCATGAACAGATTTACATGAAAATTGGTAGGATGATAGATCGGGGCATGATTATTGATAAAGTAATGAACTTGATAGTAAACGGGTAAGTTGGTTCGTTTTCGGGTAAAACGAGTAGTGTTCGGTTCATGAAAAGAACGAGTAAACGAAGTCGGTTTTGCATGAAACTTAGTAGGATAGTAAATCGGACCTTATTATGTGATAAAGTTGCAAACTTGATGTTTAAAATGGACTTAACGAACTCATGGACATATAGGGATCGTATAAAGAAACCATATATCTAGCCTTGGACGTTTTGGACCATAAAGGTCCAAGCTTTATGGTCACTCGGCTCAAGTTTTGGCCGAAAACGGTTAAGGAAATGTTTATGGGTTAATACCAAACCTTAATAAAGTATCAAAGTCAATAAATGTAGTAATAAAGGTGATAAACTGACCAAGTGGCTACTGCTAGTTCAATTACATGCCTTATGGCCGATTTCATTTGGATGGTTCGATTAAACTATCCATACTCGATCACAATGGGGGATTCGGTTACATTATGTCACTCGATTACATGGTCAGAACTCGATTACATGGCCATTAGTCGATTTCATATGCTTAACTCGAATACAATATACCATTCGGTTACAATTTATACTCGCATACATATGCCTCATTCGATTACACGACTAGACTCAAATACAATTACCCCATTCGATTACAAAGCTTTTGATCGATTACATCTAATAACCGATTACATTGCTTTTGGTCGCATATATAGTCCACTCGAGTACAAATACCATAATCGATCACATTGCTTGTATTCGCTTACAACGGGCAACTCAATTATAAGGTTGTGTTCGATTACATGTAGATTCGATTACAAAGATGGAAATCGATTAGAATGGACAGGTCGCTTACAACGATAACTCGCATACTACTAAACTCGATTACATTGCTTTAGTCGATTACAATAATATCCTCACATGTCCTGTGTAGTTTGAATACAAAATAAAGAATCGAATACAATGGATAAACCTGATTACTTGTCCATATTCGATCACATGCCTGAAACTCGCATGCATTAATCTAATACAAACTATGCTTGTAAATGCAAAAGGAAAGAAAGAAAGGATACTAAGATAATTAAATACCTTGTATTCAAATAAATTCGGGTTAAGGATGAAAATATTCTAAGTAGATTGTAATCTAACACAAGACAATTAGAATAGAACAGACTTAGCCATTTTGGCTGAAATATGAATAATGTGAATAGGACACGTATTGATACATGAAATTAATATACAGTTAGCAGAGCTCAGTTAAGGAAAGGATTGACACTTAACGGAGAAAGAAACAGGATCCAGGTGAGTTTCTAGCCCCATTTCCGTGTTATGTTTTCGGGGCTGTGTGCATACTCGATGTGATTGTTAATACATTTATCCTAAGTGATAAATGTATGCCTTATGTGATTAGGTGAAAGGTATGAATGACTGCGTGTCGGTACGTGAATGATCTTCGGATATTGCACGTACTGTCGAGTTATAATGCTATGTATAATGTATGAATGATATGTATGTGTGTTATGAATGAATGTAAGAGATAGCCAGGTACAGAAGAAAGGGACTAAACCCTAATAATACTTAAGGTAGAAAGGGACCGGACCCTATTAATATCCGAGGTAGAAAAGGGACCGAGCCCTTTTTATATCTCGAGGCAGAAAGGGACATAGCCCTAATAATACTCAAGGCAGAAAAAGAGACCGGACCCTAATAATATCCGAGGCAGAATAGAATAAAGTAAAGTAGAATTTAAAATTTGAAAGTATGAATGAAAGTATGTAAGTATGTATGTATTGCATGTTATGTGATTAACTGGAACTCACTCAACATAGCTGACTTTTAGTATGCACGCATGCAAGTAGAATGAGACAGTTAGCTTGAGGGGAACACGTGGCAAACAAATAAGAGACTGACATCGAAAGACTCAATGCGTTTATTAGCTTATGTTTAATTACTTAGTTTTTGGAAAGACAAGACATTTGTCGAAGTCAAGTTATGGATTGTTATGTAATGTTTTATGAAAGTTTTTATATTCCGCGAATGTTTTTATTAACTCTGATGATTAGAACTATGTTGATGAGTAAAACCAACGTCTAAATGTGGGGTACCGGCAACGGGGCTTTACAATGTATCAACATAAAGTTGAGCAAGTAGACAACAATTTTGATTATATATAATAATAAAATGACAATTTTATGCGATAATCGTAAATCACTACAATTAGCGTCACAATAAATAAAAGTTGTCTTTTCAACTGAATTATATAGATAAGGGTTTACTCCGACGACGAATGATCATACTAATGAGGATGAAGATGAGGATGAGGCACTAGCCAACATAAAATAAACACATAGTCACATTCACACGTATCAACTAATCGAGCAATTTCAATTACGCATATAATGGAATTGTGGTGAAAAAAATAAGTGGAATTGTAGTGAAAACAATAAGTTTGATTGAACGCATAACGCCCCCAAAAATGTAAAGCGGTAAAACGGGGGATGTGTATTTACATACCTTGCAGGTGTATTGATGAGGATGAGAACAAAATAAACGGCAATTAAACACTTCGCGATGTGCCAATGAAAGTTCCTAGGTAAAATGAATCAATTATAATTGGAACAAGACGTATAACGAATTGGGAAGTTTAGGAATTGTCTTGAATTTGTGATTTAGAGAATTATGAATAATGATTCCCTTGCGTTTAATTGATTTCTACAAGGTTTTAAATTAAAAGAAAAATAGGTAAATAAACAAGGTATTTGTGTTGAAATTATAAGTTAGGTGGCAAATTTAATTTATTGACCTAACTTATTGGTTTAATAATAATTTTCAAAATAAAGATGTTATTGTAATGATAGTAATTATAAAAAAAGTAATTTTTTATAAATAATAGTAGTAATAAAGGTAAAAATACTACTAATAATGATAATAATAATTCTAAAAATATATTTAGTAATAATAATAATAATAATAATGGTAATGGTAATCATTCTACCAATAATAATAATAATAATGATAATAATTAATAAGTAATAATAATGATAATAATAAATAATAATGATAATAATAATAAATATTAATAGTAATAGTAATAATAAAAGTTAACAAGATCGGGTTTTAGATGACGAGAACATGACTTAAGGTTGTCGGTTTTATAGGTTTCAGTATCTATTTAACTTATTTAATTATTATAAAAGGTTTTTGTAACATAAAATATCAAAAAGAACAAGAAATAAAAAAAGGGGCTGCCGGGTTTCGAACCCACGACTTTGTGTTCTAAGACCCACACACATAACCAACTGGACTAGATGATCCTTTGGTTAAAACAGTTTTGGAAAACTATAAACACAACTACATATGAGCATATGAACCCTAGAATTCAATCGCGATTTTGAATCCATGTTTGTTCAGTTCAGTATGGGGCTTTTAATCCGCTGGATATCGCGATTCAACCCATGTATTACTCATACCTCAGATTTTTCGAATTGATGATGAATCCGTTAGAGCAAGGTATCGGCCAAAAGGGGTAAATTTGGATGATGAGTTGAAACTTCAAACTTTAAACTTGAATTTATATGGGGGAAAGGATGGCGACGGGTCTAGGATTGTTTGGGTGCGTTTAATTGTGTTGAAGCACTCGGTTTATATAGGAACAAAAATTATGGTTTGAACGGTTCAAGTTTGGTAAATTGATCGTGTATAGGCTCTTAATCCATAAATAGATCGTCGGTGGACGAATATTACATCGAATATGCTACATACCACAAACAAATGTGATCGATGAAATGCGTTTGTTGGTTGATTTGATGAAACCGGGTTCGCTAATCGGGTCGGGTAGGGGAAATCTGCTTGGTCGGACCAGGGGGTGGGTTTGGGTTTAATAAAGCATATTAAATATTAATAATATAATTACATAGTTACAAGTTAGTCCCTGTAGTATAAGGATGGAATCAGTTTTGGGCTAAAGCTTGGTTTTGGGTGAAAATTGTCAACTTTTGTAAGTTTATTAATAAATAATAAAGTTATAACAAACTAAATACTCAATAAATGCGACGCTTTCATTAAATGAGTGACCCGAACCCTTAAGTTGGTCGGGTAACGATTACAAGAATACAAAAAGAAAAACCCGAAATGTTACAACGATATTCCTCTTAATGAAAGATAACACTTCTTGTTCCTAACTTGGGCAAAGCTTCCGCTACAATCCATTTTGAAAAGTAATCTATCATTGCCTACATGAAAACCTTTCCTTCTTGAGCCTTTGGTAGTTTACCCACAATATCCATCCCCTATTTCATGAAAGGCCACTAAGATACGATCGGATGGATGGGTTAAGGCGGTTGATGAAGAATGTTGTTGTGTCTTTAACATGCATCACAATTTTGAACATAGATTATTGCATCCTTCCTCATGGTTGGCCAATAATAACTAGTCCTAAAGAATTTGGAGAACAATGGTCGACCTCCAGTGTGATTCCCACAGTCGCCATCAAGGATATATTTTAGAACTTCTTGTATTTCAGGATCCTCCAGGCATCTCAAGTATGGACTTGAAAGAGACTTTTTATAACGAATATCATTAAAAATAATGAACCTGGATACCTTCATATGAAAGGCTTTAGGATTATCATTCTTAGGAATCTCGTTGTGTTGAAAATATTTCTTGATAGGTTGGATCAAAGATTCCTGATTAGCTTGAGGATCTCGGTCAGCAACATCTTCAGTATCTATTACTTCGTTGACTTGGGGATCTTGCTCAGCAGCTTCCCCTATTATTTCATTTTCATTGCGTGAAGAAATATATGTGGCTGGATTCAAGATATGTATGATTCTATTTTTTCTTTCCGTCGGGATACTGAAGGCATATCCAAGATTTTCCAAAGCATCTTATTCAACATTTTCCTCCCTGGGTACCTGTTCAATGATAAAAGAATCGAATTTCTCTGCCAGATTTTTAACTATCTAAAAATATTCGGTCAGTTTTTCACTTTTAATAGCATATGAGCCATTGAAGTGGTTAGCAAGCAATAAAGAATCTACAAATACATGAATATTTTTAACTTCTAAATCCTTAGATAACCGAAGGATGGCAATTAAAGCTTCATACTCAGTTTCATTGTTGGTAGCGTGGAAATCACATTTAATTGCCTAGGGTATTATGTCCCCCTGTGGCGATTTCAGGATGATTCCTAAGCCTGCCCCATGATATTTGAGGCCCTATCAGTATATAATATCCATTTACCTTTATCCTAGTCTAGTTGTTGGACTTCAGTCTGCTTCATACTGGATATCACTACTAAAATCAGCCACAAAGTCAGCTATAGCTTAGGATTTAATTGTTGTCCTAGGCTCATAACAAGATCATAAGCACTTAGTTTAACATACCACTTAGTCATTCTTCCAGACATTTCAGGTTTTCTCAAAACATTTTTAATAGGATAATTAGTTTTAATAAAAATAGCATGTCTCAAAATAGTGTTTTGACTTGGTGGATGCCATAACTAAAGCTAAAATTTATTTTTCGAAATGGGAATACCTGGTTTCAGCATCAAGTAGATTTTTGCTTATATAGTAGATAGGGTGTTGTTGTCCTTCATATTCCTTGACTAGCGCAACACTCACCGTGTATTGGGATACTGCCAAATAGACTAATAGTGGTTCACCATCTTCAGGCTTCATGAGCAAAGGTGCTGATGAAGAATTACTTTGTCTTCAGGGGCCTTCTTATGTATTTTCCCCCATTCAAACGTCTTGTTTTTCTTTAAAATATCATAGAACTATTTGCACCTTTCTAAGCATCTTGAGATAAATATATTCAAGACTGTGATCCTGCTAGTTAACCTATGAACAACTTTCACATTGACCGGTGCTTTCAGGTTCACGATGACTTTGATCTGCTCTGGACTTGCTTCTATCCCCCTCTTGGTAGCCATGTATCCCAAAAATTTGCATGCACCCACTCCAAAGTGGCATTTGGAGGGGTTCAGCTTCATGTTATACTTGTCAAGAATGTAAGAGGCTTCTTGAAGATCCTGGAGGTGATCCCCAAATTTCTTCGATTTCACCACCATATCATCAATGCAGACCTCCATGGTGTCTCCCAGCGTCTCTTTGAACTTCATGTTTACCAACTTTTTATAGGTTGCACCTGCGTTATTCAAAGCAAAAAGAATGTCGGGTTCACGAATGTCATGTCTTCTTGGTCTGAGGGTTCCATTTGGATCTGTTAGTATCTTTAAGAAGCGTACATGAATGTCAGCATCTCATGCCTTGCAGTTGCATCCACCATCGAGTCTGTGTGTGGCAACGAGAAAGGCTCCTTGGGTGTCACACCCCCAAATTTCCACTAACGGAGTTTTACCGTAAGGCGGGTGACAAACCAGGATCTGAACACATTAATCACACCAAACGACATCTATATGGTCTTAAAAGTTTTAACAAATCAAAATAAAATGTTCAGAGTACTTAAGTGCTAGTGCGGAAGCTAAACAAAGTGCGGGAGCCATCTCCCAAACAAGTTTAAATAATTCATGGCGCTACAAGCGCAAAACCAATATCAAATAAATGTTTTCAAACTTAAACCAATGCGAGTCCATGCATGCAATGTTATCCTAATCCAAGTGCTTGCTAGTGACCTGAGGAAAACATGCTAAAAAGAGTCAACACATATGGTTGGTGAGTTCATAGGTTTTCAAAGTAAGTTATGCTCTATCAGTTCATAAACATTTATAAATAAAAGTGGCCCATGGTTAACTACACTTAGTTAACTTGTTGCCGCATAGTGTTATGTTTCCATCACGACCGAAGCTGACTAGTTATTGCCTCAAGTCAAGTATTGCCAAAACTTAACAATGTTTGGTCAAAGTTACACCCCGTTCAACCTCCAGTCGAGAATAATGCAGGGTGGGGTTTGTCAAACCCAATAGTACTATTTAAATTTACCACGCCAGTTAACCTTAGTTAACTGTCCGATGTTTGTGTGACAATCGTCAATTTCAGGTTAACTCCGTTAACTCAACTCCGTCAATTCAAACTTAAAGATCATTGAATCTATAACGCACACTTCATTGCATTTAAACTAGGGTTTAAATGACGCTTAACACTTACTACATGTGTAGTCTTTCGGGATTTGCACCGAAACGCAAACGAGTTGACGCAAACGATTGATAAATAAACGAAAAACGTCAAAACAGTAATTATGTGATAATTATGTGTTAGACTTATGTGTTATGTGATAACATGATTATAAACGTTAACTCAAGACGAAAACAAGTTAGTTAGGCTAGAAAAGTAATACTTAGAAGTGGAGGGACTTGAGTGTAACTTGTGTGTTTATAAATATATCCTTAACACTTAACCCTAACTTATTATTATTAACCCCAAAGCTCCGATCGGCCTCCCTCCCTTGCTCTCCTTGGCTGCCGTCCACCAACACACACATATACACCATCAAATCAAGCTTGTGATTGAAGAACTAGGTGCTAGGAAGGTATATTTGATTATCCCTAACATTCTTGTTGCTTGATTTTGATGTTTGTTGGGTTAACCACAAACCCTAGGCTGCCGATTTTGAGTATGCATATAGTTAATATGATTGTTGTTATTTGGATAATGAATTGATAACTAGATTGATGTTGATACATGTTGATTGTTGTGTTTTTGATTTGAGTTCAAACACAAACCCTAATCAAGTATGTAATATGTAATTGATGTGCATGGAGGGTGTTTATGGAGTCTAGAGGGTTATATGGATGCATGATAGTTCATAGATTGTTATTATGTTGAGTTTGGATGTAAACAGATTCTGGACAGAATGTGTATACGATGTTTAAGTGACTGTAACGAAGTGTAAACGTGAAAATTGGTTGAGATTGTGGGTACTGCAGTAAACTAGGTTGAGTCTAGTTTCTATAAAGTATAAGTTTGTAATGTTTGGACAAGTAGAAGTTTACTTTTATGATTTTACAAAAACGTTGTGCAAAGCTGAGCTGTTAGACCTGCTGTTAGGTTATGTTGTAAATGTTATATCTCATGAACTACGAGACCAATTAGGTTGGTTCCACTTCTGGAAGTTGACACATTGAGTCAGGAACCAAACCCAAGTGGTCTTGCATTTATTGGATTTTTCTTTTAACGGGAATTGCAAATAACATTCTGGTGTGCATGAATCTGACTGTTATGAGTTTGCTGTAATGATTTGATGATTGTGAGAAAACTATGAGGAATAAAAATGTAATAAAATATGTTCTGGAAACCTAAGACATATGTGCTTCTGTGATGATTTTTGGTAAATTAATTGAGATGCTATGATCGGTGAAATAGTACAATCTTTCTAGTAGGATTTCTGTCTCGGTGAAACTAGCTGCTGAGTTGTGTAAAAATGCATGAAATATGATATTTTTTATATAATTGTTATGTTTTGACCAAAATACCCTTGCGGGGAATAGTTGCTAATTGGTTGCCATGATTTGACCAAATTGCCCTTATGGGGAATAATGGCTAGTTAATTGTTATTTGTTGACCAAAATGCCCTTACGGGGAATAATTGCTAGTAATGTACGTTATGAATACATGACACGTATATGATTGCTTACACATGTTATGTGTCACAAAAACACTTGTGAAAGTCACACACGATTCACAAACGAAACACGAAACATGTTATGTGCATAGGTATTATGTGCCGGGTCTAGAGACTCGATAATATTCCGACACTTAGAAAAATCTCTTTGTTGTTTTAGAACGTTAGAGAGAGTTTTTCGGTGACGCGCATCTGGGTGATTTATTTTGGGAAATTCTTCGCAAACAGTGAGTTTCACTTTCTCCTCTTTAAACTGTTTTCAAACGCTTTTCACTTGGGGGAGATAACATACTCCACAACGCATTTAAGATTTTGTTATAAATTATATATCACTTGTAAAGGCTAAGTGGCAAACGAAACATTTGAAGTCCTACACATCGAACCGGTTAATATTTTGAATAGCGAGTCACTGTTGAGTAGTACTACTGGGTTTGACAAACCCCACCCAACGCTAAACTCGACTGGAGGTCGAGCGGGTGTAATTTTGGCTAACACGTACCATGGTCTGGAGGACCTGTTGACAAGGCACTTACTAACGAGTCAGCTTCGGTGTCGAACACTTAGTAATACTTGTTGTATAGACTAGCTACCTATCGATATATAATTTGACATAACACTATCTGGTAACGCAAAACGCCGTAACGTGGTTACGCAAAACGCTTAACGCAAAACGCCGTAACGTGGTTACGCAAAACGCTTAACGCAAAACGCCGTAACGTGGTTACGCAATACACTTAATGTAAAACGCTGAACGCAAACGCTAAACGATTTATTTTATATAACTTGTGAACTCACCAACCTTGTGTTGACACTTTTAGTATGTTATTCTCAGGTAGCCGAGGCGGGCGCGCGGTTTAGGAACATGCATTGTGTGATAAACTTTTAACTATGCAAACTTGTTTTAACTGTTATCCTTGGTTTTTAAATCGTCCTGCGTGACGTAACATTGTTCTATGGTTTTACGCTTCCGCACTTACTTTCATTTAAACGTTTTTATGGTTTGATTATAACTGATGATTCCGATCCTGTTAGTTCACACCCTCTGACGGTAAAACTCCGTTAGTGGATTTTGAGGGTGTGACAGATTGGTATCAGAGCCATTGGTTATAGCGAACTAGAAGCTGTATGCATACTAGACTATAACCGCGACGACCCATTAGTTATAATGATACGCACTGCATAGGTTTGTGTAGTCTTGTAATCTTATTTCTTTACCTCTTTCACTCATACGCGCGCGCATACACGGCTTACATGTAGGAATGTCGACGCCACCCTCATCATCATCCGATTCGATGATGCATGCTCACGGGAAGGAACCGCAGTTACCTACCGCCTCGCCACCCCGCGTAGTCCCGGAACTCGAAGCTCCCGCACCGAAGAGGTACCGCCTATCCGGAGGCATTTACGAAAACGACGTTCGCTGGGATTGGTACCCTAACATGATCAGACGTATGGTCTATCGCGAACAAGTTCCCCCGTTGCCTCACCCGAACCACCCTGCTTATCCCAACACCCTACCACCCATAACCGAACCTGTAGAGCGAGTTCTCGCAGCTGTCGTTTTTTGTTTGGAGCGTGATGTGGGTTACATGCGCTATACGAGGGAGAACGTTTCCAGAATGTTAAAAGACGGAACCGAGACTAAGGAGGAGATTGCCCGCATGGCAGCGGCAATGAAAGAAATACAAGAGACTAGCGATCAGCAGATGAAGGTTATGATGAAGATGCAAGCTGAGATGATAGACTTGAAAGAGCAACTCCAAGAAGCAAGGACCCGAACCGAGATAGCTCTAGAGCGTTGCGATGTCTTACAAATGCAACTTGCCCAGAATGCAGCCGAACCTGAGGCAGAGCCTGAGGCCGAGCCTGGGGCAGAGCCTGAAGTAGAACCTGAAGAAGATCCTGAAGAGGAGCCTGCGGAAGATCCCGAGGAGGAACCCGAAGAAGAACCGGAGGAAGAACCGGCTGAGGAGGAGGCACACTCAGAGGTGTCCTCAGATGACGACATCTAGTAATGATGACACTTAGATGGAGGGGTTGTCTCCATCCGAACTATTATTTTTCTATGATTTTAAGGATTGATTGGAAATACTTTGTAGCGAATACAATGGTTTTAATCATGAATTTTTTTTAGACTAATATGTGGTTGTGATGTGATGTTGTTTCTTATCTTCTTTCTTACCTATCTTTTTATTACATGTATGGTGTGTTGTATATGAAAGAAAAATTCATGTTTAACATTTTATACTGTGATTCTAGGAAATGGCTGGAAGAAACGCTGGACGAGGACGTGGTAACATCAGCATGACTGCAGCTGAACTCCAAACTCTGCTGAACGACCATGTTGCGGCTGCTTTAGCCGCACACGTTCAGAATCAAACTGGAGGTCCGAGTGGAACGTGTACCTTCAAGAACTACCTTGACTGCAAGCCCAGTACGTTTAAGGGCACTGAGGGAGCTATAGGCTTCCTGCGTTGGGCTGAGAAGGCCGAGTCGGCCTTTGAGATGTGTAATTGTCCCCCTGCCAGTAGGGTCAAATTCGCTGCTGGGACACTTGAGGATTCCGCCCTCACTTGGTGGAATTCAAACGTCCAGATCCTTGGATTGGAACTGGCAAACGCGATGAACTGGGAGGAGTTCAAAAACATGATGCGAGAGGAGTATTGTCCGAGAGAAGAGATTTCAAAGTTAGAATCAGAATTTTGGTCACTGAAGATGGTGGGCTCGGAAATAGAAGCCTACACTACCCGTTCTCACGAGTTGGCTGTGATGTGTCCGCGGATGGTGGATCCGCCGAGCAAAAGGATAGAAATGTACATTGATGGATTAGCACCACAGATTCAGGGCATGGTGACGTCTTCCAGACAAGCCACGATCCAACAAGCGATCCGTTTAGCTCACAAACTGACGGATCAGGCTGTGACCCAAGGTGCGTTACCACCGAGGGGTTCGACCGTTAAAGCCCGTGACAACCAGAGTAACGACAATAACAGCAACAGCAACCCGAACAGCGGGAAGAGAAAGTTTGACAACACCAGATCTTCATCCTCGAACCTCCCACCGCAACAACACTACCGTAAGCCCGAATTCACTCGGAGCTTTAACACTCAGAATCACAACAACAACAACAACGGTAGCGGGCAGGTTTCGAGCGGATATGCTGGGAAATATCCAAAGTGCAACAGGTGCAACTATCATCATGTTGGCCAGTGTGACCGTGTCAAGTGTCAAAGATGCGGAAAGATAGGTCACCAAGCGAAAGAATGTAGAGGAGACCTTGCGGCAAAGGGTGCTCCTAAGCCACCGATGACGACTAAGGGATGTTTTGAATGTGGGCAGGAAGGCCATTTCCGGAAAGATTGCCCCAAGCTGAAACAGAATAACAACAATGGGGGTAATGGAAGTGGCAGTAATGGTGGAGGCCCGCAATGATCCTCATGTGGTGTCTGGTAAGTTCCCTGTAAACGATTGTTTTGCTTCTGTTTTGTTTGACACTGGAGCTGATAGGAGTTTTGTGTCGTAAGCCTTTAGCCAACTTTTAGACTTAACTCCAACCCCGTTAGATGCTAAGTTTCCTGTTGAATTAGCTGACGGTAAGACTATAATAACGACTCATGTACTTGCGGGATGTAAGTTAAAACTGTCAGGTCATGTCTTTGATATCGACCTTATTCCTTTTACGCTTAGTAGTTTCGATGTCGTTGTCGGCATGGACTGGTTATCCGAGAACCGAGCGGAGATTATATGCCATTATAAGATAGTCCATATTACTACCCCTTCCAGCGAGATGATTTCGGTCCGAGGTGAGAGAAGCGGCATGACCACCAGCATCATTACCCTTATGAAGGCACAGAAGTATCTACGAAAGGGTCATCCGGCAATTTTGGCGCAGATTGTTGAGAAACCCGCGGAGGAGAAACGAATTGAAGATATACCTGTTTTGCGAGACTTCCCGGAATTTTTCCCAGAGGATTTTCCCGGACTCCCTCCTATTCGTCAAGTCGAATTCCAAATCGAGTTGACACCCGGTGCAGCACCCATAGCACGAGCCCCGTATCGGCTCGCACCGGCGGAACTTCAGGAGTTGTCCACTCAGTTGAAAGATTTGTTGGATAAGGGTTTTATCCGACCTAGCTCATCGCCATGGGGAGCCCCTGTCTTGTTTGTCCGAAAGAAAGACGGGACTTTCCGCATGTGTATCGACTACCGGGAGTTGAACAAGGTGACGGTCAAGAACCGTTATCCTTTACCCCGAATTGATGATTTGTTTGACCAGCTTCAAGGATCGAGTTACTACTCGAAGATCGATCTCCGATCCGGTTAACACCAGCTGAGAGTGCGCGAAGAAGATATCTCAAAGACGGCTTTCAGAACACGGTATGGTCATTACGAGTTTTCGGTTATGCCTTTTGGCCTAACCAACGCACCAGCCGTATTTATGGATCTCATGAATCGAGTATGCAAGGAGTACCTCGACAAGTTTGTGATTGTTTTCATCGATGATATTATCGTCTACTCCAAGAACGAGACTGACCACGAAGAGCACTTGAGGGTAATTCTGGAACTATTGAAGAAGGAACAACTGTATGCTAAACTCTCGAAATGTGAATTTTGGCTTCGCTAGGTTCACTTTTTAGGACATGTGATCAACGAGAATGGTATCCATGTCGATCCCGGTAAGGTAGAGGCCATCAAAAACTGGGAAGCACCTAAGACTCCGACTGAGGTGCGACAATTCCTAGGACTGGCCGGCTACTACCGGTGTTTCATCGAGGGATTTTCAAGGATTGCTCAACCCCTCACCGCTTTGACTCACAAGGGCACTAAGTACAATTGGGGTGACGCGCAAGAATCCGCTTTTCAACTGCTGAAATCCAAGCTTTGTAGCGCCCCTATTTTAGCCCTCCCCGAGGGAACGGAAAATTTTGAGGTACACTGTGACGCATCTATACAAGGTCTCGGTTGTGTGCTGATGCAACTCGAGAAGGTTATAGCCTACGCCTCTCGACAACTACGGGTTCACGAGAAGAACTACACGACCCATGATTTGGAACTCGGAGCTGTGGTGTTTGCTCTTAAGATATGGAGGCATTACTTGTACGGTACCAAGTTTACCATTTACACCGACCACAAGAGTCTCCAACATATCTACGATCAGAAGGAGCTGAACATGCGACAGCGTTGTTGGGTCGAGCTGCTTAAAGATTATGATTGCGCCATCAAGTACCTCCCTGGCAAGGCCAATGTGGTGGCCGACACCCTCAGCAGAAAAGAAACAGATAAACCCAGACGGGTGAGAGCATTGCAACTCACGATTCATGCCAGCTTACCCGATCAGATTCGCGATGCGCAACTTGAAGCTTTGAAAGATGATAATCTTCCATCGGAACTCATGCGGGGCATGAACAAGCAACTTGAAACCAGATCGGACGGGGTCCGATATTTTGAGAACCGGATTTGGGTTCCACGATATGGAGAGTTGAGAACTCTAGTGATGGACGAAGCTCACAAGTCCCGATATTCTATCCACCCTGGCTCAGATAAAATGTATCATGATTTAAAGGCACTTTACTGGTGGCCGAACATGAAAGCCGACATTGCCACCTACGTGAGCAAATGCTTGACTTGTGCCAGAGTCAAGATAGAATACCAGAAACCATCTGGTCTACTGCAACAACCGGAACTCCCAATGTGGAAATGGGAACACATCTCAATGGATTTTATTACGGGTTTGCCTAAGACACCGACGGGATGCGATACCATCTGGGTGATCGTTGACCGGTTGACTAAATCGGCACACTTCCTAGCAATTAAGGAAACGGACAAAATGGAAAGACTGACTCGTGTTTACATGAAGGAAGTAGTGTCGAGACACGGAGTGCCTGTCTCTATCATTTCCGATCGAGATTCTCGTTTCACTTCGCACTTTTGGAAGTCGCTGCAAAGCGCACTGGGCACCCGTCTCGATATGAGTACAGCATACCATCCTCGGACGGATGGGCAAAGTGAACGGACTATTCAGACCCTGGAGGATATGTTGCGTGCATGCGTTCTGGATTTCGGAAAAAGTTGGGAACCCCACTTACCCTTGGTAGAGTTTTCGTATAATAACAGCTACCACGCAAGTATTAAGGCAGCGCCGTTTGAAGCGCTGTACGGACGGAAGTGTCGATCACCACTCTGCTGGGCAGAGGTGGGTGACAGCCAAATCACTGGTCCGGAACTGGTACTCGAAACCTCGGAAAAGATTGTTCAAATCCGAAATCGCATGGCAGCAGCACGAGATCGCCAAAAGAGTTACGCCGACAAGCGCCGAAAACATCTCGAATTTCAAGTGAACGATCGGGTGTTACTCAAAGTCTCACCTTGGAAAGGTGTGGTTCGCTTTGGGAAGCGAAACAAACTCAACCCACGGTATGTTGGTCCGTACCGGATAACTGAGCGCATTGGTCCGGTGGCGTACCGACTGGACCTACCAACAGAACTCAGTGGCGTACACGATGTATTCCACGTATCAAATTTGAAGAAATGCCTATCTGACGAAACCCAAGTAGTCCCTTTGGAGGAACTACAAGTTGATGAATAGTTACGTTTCATTGAGGAACCAGTCGAGGTTTTGGATTGGGAAACCAAAACGCTCAAACACAGCAAAATACCAATCGTTAAGGTTCGTTGGAACTCGAGACGTGGACCGGAGTTCACGTGGGAACGCGAGGACCAAATGATGAAAAAGTATCCTCACCTTTTTGAAGGGCTAACCAAACACAGAAAACAGTGAAACTCGGCAAACCGTCAGACAGCACCGGAGGTATGAATTAAATTTCGGGACGAAATTTCTTTCTACTAGGGGATGATATGACAAACTGAAATTTTTTCTTACTCTTTCAGACTCTCATCACGACTTGACTCAAATTTTCGGGACGAAAATTCTTTAACATGGGAATGATGTGACAATCGTCAATTTCAGGTTAACTCCGTTAACTCAACTCCGTCAATTCAAACTTAAAGATCATTGAATCTATAACGCACACTTCATTGCATTTAAACTAGGGTTTAAATGATGCTTAACACTTACTACATGTGTAGTCTTTCGGGATTTGCACCGAAACGCAAACGAGTTGACGCAAACGATTGATAAATAAACGAAAAACGTCAAAACAGTAATTATGTGATAATTATGTGTTAGACTTATGTGTTATGTGATAACATGATTATAAATGTTAACTCAAGACGAAAACAAGTTAGTTAGGCTAGAAAAGTAATACTTAGAAGTGGAGGGACTTGAGTGTAACTTGTGTGTTTATAAATATATCCTTAACACTTAACCCTAACTTATTATTATTAACCCCAAAGCTCCGATCGGCCTCCCTCCCTTGCTCTCCTTGGCTGCCGTCCACAAACACACACATATACACCATCAAATCAAGCTTGTGATTGAAGAACTAGGTGCTACGAAGGTATATTTGATTATCCCTAACATTCTTGTTGCTTGATTTTGATGTTTGTTGGGTTAACCACAAACCCTAGGCTGCCGATTTTGAGTATGCATATAGTTAATATGATTGTTGTTATTTGGATAATGAATTGATAACTAGATTGATGTTGATACATGTTGATTGTTGTGTTTTTGATTTGAGTTCAAACACAAACCCTAATCAAGTATGTAATATGTAATTGATGTGCATGGAGGGTGTTTATGGGTCTAGAGGGTTATATGGATGCATGATAGTTCATAGATTGTTATTATGTTGAGTTTGGATGTAAACAGATTCTGGACAGAATGTATATACGATGTTTAAGTGACTGTAAAGAAGTGTAAACGTGAAAATTGGTTGATATTGTGGGTACTGCAGTAAACTAGGTTGAGTCTAGTTTCTATAAAGTATAAGTTTGTAATTTTTGGACAAGTAGAAGTTTACTTTTATGATTTTACAAAAACGTTGTGCAAAGCTGAGCTGTTAGACCTTCTTTTAGGTTATGTTGTAAATGTTATATCTCATGAACTACGAGACCAATTGGGTTGGTTCCAGTTCTGGAAGTTGACACATTGAGTCAGGAACCAAACCCAAGTGGTCTTGCATTTATTGGATTTTTCTTTTAACGGGAATTGCAAATAACATTCTGGTGTGCATGAATCTGTCTGTTATGAGTTTGCTGTAATGATTTGATGATTGTGAGAAAACTATGAGGAATAAAAATGTAATAAAATATGTTCTGGAAACCTAAGACATATGTGCTTCTGTGATTATTTTTGGTAAATTAATTGAGATGCTATGATCGGTGAAATAGTACAATCTTTCTAGTAGGATTTCTGTCTAGGTGAAACTAGCTGCTGAGTTGAGTAAAAATGCATGAAATATGATATTTTTTATATAATTGTTATGTTTTGACCAAAATACCCTTGCGGGGAATAGTTGCTAATTGATTGCCATGATTTGACCAAATTGCCCTTATGGGGAATAATGGCTAGTTAATTGTTATTTGTTGACCAAAATGCCCTTACGGGGAATAATTGCTAGTAATGTACGTTATGAATACATGACACGTATATGATTGCTTACACATGTGATGTGTCACAAAAACACTTGTGAAAGTCACACACGATTCACAAACGAAACACGAAACATGTTATGTGCATAGGTATTATGTGCCGGGTCTAGAGACTCGATAATATTCCGACACTTAGAAAAATCTCTTTGTTGTTTTAGAACGTTAGAGAGAGTTTTTCGGTGACGCGCATCTTGGTGATTTATTTTGGGAAATTCTTCGCAAACAGTGAGTTTCACTTTCCCCTCTTTAAAATGTTTTCAAACGCTTTTCACTTGGGGGAGATAACATACTCCACAACGCATTTAAGATTTTGTTATAAATTATATATCACTTGTAAAGGCTAAGTGGCAAACGAAACATTTGAAGTCCTATACATCGAACCGGTTAATATTTTGAATAGCGAGTCACTGTTGAGTAGTACTACTGGGTTTGACAAACCCCACCCAACGCTAAACTCGACTGGAGGTCGAGCGGGTGTAATTTAGGCTAACACGTACCATGGTCTGGAGGACCTGGTGACAAGGCACTTACTAAACGAGTCAGCTTCGGTGTCAAACACTTAGTAATACTTGTTGTATAGACTAGCTACCTATCGATATATAATTTGACATAACACTATCTGGTAACGCAAAACGCCGTAACGTGGTTACGCAAAACGCTTAACGCAAAACGCCGTAACGTGGTTACGCAAAACCCTTAACGCAAAACGCCGTAACGTAGTTACGCAATACACTTAACGTAAAACGCTGAACGCAAACGCTAAACGATTTATTTTATATAACTTGTGAACTCACCAACCTTGTGTTGACACTTTTAGTATGTTATTCTCAGGTAGCCGAGGCGGGCGCGCGGTTTAGGAACATGCATTGTGTGATAAACTTTTAACTATGCAAACTTGTTTTAACTATTATCCTTGGTTTTTAAATCGTCCTGCGTGACGTAACATTGTTCTATGGTTTTACGCTTCCGCACTTATTTTCATTTAAACGTTTTTATGGTTTGATTATAACTGATGATTCCGATCCTGTTAGTTCACACCATCTGACGGTAAAACTCCGTTAGTGGATTTTGAGGGTGTGACAGTTTGTGAGGACTTTTCATGGCAAAGAAACACTACGTTATAAGCAACCAAACGGTTGTGTAAAGATTTAGAGCAAGTAAAGTAAAACAGTTTTGCATGTTTCCTCCCCCAAAGGAAAGGTATAAAAGTGGGGCCGTAAACTCACCTTGTTGGTGCTTCGGGTATTACACAAATCCGACCGAAGTAAATGCGTCACGTGCTAGGACCCTAAAAATGCAAGTACGTAAGTAACTGGGGGGATGGTTCCTAGAACCACTAGTATCCAACAATCTCCCATTGTTTTTAAAAAGACTTTTGACCAAAGTTTGACTTTTGTTGACTTTGACTAAAGTTGACTTTGACTAAAGTTTTGACCTTTGACTAAAATATTGACCTTTGACTAAAATATTGACCTTTGACTAAAAGGTTGGACTTAGAATGTTTACCTTATAATTCTAGTCACACTTAATCAATCATCAAGTATACACACTTAGCCATATTCCTTGCAATTCTATGATCAATACACTTTCACAACATCACAAGCAAGACTAACTATTTAGTCAACTAGTTCTAAGTTGACTTAAAAAGTCAAAGTTCTAATTTACCACAACTAACATATCACAATTTGCAATTATCTCAATTCAACCAACACCTTTATCACCTTTAACAATTTATACCACCTAAACCGATTTTTCTCATCAATAAAAACTCACAATTAAATTACCAAATAAATCACACATGTACACATCAGTATTAGGTTCAACATATATTGTTCTCACAATTTTTGGATTTACCAATTCGTCCAGAATATTCATATACTACAACAACATGATTTATATTTCTACAACAACACAGCAGTAATCAAAAATTTGTCAAAAATTCCATATTTGTCCAATTGATGCAAGACCAATTGGACTAGATTCCTAATTCAATTTACAACATCCTAGAAGTAGAATTATATCCATATCTATTTTTATCATCAAGTTATGAAACTTACAACTCAACTCAGAATTATTTTCTCTAATTTAGATTTGCATCCTGATTTTGTAAATTAATAAAAAGTATTCAAACAGTGTCCAATAATTAAGATTTTGGACTTTCTGAAAACTAGATTCAAAGTACATGTTAATAGAATCAAAAACCGATCAAAAACTCAAACATATCATCAAGTTATCAACAATCCAAATCCGTAACATCTAATCTGCCAATAAACAGTTTTAACCACAATCAACTACAAATCACAACTTTTCTATCCTTTGATTCAACAATCATCAAGAAACATTCTTACCAAATCAAATTGCATGTCTTATTTTTATCCATTTGATTTCATAATAAGAACACAAGTATTTATAAAGGACTCAAAATATTAATCAAGACTCATACAAAAATCCTTTTTATTTGTCAAACTTTGATCATCCCCTTTCATGATCCTATCATTTGGATACAAGGTTCATATGAATTAAAAGAAAAATATAAACATAACCATCTACTCACTTGTTTGATCCAAAGGCTTAATCCCTTGTTTACCAAAAATCACCAAGTCTTTTGTTATGAAGATAATACTTGAGAGAGATTGTTTGTATGAAAAAAATGAGGGTATGTGTGTGTGTGTGTGAGAATCCACGGCCAAAGGGAAGAGAGAAGGGAAAGAGAAAAGTATTGTTAATCAATAGTTTGTAACATATTTTCCTATTAACAACTCATTATTGTTGATTTAATGAAAGTAATACTTAGGTTATCTTTTATTAATTCATTTGTAACATGCTACATAATTTATAAATATTTTCTATACATCATAACCCAAGGTTCCATTTAAATAACAAACATGTTACATGACATATAATATAACCTATTTAATCATTTAGCTTACTTACAATCACATAATCATGTAATATAACATATTAATCACATAGCCGTTATACTTATCATACGTGTTATATGACATGTTTATTATAACATGCAAGACGAGTTTATTATCCTAGTTATAATTAGTCACTTATCCTTGTTTAAGTCACCAATGACACGTTGACTTAAATATACGCATACATGACATCACATGTACAAGAGTTCATACTCATAGTTAACAGAACTAACTGAGTTTATAGACATAGTCAACAGGATTTAACTGGGTTTAGTTAACAGAGTTAACCTAAAAATGCCGGATGTCACATTGGGGTAAGCATTGTTGAGGTCAGTGTAGTGAACACAAACCCTCAACTTTCCATTCTTCTTTTGCACTACCACCACGTTTGCCAACCATCTTAGGAATTTTACTTCCCTGATTATTCCAGCCTTCAACTAATATTCAACTTCCTCTTGGATAATAGCATTCTTCGGGAGCAAACTTCCTTCTCTTTTGTTGGATTGGTCTGAAACTTCTATCCATACCTAATTTGTGAGTAATAATATTTTTAGAAATACAGGTCATATTGTTTCCATGAAATGGTGGATATTCAGCCTTTGAAGAATTTGACCAACTGATCTTCAATTTCTTCAGGAATCCCGGTTCCTACCAACACTTTGATGTCGGAATCCTGATCAACTACTTCCAAGACATCAAGTGTGGTGTGCTTTGATTGTTATGCTTGATTTGGTTTCATTGTTGGTTTCATTGAGGGAGCGTAACAATCTTTGGCTTCTTGTTTATCTCCTTGAATCTTAACAATACCCTATGACTTCGGCATCTTGATGCATTCGTGATAGGTTGAGGGGACCGCTTTCATATCATGGATCCAGGTTCTACCTATGATAATGTTAAAAGATGTTAATGCATCAATAACACAAAAATTCTGGATATAATTTACTCCCTCGACATAAACAGAAAGCTTGATTTCTCCCATAGTACTCTTGGCTTCAACGCTGAATCCCACTAAGACCGAAGACCATGTTACAATATTGAATTCCGGAATTTTCATCCTCATCAGGTTTTTAGCTGGATGATATTCACTGAATTTCCATTTTCCACCAGGATCCTGGGTACAAAACAATTAGCAACATAAAGGATTATAACCATAGTTACCTAATTCACGGCTCGATTCGGTACGGGTACGCAGTTCGCTAAAGGTAGCTTATTCAGTTCGGAGGAGGGTAGGCTCATTACGGTACGAACCAGTATGGTGTTCCATGTAGTTTGGTTTGATATACCCATATAAAAAAGTTTCTATTTGTAATTTATACATATATAATTTTATAATTTAACCTTTTTAACAGTTCTAATATAAAACCAAAAAGTTATAAACTTGAAGGACTAAAAAGTTATAAACTTGAAAGGATGGGATGGGGTTATATATCGAAAATTTAAAGTTATTAATTTCTAAAATAATAAAACGCACAGTGTCTTCTTCTTTATCTTTCCGGCCAGTGTCTTCTTCTTCGTATTTCTGGCATAAATTGCACCACCACAGTACACGTTTTTCTCCGTCTAACCTTAAAGATGGGCCGATTTTGACGGATTGGAGTGGTGTACCCGAGCGAATTGGAACACCGATTTTGATCGATTGGAATGTAACACCCCGGCTAAAGGGAATCGCCCGAGTGTGACGTAGGGGTGTGCAGAATGCAGGTATACCCGCAAAAACCCGAAACCCGACCCGAAATATGCCCGAACCCGACCCAAAATATACTATATAAAACTTTCTGCGGGTAACAATATTTAGAAAATTCGGGTATCGGGTCGGGTTGGGTAAAACCCGCGGGTACCCGCATATAAGCCAAAAAACCCGATCCTTTAGTAAGTCACCCTTCAATCTTCTTTTTGTGGTTGATTTTTTTCAATATAAAACAAAACCTCTGTTACCCCAATCAAACCCTAGCATCAAACAACCACCAACACCGATGAAGGCTACCGCTTCTTCAATCATTGTTCAACACCACGAAACACCAGTGGTTGGCCACCCCTTTTCTTCATCCTCAGCTACCGTCGACATCACCACCATAGATCAGACACCGTCACTATCACCATCATCGATCAGCTCACCATTACCACAACCATCAGCCGCTGTCTCCATCACCATTTATCACCACCATCAGCCACCTTCTTACCTCTATTCACTTCTTTGTGATTTTAGCCGAGGCCTACTCAGGTTCTTCTTTAGCAAAAGCCCATGGTATACACAAAACAAAGACATTTGTTTTGTTTGTTTGTTTTTTTTTTGTTTTGAACTGTTATACAGCCATGACTTTGACATCTTCATTAAGATACAACTTAAGTATTGGGGTTTATAGTTTTGGAAGCAACCAAACAGGCATCAGCAAACAAAATCAGAAAACAACGATCGGGTTCGGGTATTTTTAACTACCCGACAGACCCGACCCGGAAAATCCGAAATACCCGAAATATAGAATAGGGTTGGGCTGCGGGTCTGTATTTGGACAGAAATCAGGTATCGGGTCGGGTTTTGCCATTTTTACGCGGGTAACCCGATTTGCTCACCCATAGTGTGATGTACAGATTGCTCAAAACACATGTGACACTATTAAGTGACAATATTATCATTAATTAATTTAAACATCAAGTACACAAGTTTGTAACAAGAACTACAAAGAAAATATAAGAACAATTAACAACTTATCCATTTATTAATATAACCTAAGTTCTAGTGTCATTTCCGTTTCAACCTCTAATAATTGTACCTGTAACATATATATAAAATAAAGCCAACAAAATGAATAGTTGGTGAGTTCACACGGTTTAAATACTATATAAAAACCATACAATTCCATGAAAATTTGTCAAAAGCACATAAGGGTTCTTTACTCTAGAATCAAAGGTCCTGAGTGTAAAGAATAAATGAAGGTCTTATTTTCCAGTTGGGATTGTGCACCAACGTACTTAGATCGTAGTCCCTTTTCCACCGGAAACAATGGTCATGAGTGCAAATGGGGCGTATGATCATACTTTTCGAAGAAATCCATGCACGTAATATTGTAGAAAGTAACAAGTAAACACACAAATCCATGTAACGAATGGTATTTTGTAAATAATAAATAAAGGAAATTGAATTGTTGATAGGATATATATATGTTACCCCCAAAATAATTAAAAAGGGTAAAATGGGGTGTGAGAAACTCACATGTGATATTGGAGACAACTTGAAATAATAACCGAAAGTGAGTTAACATACGAATCAATTGAATCTCACGAAACTGTAAATAATAACGAAGATACAAAATCAAGGACTAGCTACGGGAATTGTAAAGTTTAACTTATGGAAAAAGGGGACTTGGGAGATTTCTTTATTTAAAATGATTTTAACAAAAATGAATTAAAGTTTATATAAAACATTTGATATTTATTAGTTGAAGAATGATTTGTAGATGCATAGTTATAACTTATTAATATAAAATTAAATAACAATATTAATAACAATTTATGATTAAACGTTTTTTTTCCATGTAACATAATTAATTAATTTACTATTAATTAACTTAAATGTTTTGCATGAATTCTTTTAAAGAAATTATAAATATTAGTTTATGTTGAAATAAAATAAACAATAATTAATTAACTCAATTATTAATTTATAGATATGAAGTATGTTATATCTATTGTAAAATATTTTAAATAAAAGATTTTTATAAATCATCTTATTTAAAAGAAAGTATATAAGTTTAAGATGATCAACAAATCATAAGATTTAGATAAATATATATTCATGCTTGTTCATGCAAAATAACTAGGTTTGATCCAAGATTTATAAAAATCAAAGTGTTTATCTTGGATATCCATGATCATAATGATTCTTAAAACCAAAATATAAGATTTTTATGATAAAAGTAACAAGATCATGAAGAACAACTCGTGAACAAGTATGAACATTCAAGATAAATATCAAAAGAAAAGCTATAAAATGCATGAAACAGTAAAACTTACTTGTTAGTGCTCTTAAACTTATGAAAATAATGTTTTGATGTGTGAAAAAGATGAAGGATTAGTCCTCCTTTTATAGTGAATTTTTAGAGTTGTTATGTCTTATGGAATTAAAGATATTAAATCATGTTTAATATAATTAAAACACAAATTAAAAATAGTTTAATGGGGCATTCAAAAGGTTTAACTATTTTAATAAACTTTATTTTGATTAAAACATTCATTAGTTTTTTATTAGTTAAGTAACATAATATGAAAAGATGATGATGATGATGATGATAATAATAATAATAATAATAATAATAATAATAATAATAATAATAATAATAATAATAATAATAATAATAATAATAATAAAAGTAGTAGTAGTAATAGTTAAATAATAATTCTAGTAAATTGAATGAGACATGTACATAAATATTTGATCTTGATTATGAATGTTTTAAATGAGTATGTAATACCACAAGAGTGGTGAAAATAATAATTGCATAGAAATGATCACATAAAATATATTAATGAATATAAAGATTAATTCATAATATTATAAAAATATATAAATTTAAATAGAAACAAAACCGAAAAATTTAAAATGGGTCGGGTTTTCGGTTTTGAAAATTAACGAATGTACATGGAACGACATACTGGAGCGATTAGGTATATAGGGAATTCCGATTGGGTGCATCACGATGCAGTACGAGATTCACATGTCCTTGAGTGAATTTGGTAACTATGGTTGTCACACCCCGACCAAAGGCGGCGGAACATGCCGGGGTGCAACGGATTGCCCAAATACACAAGACACTATTTAAAGTGACAATATTTAATCAACTCATTTTATTTCATAAAATAAATAAACAACACATCTTGTTCATACAAAACAAAGCTAATACAAGTAAAGAAATATATATTGTTCGTTTTGCTAATATCATAAAAGTCTTGATAACGTTTTTCATCAAGTCCTAGAGTCAACAAAAGTCAACCTGTAACATTGCATAAAATAAAGTTTATCAACACAATGGTTGGTGAGCAATTTCATAGTTTTTGAACAATAAGTATATAATAAGAAATGCCACAATATTGTATACAAAACAATAAATAAATAGCTACAATTTGGATAATATGAGATCGCTAACACATTAGCGACACCCTGCTATAAGGGGATGCCAAATAGTCTAGGATTTAATAGTCATTGTTAACGACACCTTGCTATAAAGGGTTGCCAAATAGACTAGGATTTATAGTTATCGTTAATAAGAATACATTAACGACACTGTAACATCCAGAAATTTCTAAGAATAATATTTAATATATTTTTTATTTATGGTGGAAAAGTTTACTTAAGTTAGTAGAGAATAATAAAGATGGAAGGATAAGTAGGCTAATTAGATAGAATTAATTATGGACAAAAAAGAAAAGATGGGCCTAGGGTCCATGGGCTTAAGGGAGTATAAATACCCTTAAAACCCTAATCATTTCCATTTTCATAGATCTCCACACCATAGCCTACACCATCAAAACACACACTTAACCCAATTCCCGTTTTTAAAAAACCACCCACCAAGACACGAAGATTCCCGGAGATCTATCCGTCATATCGGTCTCAAATTTTGACCGAGTATTCATGACATATAAATGAAGTTTTCCACCAAAAAGATCTTCGATCAGAGGTCGGAAAGTCCCGTTTTTATCAGCCAAACCATAACAGCTCAAAAGTGAAGATTCTGGCGACTGTTCAGCAGTTCCGGGGATTGTAGCGGCGTTTTAAGGCAAAGCTGAGCTGATGGGTTTGTAGATAGGGAGAACACGGTTCCGTGGCTTCTTGAATCACTCAAATCGGAGTTCGTTTGATATGGTTTTGAGCCTCTCGAGTGATTTTAGACAAAAACTCAAAGTTAGCCGTGCACAATTAAAGAAAGGGATAACGATTAACGATGAACGCAACAGGATCCAGGTGAGTTTCTAGCCCCATTTCCTTGTTATGTTTTCGGGGTTATGTGCATACTCGATGTGACAGTTAATACACTTACCTTAAGTGGTAAGTGTATGCCATGTATGATATATGTGATAGATACGACTGATTTCTTGTCGGTACGTGAACGATCTTTGGATATTGCACGTATTGCCAAGGGAAGAGATTAGTTCCTTACATGGATATTAAATAATAGCTTATATATAGTGTTCCTTCTACGTATAATGTATAGAGTTCTTTCTTTGGATAATGTATAATGTTCCTTCTATGGATAGTATAGTGTTCCTTTTATGGATAGTATAGTGATCCTTCTATGGATAGTATAGTGTTCCTTCTATGGACAGTATAATGTTCATTTTATGGATAGTATAGTGTTCCTTCTATGGAAAGTATAAAGGGTGTTCCTTCTATGGATAATATATATAAATATATAGAGTGTTCCTTCTATGGAAAGTATATAGAGTGTCCTTTCATGGAGAATACATATAGTAATAGATTTTATGTGACGTTCCTCTTATGGATTTTATACAAAGATAAAGTATTAATACGTGTCTTCGGATAGGCTAAGAAATATATGTGAATAAATTGTATGTTGCCTGATTAACTAGAACTCACTCAGCGTAGCTGACTTTTAGTATGCACGCAGGTGAGTAGGATGAAGCAGCTCGTTTGAGGGAACACGTGGCATTGAATAGAGGTTGGCATCGGAAGACTCAAGCCGTTTATGTTTAATGTTTTGTTATTTTGAAAGACGAGATGTGTTTTAAGACAAGTTATGGGTTGATTATGAAATGTTTTATGAAAATTTTTATGTTCCGCGAATATTTTTAACAACTCAGATGATTTGAACTATGTTAATGAGTAAATCCAACGTCCAAATGTGAGGCACCAGCACCAGTTCAAGATACCCATGTGTCACTCAAGCAAGCTTAGTAAAGGTAAAGTATATGGTTAAATAATGTGTAAAGATGTTAGCTTAATTATTAAAGGAAGAATATGTGTATGTAGGGATAGGATTAATGATTGTTCGATTGATTAACTGTTTAAAAGTAGAAACTAGCACAAGTGAAATCATAAAGGGAAGTATGTAGAACCTGAGGAGTAATGCAAATAGTTAATTACACTTGGCCACTTTCATTAACTCTTACCTTACGAATCATGTGCTAAATAATTCCTAGAGTGATAACGTTTGTGTTTCCTTAGAGATAAGATAGATGACTGTTACAAAAGGGACGAGCGCGAAGAGGTCGTACTGGACGCTGTGGTAAGACACGTGCCAACCAGACGCCTGTGGAAGAAGGTGTGACAAAGTAATATACGAAAGCAATAGGACTTCGACTTTAGGAAGTAAAGAAGAAGGATCACGTGGAGCTTGTAATCATATACACCAAGGGAGTTGCTCAAATGTTTCGCACTACAATGCCAACAATGTTCGCCGAAGCATCAAAGGTAGCCCGAACTGTGAAGTCCAAATGGAATTAGCATGAAAGAAACAGAGATAAGCCAACTAGAGTGAGTCAAGACAGGTAGTATGTCTGCAATAGTTAACTCCATAAAGGAACTTGCTGGGATCGTGAGTAACGAAGCGAATGACAAGAAAATAGAGATGATCGAGAAGGACGGGTGAAAGTCGAGGCATCCTAATTGAAAAGGAATGAAAGTATGAGACTACATAGTTTATCAAATACTAAACAATACGTTAAGAAGACTGTAGTTGTGTACCTGATACTTTATGGAAAAGACAACCAGCGATACTTTCGTCAAAGTATGAGAATGGTTAAGAATTGTAAGGTAGAACTAGAGGGACGTGAGTTCCTTTCTACTCTTTATGATTGACCTTAAGAGAGTTCGATGTCGTTTGGGAATGGATTTGACATTTGAGTTAAAGATCTTATAGCATGTAAGAGTAAGTTGATAAGGTTTATGTCATCGGATGGCGGTACAATGACAGTTTATGATAATAAGGAAAGTTCAAGGCCTAACGTCATTCCGATGATAGAAGCTGAAGGTTTGTTAAGGAGAGGGTGCAGTGCCTACATGGCATATGTTGTCAAAGCTACGGCTGACACGAAAGAAATGAAAGATGTTCCTGTAGTTTGTGACTAACCAGAAGTGTTCCTGTAGGACCTTCTGGGGTTACCACTGGAACGAAAGGTAGGATTCCAGATAGAGTTAATACCAGGAGCACAACCCGCCACGAAAGCACCTTACTGCCTGGTGCCGTCCAAGATGAAAGAGTTAATGTCCCGACTACAAGAACTCTTCGACGAAGGTGTTCTTTGCCGAGTATTTCCCTACGTGGTGTACCGGTGATATTCATGAAGGAAAAAGACGGAAGTATGAGAATGTGTATAGATTTCTACGAGTTGAACAAGCTTACTGTGAAGAATAGATATTCGTTGCCACAAATGGATAATTTGTTTGATCAAATGCAAGGTGCGAGTTGGTCCTCGCAAATAGACCTCAGAGCAGGCTATCATCTGTTGAAAGTGAAAGAGACATACATCCCTAAGAAAATATTTCAGAGGCGATATGAATACTACAAGTTTCTTGTGATATCGTTTGGATAGACGAATGCTCAAGAAACATTTATGGTTATGATGAATAGGGCATGTCATCCGATATTAGGACAAATATATCGTTGCCTTCAAAGGCGATATTTTTTATTATTCAAGGGATAAGTCCGATCATGCTGAACACTTGAGAGAAGTGTTGGAGACGTTGTCGAAAGATTAATTGTATGCTAGGTTTTCAAGGTGTACCATTGATACATGGATACCTCTTCAAGCAGAAAAAATGGAGTACGAGGCCAGAAGATGGGCAAGGCTGATAAAGGATTATGATTGTAAAAACAAGTATTATCTCGGAGAGTCTAACGAGGTCACTGACGCGCTAAGTCGTAAAGGTGGAGAGGTTATCACGACAATTAAGTCGTATAAATTAGTTAGTACATCGGATTGCATGAGCGAGATCCATGAGGTACAGTTAAAAGTTATAAAGTATGAGAGCAAGACGAAAAATATATGAATTCTCTAGTTACACCGAGAGTTGAAAGATAATACTTATGATGTGAAGATCAGATTTGGTCGCCTAAGGATTCCACGTCATGGATATCTTCGAGGCCAAATCCTAGATGAAGGTCATAAGTCTAGATGTCGGTTATAATGAAGGCATATACTAATAGAAGTGAAACACTTTAGTAGAAGTCAAATGAAGATGAGTCCATGGTATTTGACAGTTGTTGGTAGATGTGATACTTTGCCAACACTGATAAGAACAACCACAAGTGTTACGAATGTGGAGCCGAAAGTCACATTGCAAGAGAATGCTAGAAACCAAGGACAAAAGGTGTAAAGACATGCAAGGAAAGCGTAGATATGGTTTAGACTTACTGAGTCTTGACACAAATGATTAGTGATTAATTGATAATCATGTGATCATGGAAGGGAAGTCCTCTGGAACGGAAAGGATATAATGGTATTATAAAAGAAGGTCAAGACATACCAGAAAGGAAGTCAGTTAAGGTAATTGGTTACGATAGATCAGGCAGCCTGATAGGCAACGACAAACAACAATGGATTCATAGGACAACGTGACGCTTGATTAGTCAAGAAAGAGGGAGATGTATCATCATGGACTTCATGATCAAGCTACATTGGGCAACTATAAATCATAAACCTTACATGTTGATGTAGAGCTGAGAATGAAAGAAGGTATAAGTGGTGACTTAAGGAGTTCTCCGACAAGTTATGCTTTGGAGGCGCTTAAGAATTGCAAGAACTGTTCTCTCTCAAGGAATAGACAAAGAGATTTTAAGAAGTAACCCTTAAGAGAAACTGGAAAGGTTTCCTTTTTGGAATTAATATGCTTTGAACGTATTGCAAAGCAGTATATTTGCTTAAGGTTGTAATTGGACGGAATGGTCATTCAGTGCTAATTTAAAGGACAAGTAAGGATACCATACTTGTGGAAATAATATGCACTTGCAAAGTCTGGAAAAGGATGCGTATCATAGATGATTTCATGGACAAGCTACCTAAGAAAGCTAAAACTAATTAACATCACTCATTGATTGTAAGACAAAGGATAAACCGGTAAGTCAGGAAGCAAAAGAAAGAATCTGAATACATGAAGTATTTCTCTTTACAAGGACTAAGCAAGTTTCGAGGACAAAACCTCTTATAAGGTGGGTAGACTTGTAATATCCCGAAATTTCTAAGAAAATATTTAATATATTATTTATTTATGGTGGAAAAGTTTAATTAAGTTAGTAGAGAAATAAAATAATAAATATGGAAGGATAACTAAACTAACTAAATAGAATTAATTATGGACCAAAAGGGAAAGATGGGCCTAGGGTCCATGAGCTTAAGGGAGTATAAATACCCCTTAAAACCCTATTCATTTCCATTTTTATACATCTCCACAACATAGCCTACACCATCAAAACACACACTTAACCCAATTCCCGTTTTTAAGAAAACCACCCACCAAGACACGAAGATTCCCGGAGATCTAACTGTCGGATCGGTCTCAAATTTTAACTGAGTATTCATTACATATAAATGAAGTTTTCCACCGAAAATATCTTTGATCAGAGGTGGGGAAGTCTCATTTTGTCAGCCAAACCATAGCAGCTCAAAAGGGAAGATTCCAGCGACTGTTCAGCTGTTCCGGCGACTGTAGCGGCGTTTTACGGAAAAGGTGAGCTGATGGGTTTGTAGATTGGGACAAGACGGTTCTGTGGCCTCTTGAATCACTCAAATCGGAGTTCGTTTGATATGGTTTCGAGCCTCTCGGGTGATTTTAGACAAAAACCTCAAAGTTAGCCGTGCACAATTAAAGAAAGGGATAACAATTAACGGTGAACGCAACAGGATCCAGGTGAGTTTCTAGCCCCATTTCCTTGTTATGTTTTTGGGGCTATGTGCATATTCAATGTGATAGTTAATACCCTTACCTTAAGTGGTAAGTGTATGTCATTTATGATATATGTGAAAGATACGACTGATTTCTTGTCGGTACGTGAACGATCTTCGGATATTGCACGTATTGCCAAGGGAAGAGATTAGTTCCTTACATGGATATTAAATAATAGCTTATATATAGTGTTGCTTGTTAGTGCACATAAATTTGACACTGTGGATATGTTATCCTGACATATGTTTTGGATCAGTTATCCTTAGCGTGTGTTTCAGATCCCGTCAGGATCAAGGATCCACAGTTCTTATTATTTACTAACGGTTGTTTCATGTGTATAACATTATAATTGACAGATGTAACGGCTAAGAGACCTGGTCTACCCCCTATTTCGAAGCCTGAGTGATGGAGCACGTGGTCAAAGTGGCTGTTACGATTATATTGAAGGCAATGGCGGATTTTTAGGGATTATTAGTTAATTGTATTAATTATTAATACCTCCATTGAGTTATGATCATTTAAGGCACACACCCTATATACAACACACCAGCTACATTCGTAAGGAAGGACGGCAATACACACACACACTTAGAATTATTGTAAACACTTATCTTAATCTCCAACCTTGTATCCTCATTTTTCATATTAATAAAGTGGTGATTGACGATTTGTCATCACCCGGGGTTTTTGTGCCGGCGATCCAACCAAGATCAAGAGCTTTTCCTCGTAACAAATCCTTGTGTTCATCATTGTTTCGTTTACATATTCATTATTATCATCGTATCACTAGACCTCACAATTACGAATTTGGATACATTATCCTTGAGTTATTTTTGTCCAAAAAAATTTGGCGCCCACCGTGGGGCAATTGGAGCTATAATCCAGATTATTTCCTATCAAATTTCAACTTTTCATACCCATATCACCATCAATGGCCTCTCAATCAACCTCTGCTTCATCAACCATGCCATCCAACAATGATGTTTCTGAGATGTTTTCACAGGTTAAGGCATACATGGAGCAGCAGAACAAAACCAATCAGAGGATCCTACATGAAATTGAAGATTTCAAGAAAAGAAAGAGGCCAGCGGAGGATCAGACTCCCTTAATGCTAGGGTGCTGGATTTCACTACTCCAGGATCTGTGGCTCAAAATACTCAAGGATCCTCGATCCTTCAGCAAGGATCATCCATCCTTCAACCAGGGTCCGTGGGTCAACAAACTTAAGGATCCTCTTTCTTTCAGCCAGGATCATCCATCATTCAACCCGGATCCTTTGGGTTGAATCCTCAAGGATCCTTCATCTCCTAACCTCAAGGATCCTTTTGGCAGAATCAAGGATCCTCAGGAATTCACCATCAAAGGTCTTCTGAGGTCCATGAAGGGCACATCATCCCCATACAGACCATTGCCTCTGGTGGACCTGCTATTGTAGCAGATTCCTCTTATCTTAGCTACACTTCTGGGATGCCAACGTTCAACCAACCAAGAGGTAACACCTATAATCACATATCCTTAGACACTAACCTTGGCTCTATGCAGGATACATGTATCAATCAGGCTATGGCTAGGGAACTCCAGAAGCTTAAGGATATGATTTCCAGCGTGCCAGGAGTGGTCCGTCCAATTCCTGAAATACCAGAAGGGAGCCATAAGCTGTCCAGATTTGCTCCACCGATATGCGATGCGGAAACCCCAAAACGCTTTCAAACACCCAACATGAAGGTGTATGATGGGACCACTGATCCGGAAGAGAATGTGGCTTAGTATAGGGAAAGAATGGAGATCAATCCAATTCCTGAAAGACTTAAAGAAGCTTGTCTATGCAAGGGTTTCGGATCCACACTAACAGGATCTGCACTTAAATGGCTGCTAAGTCTTCCTCCTTATTCTGTTACTTCTTTTTCACATTTAGTTAACTTGTTCAACAGCCAATTTTCTTGTAGTAGAAAATTTGAAAAGTTAACTAGTGATTTATATAGAGTTGTCGAACCTTATGATAAATCCTTAAGGGATTTTGTTACAAGGTTTGGCAGGGAGGCCCTAGAAATACCTAATCTTGATATGGCTACGGCTGTTGAAGCATTCAAGATGGGACTTCAAAGGGGCTTCCCATTTTATGAGGATCTTGTGATGACTCCATGCAGGACTTTAGATGAAGTAAGAAACAGGGCACTCAGATTTATAAGGCTAGAGGATGATAAGAAGATACAGGAAGGGTTAGGAGCTCAAGAAAAACAAGAGTCTCCTAACCAGAAACAAGGATCCTCATTCAGGAACAATAACTCGATGCCTTACTCCAAGTTCAACTACCAAAACGTCCGGGCAGTTGCAGAAGGAGATTGTTTTGGACAAAAATCTGCTAAGGATAATGTATCCAAATCTGTTATGTGAGGTTTAGTGCTAAAACGGAAATGATGAGTGTGTAATCGTAATCTTGGTGAACATAATGATTTGATCACGAGGGAAAAAGCCTTTAATTACGATAATCTTACTTCGGTCAAAACTTAACAAGGTAATCTTTGGTCGAATGACTTCGGTCAATGATTAACGAGGTAACCTTTGGTCGGATAGTACGTGATTATAGTAATCTCCGGCACAAAAAACCCCGGACGGTGAAAACTATCACCGTCAAGTTTATTAATATGAAGAAATGAGGATACAAGGTTGGAGATTATAATCAAAGATTACAAAGAATATCTAAGTGTGTGTGTGTGTGTGTATGAACTGCTAGAGAGAGTTCTTGACAGAGTATTGTGAAATGTCTGCATCTAATGGGTGTGTGGTGACCTAATTTTGATCATAATCTCAATATATATAAAAATAAAGGCTAACTAACTCCTATTTTTATGGCACTACTCCCACTAGCTTAGTCTTCACTATTGACCACGTGCTGGAGGTGCCTTGTAGCATAATATTAGGTAGACCACGTCCTTGAGCCGTTACACTTGATAAATATCAGCCTTCATATAAGAAACAACCGTTAACAACACCAAATACCGAGGATCCATGATCCTGACAAAGCTCTAGAACTCTTCAGAAGGATAATTGATCCAGACATGTCTTCAAGAATAACATATCCTCAGTACTCAGTTATTTCTACCACGTGTTTGACAAGTCCAATAGCGAGATATCCGGTGGAATAAGTCTTGGAGCCGTTATACTTATTAAATAACAACCTACACACAAGAAACAATTGTTAATAATACCAAGTACTGAGGACCACTGATCCTGACAGGATCTATCTAAGGATAACTGATCCAAGAACATATGTCAGGATAACGTATCCACAGTGTCAAATTTCCGTGCCCTAACAATTGCCCCCAAAATGGCGGCTGTGATAAGATCACATATGTCATTTTGCCTTTGAATTCAAACTTCTTGCAAAAACAGATGAGATTTGACAAGCTAGATATAATTATCAAATATCTATAGAGTTTCCTTGGGAACTTCCTTTCCGACTATATATCCAATCTCCTCTTACTCTCCCTGCACATCATGAACAGCTAGTAACACATGTTTAACCAGGATAGATGGTCTATATTTTGAACGGTGAAGTCCGGGTTAAGGATTTTGCATAAGTCCAGGTGACTTATGTTAATAATATAAAACTTTTGACTATTTACTTGTTATTGTGAAAGTTTGTTTGATATAGCTTTAGCTTTATTGAAAGTTTTAAGAAATAATCTTTAGTAAAAAGTTTTTAGGATAGAATATCCTTGCAAAAATAAACCAGGATCTTAAATCCTTATAAAAATAGATTGAGAATAATGAATCCTTATATCTATGAATATATAAACTGAAATCAAATAAATGTAAACCGATAAATAGAAATAATACCGTAAGGTCTGGTTAGACCTAAATTACCATAAGTATTGATCCTTTTGCAATCCTTATAAAATAAATTAAAGGATTTTGAATCCATAAGTATTGATCCTTCGGTGATCCTTAGAATCTAATTTATGATACCTGATGCAAATAACTTACGATATTATCTGGGATTAAACCCAATAAACCGGGGACAAGCCCATAAAATAAACTGGGGACAAGCCCGTGTAATCTGGGGACAAACCCGTGTAATCTGGGGACAAGCCCAAAACTAGGGACAAGCCCAAATACGGATGTTAACTAGGGACTCTCCCAAACCGGGATTTAGCTCAAACGTGAGATAACGTGAAAACGTTATAAACCGGTGGTATGGTACGTCTACCATAAATCGTAGGATCCTCCATATAGCCGAATACAACGAAATTGTCAGCCAATAAGCGTGTACTGGTCCCGCTGCCCCAGACTATACGTTGGATAGCGTGCGCTATATACGATCGTAAGAAAGGTGAAAACCTTTAAACCGTAGGGGATATGACCATCGGGGGTCATATCCAATCGTGGGCTAGGCCAAGAGAAATAGGATAGTACCTCGAATGTAAAGGAGAGGTGGCTAACCTCTTGGACATTGAACCTCTTTTTGAAATCTGCATTGTTACTTATAAACTTGGAAAGTATAAATTGTTAAGAATATGTTATCCTGGAATTAATAATAAGAATTTGAAAAGAATAAGAAATCAGATAAATATTACCAATTTTGGGATCCTTGATCCTGTAAGGATAATATATCCTCTGAGGATAATAGATCCTGATCAGAAAAAATATCTCTTGAGGTGGATGGCATTCCATGCTCTTGGTAACCTGTTGCCTTCCATTGTGAGAAAATGATACGCCCCCTTTCCTGCCTCTGACTCAATTTGATAAGGTCCTTCCCATTTGGGTGCTAACTTTCCATCAGCCGGATTGGTAGTATTTTGAAAGGCTTTCCTCAAGACTAAATTTGGAATCTTCTAATCCTTATATTTTTGTTGTATGCCCCAGCTACCCTTTACTGATATGCTGTCATTCTGATCTTAGCTAGGTCTTTGAGCTCATTAACAGTATCCAGATCTTGGAGAAGGATTTCGTTGTTGGCTTGAGGATCATGTATGCTTGTTCTGGAAGTAGGAACCACCATCTCCATAGGGATTATAGCTTCTGAGCCAAACACCAATGAGAAGGGTGTTTGACCTTTTGCATTCTTTGGTGTTGCTCTATCATCCCAAAGAACATATGGTAGCTCTTCGGCCCACTTGCCTTTTTTGGATCCTAGTTTCTTCTTCAAGTTGTTGATGATAATCTTGTTACTTGATTCTGCTTGACCATTAGCTTGAGGATGAATTGGTGTGGAGGTAATCATCTTAATGCCCCCAACTGTCACAAAAGTTAGTGGTTCTTTTCCCGATAAACTGGGAACCATTATCACAAATAATTTCTGAAGGGATACCAAATTAAGTAATAATATTTCTTTTAATGAAGGATATCACCTCTTTTTCGCGGACTTGAACAAAAGCTTCAGCTTCTATCCACTTTGAAAAGTAGTCAGTCATTGCAAGCATGAATACTCTTCCTCCTGGTGCCTTAGGTAGTTTGGCTACAATATCCATACCCCATTTCATGAAAGTCCACGAAGAGGATATAGGATACATAGGACTGCTGGCTGGTGGAGGATGTTTGCATGTCTTTGACAAGCATCACATTTCTTTGAATACTCCATTGCATCTCTCTTCATTGTTGGCCAGAAGTATCCAATTCTCAGAATTCTGGAAAACAGGGCTCTACCTCTGGTATGATTACCACAGTCACCTTCATGAAAATCTTTGAGCACTTCTTGGATTTCAGGATCCTCGATGCACCTCAAGTATGGACCTGCAAGAGATATCCTGTATAGCGTATCATCTAATAAAATGTATTGTGATACCTTGAGTTTGAAGGATTTGGGATTCTCTGTTGCTGGAATCTCTCCTGTTTGGATGTGCTTCTTGATTGGAAGGATCCATAATTCTCGGTTATTTGAGGATAATGGATCCCAGGGTATAATTTCTTTTTCATTTGTTATTTCTCCAACTTTTTGTTCTCCTATCGTTGGTGAGTGAACATGAATGATTGGACTCTTCGTACCTTCTGGAATTTTCAGGGTTGAGGCTAATTTTGCCAAAGCGTCTGCCTCAGCGTTTTCTTCCCTTGGTACTTGATCAATGCTAAACAATTTGAAGGATTTTGCTAATTCCTTCACAAGTTCTAAATATTTGATTAGTTTTTCTCCTTTAACAGCATATGAGCCATTAAAGTGGTTAGCAATTAATAATGAATCTATATATACTTGAAGATACCTGATCCTCATGTACTTAGCTAATTGCAAACCTACGATCAGAGCCTCATATTCTGCCTCGTTGTTTGTTGCTTGAAATTCACAGGTTATAGACTGGGGTAATATGTCCCATTGTGGTGATTTCAGTAGAATCCCCAATCCTGTTCCTCTTACGTTGGATGCTCCATCTGTGAAGAGGATCCAAGGATCCTGAGTCTTTTCTAGTTGTTGGACTTCTAGATCAGCTTCCTTTTGTATATCACTGCTGAAATCAGCCACAAAGTCTGCTAGTGCTTGTGACTTGATGACTGTTCTTGGCTCGTACTTAATATCATATGCACTCAGTTTCACAGCCCACTTGGCCATTCTACCTGATAATTCTGGCTTTCTAAGAACAATCTTAACACATAGTTAGTTCTCAAAATAATAGTATTAGTCTCAAAGTATTGCCTCAATTTAGTAGAAGCCATAATAAGTGCAAGAATTATTTTTTTTAATGAGAATACATGGCTTCCGCATTTAAAAGACTTTTACTTACATAATAGACAGGGTGTTGTTCACCTTCGTGATCCTTCACAAGGACGACACTTACGGCATTTCCTGAAACAGATAGGTATAGATACAAGGATTCTCCATCCACATGCTTTATCAGAGCTGGTGCAGAGGATAAGTAATCCTTTAAGGCTTTGAGTGGTTGTTTCTGTACAAGGATCCTTTATTCTAGACAGGGGATTCTTGCTTCGTTTGAGTCCCCCAAATGATCCTGGATCCTCTTGTCATCTTCCAACCGTATGAATCTAAGTTCCCTGTTTCTGACTTCATCTAGAGACTTACAAGGAGTCATCACAAGATCATCATAAAAGGGGGAGCCCCTATTTAGTCCCATCTTGAAGGCTTCTACAGCCGTAGCCATGTCAAGATTAGGGATTTCTAGGGCCTCCCTGCCAAACCTCGTGACAAAATCACTAAGGGATTCATCATTGGGTTGGACAACTCTATATAAGTCACTAGTTAACTTCTCAAATTTCCTACTGCAGGAAAATTGGCTGTTGAACAAGTTAACTAAATGTGAGAAAGAAATAACAGAAAAGGGAGGAAGACTTAGCAGCCATTTTAATGCAGATCCTGTTAGTGTGGATCCGAAACCCTTGCACAAACAAGCCTCCTTGAGTCTCTCGGGAATTGGATTGATCTCCATTCTTTCCCTATATTTGGCTACATGCTCTTCAGGATCAGTGGTACCTTCGTACACTTTCATGTTGGGGGGTCGAAATCGTATTGGGATCTCCGCGTCACATATTGGTGTAGCAAATCTTGACTGTTTGTGGCTTCCTTCTGGTATCTCAGGAATTGGACAGATCACCCCTGGTACGATGGATATCATATCCTTGAGTTTTTGTAGTTCCTTAGCCATAGCTTGGTTGATACCTGCATCCTGCATGGAACCACGATTAGCGTCTAAGGATATATGATCATACAAGTTACCTCTTTGTTGCGTGAAAGTCGGCATTCCAGAAGAGTGGCTGATGTAACAAGAGTTTACTACTGGAGTTGGTCCACCAGAAGCTATGGTCTGCATGGGGATTATATCTCCTTCATGGATTTCAGAAGATCGTTGGTGTTGAACTCCAAAGGATCCCTGGCCTTGGTAGAAGGATCCATGAGGCTGAGAGTTGTAGGATCCTTGGTGATACACCCCAGAGGACCCTTGTTGAAGGATTGATGACCCTATCTGGAACATGGAGGATCCTTGAACCTGTTGACCGATCGATCCTGGATTAAGGAATGAAGGTCTTTGCTGAAAGATCGAGGATCCTTGAATCTGCTGACCCATGGACCTCGGATCTAGGATAGATGATCCTGGGTGGAAGATCGAGTGTTCTTGAGTCTGTTGACCCATGGATCCCTGCTGAAGGATAGAGGATCCCTGAGGGAAGAATGAGGATCCCTGAGCTTGCTGACCCATGGACCCTTGTCGGAGGATTGATGATCCTTGCCGGAAGAATGAGGATCCCTGAGCTTGCTGACCCATGAACCCTTGTTGGGGGATAGATGATCCTGGCTGAACCAACGAGAATCCTTGAATCTGTTGACCCATGGACCTCTATTGAAGGATAGATGATCCTTGCTGAAAAGTTGAGGGTCCTTGAGCTGGTTGACCCATGGACCCGTGGTGAAGGATGGATGATCCTTGCTGAAAGGTTAAGGATCCTTGAGCTGGTTGACCCACGGACCCCTGGTGAAGGATGGATGATCCTTGCTGGAAGGCTGAGGATCCTTGAGTCTGGGGACTCATGGATCCCTGTTGAAGGATGGGTGATCCGAGCAGGAATTGAGATAGGGACCCTGGACTGGTGAAATCCAGCATCCTCGGCATCAGGGGGTGAAATCCTTTGTTGGCCTCTTAGACTTTTTGATGTCTTCGATTTCACGTAGGATCCTTTGGTTGGTCTTGTTCTGCTGCTCCATATATGCCTTAACCTGCAAAAACATATATGAAACATCATTGTTAGTATTAACCACCGGCGCAACAACATCGGTTTTTGAGCTCTGGAAGACTGGTAGTTGCGTTTTGCTCCCAGAAGCAGCAGCCTTTGTTGTTCCCGTGATTGGCGGAGGCAACGGTGGCAAGGTCCTTGATGAGAGAGAGACCGAAGACGGCATTGTTGATGAAGCATAGGTGGATTGAGAGGCCATTGAAAGTGATATGGGTATGAAAAATTGTAAATTGATAGGAATAATCCGGATTATAGCACCAGTTGCCCCACGGTGGGCGCCAAATTGTTTTGGACAATAATCTGCTAAGGATAATGTATCCAAATCTTTTATGTGAGGTTTAGTGCTAAAACGGCAATGATGATTTTGTAATCGTAATCTTGGTGAACACAATGATTTGATCACGAGGGAAAAAGCCTTTAATTACGATAATCTTACTTCGGTCAAACCTTAACAAGGTAATCTTTGGTCGAATGACTTCGGTCAATGATTAACGAGGTAACCTTTGGTCGGATAGTACGTGATTATAGTAATCTCCGGCACAAAAAACCCCCGGACGGTGAAAACTATCACCGTCAAGTTTATTAATATGAAGAAATGAGGATACAAGTTGGAGATTATGATCAAAGATTACAAAGAATATCTAAGTGTGTGTGTGTATGAACTGCTAGAGAGAGTTCTTGACAGAGTATTGTGAAATGTCTGCATCTAATGGGTGTGTGGTGACCTAATTTTGATCATAATCTCAATATATATAAAAATAAAGGCTAACTAACTCCTATTTTTATGGCACTACTCCAACTAGCTTAGTCTTCACTATTGACCACGTGCTGGAGGTGCCTTGTAGCATAATATTAGGTAGACCACGTCCTTGAGCCGTTACACTTGATAAATATCAGTCTTCATATAAGAAACAACCGTTAACAACACCAAATAAACCAAGATGGAGAACGGGGAACGACCAGTCATATCCACTACTTTGACGACTGACAAAAGAATCTTATTTGATGAAGAAGATAAGACAAGCATCCAGGATCCTCACCACAACGGCTTGATTGTAACTTTATATATTGCTAACCATTATGTGCGCGGGATCCTAGTCGATGGTGGAAGCTCGGTCAACATCATCCAACATGATGTACTGCGGAAAATGAACATCCCAGACTCGGAAATCATCCAGATAACGTCGGTGCTAGTGGATTTTAGTGGTGAAACCAAGAAAACATTGGGGGAGATTAAACTTCCAATATACACTGAAGGGTTAAATTCCTACCAAAAGTTTTGTGTTATTGACAATCTTTCTTGTTGCAACGTTATTCTTGGCAGGCCTTGGATACATGGAGTGAAGGCTGTAGCCTCTACTTACCATCAGTGCATCAAACTACCAACTCCTTGGGGAGTAGTAAGGATAGATGGTGACCAAGTGGAGGCCAAGAATTATTAGTCTTCATCCATGAAGCCGATAGCTAAAGAAACAATAGCATAGCAATTACAGCAAAATCCTAGGAATGTACTGGAAGCTCGAGAGCAGGACCTAAAAGAAGTATCCTTGGATCCCGAGGATCCACATGTGAAAGTTTTCCTAGGATCCAGTATCCCAAATGAGATTGAGGAGGATATAGTATCCTTCCTAAAGCGACGAAAATCTACATTTGCCTTCAGACATTCAGAGATGACAGGTATTTCTAAGGAGGTAGTTACTCATAAGTTGGGCCTTGATTATTCTATTAACCCGTCCATCAGAAGCGAAGGAAATTCGCTCCTGAGAGGAATGTGATCATACAAGAAGAAGTTGAAAAACTTCTTAAGGCCGGTATGATCAGAGAGGTTAAGTTTCCTCAATGGTTGGCTAATGTGGTTGTTGTTTCAAAAAAGAATGGAAAGTGGAGGGTGTGTGTCGATTTCACAGATTTAAACAAGGCATGCCCCAAGGATCCTTTCCCGTTACCACATATAGACTCCATGGTGGATGCAACGGTGGGACATGAGATGCTTACCTTTATGGATGCTACCTCTGGATTTCAACAAATTCAGATGGAACCATCTGCTCAGGAGGATACAACATTCATGACTTATATTGGCATATACTGTTATATTGCTATGCCTTTTGGACTAAGAAATGCAGGGGAAACATATCAAAGATTAGTCAACATGATGTTCAAGGATCAGTTAGGAAAGACTATGGAGGTCTACATAGATGATATGGTGGTGAAGTCAAAGAGAGCTGAGGATCACCTCAGAGATCTTGAAGAAGCATTCAATATCCTCGACCAGTGTAACATGAAGCTGAACCCGTCAAAATGCCATTTTGGTTTTAAGGCTGGAAAGTTTCTAGGATACATGGTGACTAAAAGAGGGATAGAAGCAAGCCATGAGCAAATAGAAGCCATCATCAACCTAAAGTCTCCTGCAAATGCTAAAGATGTCCAAAGACTGACAGGAAGAATAGCTGCTATCAACAGGTTCATTTCCAAACCCTTCGAGAAGTGCAAAGATTTCTACGACATTCTTAGGAAAAATAAGATGTTCGAATGGACCGAGAAGCATGAGGCTGCACTCAAAGCCTTGAAGTATTACTTATCCTCAGCTCCAGCTCTGATGAATCCTGTGGATAGAGAATCCTTATACCTGTACCTAGCTGTATCTGGAAATGTTGTAAGTGTTGTCCTTGTGAAGGATCATGAAGGTGAACAACATCCCGTCTATTATGTAAGTAAGAGTCTTTTAGATGCAGAAGCCATGTATTCTCATTTAGAAAAATTAATTCTTGCACTTATTATGTCTTCTACTAAATTGAGACATTACGTTGAAACTCATACTATCATTTTGAGAACTAATTATCCTGTTAAGAATGTCCTTAGAAAGCCAGAGTTGTCAGGTAGAATGGCCAAGTGGGCTGTGAAACTAAGTGCATATGATATTCAGTATGAGCCTAGAACATCCATTAAATCACAAGCGCTTGCAGATTTTGTGGCTGATTTCAGTAGTGACATGCAAAATGAAGCTGATCTAGAGGTCCAACAACTTGAAGAAACCAAGGATCCTAGGATCCTCTTCACAGATGGAGCGTCCAATGTAAGAGGAACAGGTTTGGGCATACTACTAAAATCGTCACAGAGGGACATAATACCCCAGTCCATTGCATGTGCATTCCAAGCCACCAACAATGAGGCAGAATATGAAGCTCTGATCGCAGGTTTGAAATTAGCCAAAAGCATGAGGATCAGGTATCTTCAAATATATATAGATTCTTTGTTAATAGCTAACCACTTTAACGGTTCTTATACTGTGAAAGGTGAGAATATGGTCAAATATTTAGAAATTGTGAAGGAATTGGCAAAATCCTTCGAATTGTTTAGTATAATATAGGTACCAAGGGAAAAGAATGCTGGGGCAGATGCCTTAGCAAACTTAGCATCATCGTTGAAGATCCCGGATGATGTAAAGATACCCATCATTCATATATTGTCTCCGGCAATTGGAGAACAAGAATCAGTGAAGATAACAGTGGATTGCATAGGAGAACATACGGATCCTCCATCCTCTTCAAAATTAGGATCTTGGATCCTTCCAATCAAAAAATTCCTACAAGATGGAGAGATCCCTATAGGTGAAAATCCTAAAGCTTTCAGATTAAAGGTATCACAATTCATTATTTTACAAGATATTGTGTATAGAAAATCTCTTGCAGGTCCCTATCTGAGACGCATTGACGATCCTGAAATACAAGAGGTACTTCAAGACTTCCACGAAGGCGATTGCGGCAACCACACAGGGGGGAGCATTATTCTCCAGGATACTTAGGACTGGATACTTCTGGCCAACAATGAAGAAGGATGCTATGGAATACTCAAAGAAGTGTGATGCTTGCCAAAGGCATGGAAACATTCTTCACCAGCCAGCAGAACCTATGTATCCTATATCGTCTTCATGGCCTTTCATGAAATGGGGAATGGATATTGTAGGCAAGCTACCAAAGGCACCAGGCGGAAAGGTCTTTATGCTTGCTATGACAGACTACTTCTCTAAATGGATTGAATCAGAAGCATTCATGCAAGTCCGAGAAAGGGAAGTTATATCCTTTATTAAAAGAAATATTATAACTAGATTTGGTATCCCTTCTGAAATTGTTTGTGACAATGGTTCCCAGTTTATCGGGAAAAGAACCACTAACTTTTGTGACAGTTGGGGCATCAAGATGATCACTTCTACACCAGTTCATCCTAAAGCCAATGGTCAAGCAGAGTCAAGCAACAAGATTATCATCAACAACTTGAAGAAGAAGCTAGGATCCAAGAAAGGAAAGTGGGATGAGGAACTTCCTTTTGTTCTTGGGGCTGTGTGCATATTCGATGTGACAGTTAATACACTTACCTTAAGTGGTAAGTGTATGCCATGTTTGATATAGGTGATAGATACGACTGATTTCTTGTTCGTACGTGAACGATCTTCGGATATTGCATGTATTGCCAAGGGAAGAGATTAGGTCCTTACATGGATATTAAATAATAGCTTATATGTAGTGTTCCTTGTTAGTGCACAGAAATTTGACACTGTGGATATGTTATCCTGACATATGTTTTGGATCAGTTATCCTTAGCGTGTGTTCCAGATGCCGTCAGGATCAAGGATCCACAGTACTTATTATTTACTAACGGTTGTTTCATGTGTATAACATTATAATTGACAGATGTAACGGCTAAGAGACCTGGTCTACCCCCTATTTCGTAACCTGAGTGATGGAGCTCGTGGTCAAAGTGGCTGTTACGATTATATTGAAGGCAATGGCGGATTTTTAGGGATTATTAGTTAATTGTATTTATTATTAATAACTCCATTGAGTTATGATCAGTTAAGGCACACACCCTATGTAACACACCAGCTACATTCGTAAGGAAGGACGGCAATACACACACACACTTAGAATTATTGTAAACACTGATCATAATCTCCAACCTTTTATTCTCATTTTTCATATCAATAAAGTGGTGATTGACGATTTGTCATCACCTGGGGTTTTTGTGCCGGCGATCCAACCAAGATCAAGGGCTTTTCCTCGTGACAAATCCTTGTGTTCATCATTATTTCGGTTACATATTCATTATTATCATCATAGCACTAGACCTCACAATTACGAATTTGGATACATTATCCTTGAGTGATTTTTGTCCAAAACATTCCTTCTATGGATAATATATAGAGTTCCTTCTATGGATAATGTATAATGTTCCTTCTATGGATAGTATAGTGTTCCTTTTATGTATAGTATAGTGTTCCTTCTATGGATAGTATAGTGTTCCTTCTATGGACATCATAGTGTTCCTTTTATGGATAATATAGTGTTCCTTTTATGGAAAGTATATAGGGTGTTCCTTCTATGGATAATATATACAAATATATTCCTTCTAAGGAAAGTATATAGAGTGTCCCTTCTATGGGGAATACATATAGTAATAGATTTTATGTGACGTTCCTCTTATGGATTTTATACAAAGATAAAGTATTAATACGTGTCTTCGGATACGTTAAGAAATATATGAGAATAAATTGTATGATGCCTAATTAACTAGAACTCAGTCAGCGTAGCTGGCTTTTAGTATGCACGCAGGTGAGTAGGATGAAGCAGCTCATTTGAGGGAACACGTGGCACTGAATAGAGGCTGGCATCGGAAGACTCAAGAAGTTTATGTTTAATGTTGTGTTATTTTGAAAGACGAGATGTGTTTTAAGACAAGTTATGAATTGATTATGAAATATTTTATGAAAGTTTTTATGTTCCGCGAATGTTTTTAATAACTCTGATGATTTGAACTATGTTAATGAGTAAATACAACGTCCAAATGTGAGTCACTGGTAACAGGGCCTTACATACACCTTGCTATAAGGGGATGCCAAATATACTAGGATTTATAGTTCAACAAACCAAAAGCGGTAAACACATTAGCATATAAGCATGTAAGCATAGAACACCAAATCGAGCATTTATTTAAGTAATGTATACAATAAAGTTTTTTGTTTAAGACTGAAGTATAAAACATTTAGTTTGAATAAGTATGCAATATCACCTTGAAAACGGAAGATGGAAAAGGGGACGAAAGTACTCACTTTTAAGTAAGAAACTTGATTCGGAAAATGTCAGGTAATCGAAAGAACGGGTCTAACGAGCAAAGCCTAAATAAAAATAAAAGTCTTGAATTATAAAAGTTGTTTTGGAAAACTGTAAAAATAAAAGATAAGAGATGTAAACAATTAAAGTTTAAGGTTTAAAAAGTAACTATTTAAGAACTTGTAATAATAACACTTAAAAATGTAAGTTGGGTTAAAGTATCTAATCTTAATATTTACTCAACCTATGTTAAGTAATAAGGTGGGTAAAAATGCAAGAATGCAAGTCCCTTTGGAATATAGATACTAAAACGGGTTTTTAACGAGTGTTTGGGTTGTTGGTTCGGGTCTTGATAATTAGTCAAACCCAAAGTCAACTTTCCAAAATAATAAATGTTATGAGATAACTCATAAAAATATATTAACACTTAACCAAGTATGTAGTTCTATTGTTTTAAAACTAACAACGCACCTTAAGCGAGTGTTCAATTTTGTCGGTCCAAACTTTGTTATGAGATCAAGTTAGATCCAACATTTCCAAGTACTTAAGAAAATAATTAGAATCAGTTTATAAAGTATTTTTAAAGATTTATACAGGTCTTGATAGCTAAAATCACACTTGTGTGTCTTAACCAAGTGAAACTTGGTTTAGTTCGGTTTGGTTCGGTTTCCATCTCACAATAAGTTCATAGAAGGTTTCCACATGCCCAAATATCAAAGAACTTATATAATAATTTATAATGATGAAACTTACGTTTTACAACCAAAAAGTTAACAATAAAGTCTTTAAACGAAAGTTCGGTTTGGTTATCTCGCAATAAGTTCATAGATGGTTTCCACATGCCCAATATCTAAGAATTTATATAATAATGATTTTAAAAACTTAAATCTAACATAAAGCATGTTTAAAAAATTATTTAACTAAAACTAGTAAACAAAGTTTGGTTTACGGCCTGAAGCTTTTTACGGTTAAACCGAGGCTAGACTTTTAGAACCCTTAACCATGGAACTTGTAAATATGACAAACAAATTAAAATGAGTAGAAGGTAGACATGGATAGTATGTATAAATAAGTTATATAATGTATATATATTTATACATTTATATATATATATATATATATATATATATATATATATATATATATCAAGAACGCGAAGTCCTCCATGAAGCCTTGCCTTACGAGGCCTGAAACTTAACCAACTGGGGCCTGATAAGTAAATTCCAAAGGTAACAAGGGGTGTATATTATATATGTGTGCCATAAGATTCAAGTATTAATAAGAGTTAGTAAGTTAGTTAAAAATGGAAAACTACAACAGTTTGACTTTGAAGGTAAAAGTTAACATAAACATGAAAATAACCTTTAAGGATCTATGAATTTGAGAGAGAAAAGAGTTATGAGCAGGGATTAACGTTGGAGAGGTTTGTGTATTTATAGGACAAGCTTTGGAGGGTTAAACAAGAGGTTTGGAGGGTACAAATCGTATTTTGGATAAAAGAACAAAAAAGAAAACACAAATAGGCATGTCTGAGGCCGTGCTACACGACCCCCTACCCCTTAGTGGACGCGTGGCACGGCGCCCTCGACAGGTGGGGTTGGTCCAGATCATCTTGCATGGTTTGTTTTGCGTCCCGGAAGTTCGTTTTTGATGTGATTTGAGCGTTTTAAAGGCGTTTTTGAATCCGCAAGAGAGGTTTTTCAAATTGAACAAGCGGGAATGATTTAGTAACACAAAATCCAATATTTTGATTATGTCGGGGGTATAGGTTTACAAAACGGGTCGGTTTATAAGAAAACGAATATAATCACGAAACGAATCGAAACCAAAATTGACGAATGTCACAGTATTCCCAACTTTTTGGAAATTTCGTCCCGAAATTAAAATAAACTCAAAGAAAAGATAATTACTAACAAATGTTGCCTTTAGTAAAAACAATTGCATGAAAAATTTTAAGTATAAGAATAACGTCAAATCCTTGCATGATTTGAAAAACGCTATAAATGAGAAACATAACAAAGACACTTATATATAGGATGTATCGGCGGCGTATCCACCATGCCCTTATCATGATTAACGTTTTCATCGTTTTTCTGCTATCATTCTCGGGTCTGAGTTATCACACACAACCACACTTACTAAGGCTTCCATACGTGGATTTTGATAATTAAGTGTGCACCCCTAATTATTTCGATCGTCGTATGGTCCACATGGTTCGTTCCATTGTGTGGTTTAAGCGATATATTTATTTCAAAATTTTAAACATTAGAAACGTACATAAATCTGTTGAAATTTTACAAAACTTGATAAACCAATACCAGCGGTTGAAAAATTTTGGGGTTGACTTTTAAGTAAGTAGGAAAATGGGATAAATAATTGAGACAATTAAAATCTTAGAATATAAACCAAGGTGAAAATAAAAATTTGGTTTAAATAGGTAAAGACAATCGAATAAATAAAATTTTGGGTAAACAATTACAAAACGAGATTTGAAGTCAAATGTCATCAAGGCGAAGAATAAATAAATCATTAAAATCCATGATTGAAAGTCGGGTCACTAATTAGTATAAAATCCGTTAAGTGTAAATGAGAAAACCCAATAAGTGAGTACATGAGGTTGGGATAAACAATGATACAATTAACAATAACAGCGTACGATGAGTTTCATACATGAACAAACTTGAGGTTTTAAGCAATTAAGAATACTATTGCGTGAAATAACATGAGAAATGAGGTGAGTTCCTTTTGGTGACGCATACATGTATTAAACATAAATAAGATTTTATTAACTTGACAAAACAATCGATGAATTGCGATAAAGCGTGTATACGGCCACTATTGTGAAGCCATTTATATAATCGTCATTATAGTAACGGTTTCTAATAGTGCCAAAACTTGCGGACAACCACACATAGGCCGTTGATAGATTAAATGAAATGATATAGAATAATGCATAGAACGTGTCTTGCTTGAAATGCTCAAATATGAATAACATAGTCATGAAAATATCGTTTAAAATGTAAACGAGATTTTTAGCAAAAATAAGGTTTTGAAAGTAGTACACAAATTGTTATTGAATAACTTGAATTCAGCCATGAATAATCAAAACACAAAATGAAATCTCATGTGCATAATATTACCATCGGAACATCTCATCAAATGAAAAGAAATCGTAAAAATCAGTGAGACTCAAATAAATGACGAAATATGTATGTCGCGTAGCATATACTCTTTTGAAAATAATATAATGAAATTGAAAACGAAGTCCCAAGTAAAGTCTTTCAATCGTTTCCAAGAAAATGTATATATAACAAGACATCGCGATAATGTGTAGTTAGAGAAAGATGTAAATCATTATCAAATGAACGCCATGCAAGCCAAATTGTTGAAGGAAATTTGCATACATAATGTTGTTGTGATGAAAATAATTTATGAAGAAATGATGCTAGCGATAATGAGAAGTAATATTTTGCATAACTCGTTATCGAACGAAAATTTATGTCACATAGTCTAGTATATAGGGTATTTATAAATGCGTCCCAAAAAGATTTGTAAAGCCATGATCATTGAGTTTATGAAACATGATGAAAGTTGTAATTTGTTATTGAGCAAGTCTCGAATTCAACATTCAAAATGAAACCTCGTATTTATAAAGTTATTAAGAGATTTATCACCTTATGTGACAATAATTAAAACCCTGATAACAAGCATATACTAGTTTAATAATATCTTTGAAAACAAATCCTCATAATAGAATTTTGTTGTCATGACAATCTTAGATTTTTCAAAGATGATTTATAAGATTTGGACATAATATGTAAATTGTTAATCTTGAAAGAGTTTATAATATAAAAGTGATTATTTAAAAACATGAGGTTGTTATAAATAAACTAGTTATATATACATACATAAAAAAGTTTTAGGGATATGTTAGGGCACGGAAATTTGACACTGTGGATACGTTATCCTGACATATGTTCTTGGATCAGTTATCCTTAGACAGATCCTGTCAGGATCAGTGGTCCTCAGTAATTGGTATTATTAACAATTGTTTCTTGTGTGTAGGTTGTTATTTAATAAGTATAATGGCGCCAAGACTTATTCCACCGGATACCTCGCTATTGGACTTGTCAAACACGTGGTCAAAGTCGTGGATTAAGATAGTGGGAATGTGGCGCATTTATAGGACTTCTTGTTGTGTCACAAATAACTGAGTATTGAGGACATGTTATTCTTGAAGATGTGTCTGGATCAATTATCCTTCTAAAGAGTTCCAGAGCTATGTCAGGATCATGGATTCTCGGTATTTGGTGCTGTTAACGGTTGTTTCTCATATGAATGTTGATATTTATCAACATTAACGGCTCCTAGACTTATTCTTCCACTTATTTCGTTACTGGACTTCTATGGCACGTGGTCAAAGTGATGGGAGCGGCTAGTGGAGGACTTGCGGATTTTTAGGAGTTATTGTTAGTTAGTTATTTTATTTTTCTTTATAAATATTTGAGTTGTGATCAACCCTAGGACACACACGATTCACTAGCTTTACTACTGCAGATTTTAGCTCACAAATTCTCCGTAATCTCACACACACTTAGCTCGTTTGTAATCATTGATCAACAACTCCACAACACTTGTAACCACCCTTATTACCATAAATAAAGTTGACTGTGATAGTTTTCACCGTCCGGGGTTTTTTGTGCCGTAGATTACTATAATCATGTACTATCCGACCAAAGGTTACCTCGTTAATCCTTGACCGAAGTGATTCGACCAAAGATTACCTTGTTAAGTTTTGACCGAAGGAAGATTATCGTAATCAAGGGTTTTTTCCCACGTGATCAAATCATTGTGTTCACCAAGATTTCGATTATACATTCACTGTTATCGTATTAGCACTATACCTCACTTTTACGAATTCGAATACATTATTATCCTTGGCTGATTTTTGTCCAAAACAGGATAAATGAAACTTGCGTTTGTATGGAGGGGTTTTAGGCTTCGAATGGTGAATGGTTTGGAAATTTGATGAAGAGTGAGTGTGTTTCGGTTGGCTTGCGTAGTTGGGTATTCTTAAGTTGGATTGATGGGGTTTGTTGAGTTTAGGTTGTCTGAGTGGGTTAGGCTTAGATGACTTGTGTGAGTAGTGGTTGGGCTATTTGTATGAGGTTTGCTTATTTGAGTTCGGGTTAAGTTGATAGGTTGGATAATTTGACCTTGACTAGTTTTGGTTGAGATTTGGTTTATACATGTATTTTGCTAAGAGTGCTTGGGTTATTATTTTTTTGATATCAAACCTATGGTTGGATAGGAACGGTGTGGCGACATGGTTTGTGATTGGACATAGCATGGACCGACGGATCGAGTCATAGTTGGGTAAACTTTGGTTTGTATATGTTCAAGGCATTTGTGGATGTGTTTGTCGGTGTCTTTGAAATATTAGGATGGTGAGTTTGATAGGTTTTCATGACGTAAAGGTGTCGGTATTTAGGGTTTTTTGTTGGGTTAATGTTGTACGTCTTGGATTTTTCATGTGGCTTGAGTTGGTGAGGGTATGACTCTGGTATGTTTGGTTTCATTCGTATTGAGGGAAGATTTGAGTACGTGGGAAACTTTTGGAAGTGGACGGATGGTTTGATTTACGGTGGTAGTTTGAGATGGAATACGGGTGTTTGGAAACTTGTGGTTGCGTTTAGGGAGATTTTTTACTAATAATAAGTATTAAATAGAAAATATCATAATTTATGAATAATGTTTGAAACATCCATGAAAATTTTGATAATTAAAATTACATGTTAATATATATATATATATATATTATAAATAGAATTTTTGAGATCTGAGCGTGTGAATCACACGATTTTTTCTTTGCTAAACGTTTTCCACTAAAATGAGAGTTGTTACGATACGTCGGGTCGGCTTAGGTTGTAAAATAATTTACGAGAAAATTTGAAATAAACCTATCCGGATAACGTAAATCATTCTTGAAATGCTTAATATAAAGTAGCGGAAAATATTATGGGAAACTAAAAAAATAAAGGTTTCATTTTGAAGTTTATTGTAAAAATAAAAATCGATTGTCACGAGGAAGCAAAATAAATATTTATAAAGATTAAAATAAATTTTTCAGCCAGGATCATTTATCCTTCACCAGGGGTCTATGGGTCAACCAGCTCAAGGATCCTCAACTTTTCAGAAAGGATCATCTATCCTCCAACAAGGGTCCATGGGCCAGCAAACTTAGGGATCCTCATTCTTCCCGCAAGGATCCTTTATCTTTCAGCATGGATCCATGGGTCAACAGACTCAAGGATCCTCGATCTTTCACTCAAGATCATCCATCCTAGATCCGAGATCCATGGGTTAGCAGATTCAAGGATCCTCGATGTTTCAGCAAGGATCCTCAGTCCTTAATCCAGGATCGATGGGTCAGCATGTCCAAGGATCCTCCATGTTCCAGAGAGGATCATCAACCCTTCAACAAGGATCCTCTGGGGGGTGTCACCAAGGATCCTACAACTTCCAGCCTCAAGGATCCTTCTATCAGGGTCAAGGATCCTTAGGAGTTCAACATCAACGGTCTTCAGAAGTCCATGAAGGAGATATAATCCCCATGCAGACCATAGCTTCTGGTGGACCAACGCCTGTAGCAGATGCTTCTTACATCATCCATTCTTCTGGAATGTCGACTTTCACGCAACAAAGAGTTAACTTGTATGATCCTATATCCTTAGATGCTAACCGTGGTTCCATGCAAAGTGCAGGTATCAACCAAGCTATGCCTAAGGAACTACAGAAACTCAAGGATATGATATCCAACGTACCAGGGGTGATCCGTCCGATTCCTGAGATACCAGAAGGAAGCCACAAACTGTCCAGATTTGCTCCACCAATCTATGACGCGGAGATCCCAAAATGCTTTCAAACCCCCAACATGAAAGTGTATGATGGTACCACTGATACTGAAGAGCATGTAGCCCAATACAAGGAAAGGATGGAGATCAATCCGATTCCTGAGAGACTCAAGGAGGCTTGTTTGTGCAAGGGTTTCGGATCCACATTGACAGGATCTGCATTAAAATGGCTGCTAAGTCTTCATCACTTTTCTGTTACTTCTTTCTCACATTTAGTTAAATTGTTCAACAGCCAATTTTCTTGCAGTAGGAAATTTGAGAAGTTAACTAGTGAATTATATAGAGTTGTCCAACCCAATGATGAATCCCTTAGGGATTTTGTCACGAAGTTTGGCAGGGAGGCCCTAGAAATCCCTAATCTTGACATGGCTACGGCTGTAGAAGCCTTCAAGATGGGACTAAATAGGGGCTCCCCCTTTTATGATGATCTTGTGATGACTCCTTGCAGGTCTCTAAATGAAGTTATAAACAGGGCACTTAGATTCATACGGTTGGAAGATGACAAGAGGATCCATGATCGTTTAGGGGACTCAAACGAAGCAAGAATCCCCTGACATGAATAAAGGATTGTCATACAGAAATGACCACTCAAAGCCTTAAAGGATTACTTATCCTCCACACCAGCTCTGATGAAGCCTGTGGATGGAGAATCCTTATATTTATACCTAGTCGTTTCAGGAAATGCCGTAAGTGTCGTCCTTATGAAGGATCACGAAGGTGAACAACACCCCATCTATTATGTAAATAAAAGTCTTTTAAATGCGAAAGCTAGGTATTTTCATTTAGAAAAATTAATTTTTGCACTTATTATGGCTTCTACTAAATTGAGACATTACTTTGAGACTCATACTATTATTTTGAGAACTAACTATCCTGTTAAGATTGTTCTTAGAAAGCTAGAATTATCAGGTAGAATGGACACATGGGCTGTGAAACTGAGTGCATATGATATTCAATACGAACCAAGAACAGCCATCAAGTCACAAGCACTCACAGACTTTATGGCTGATATCAGTAGCGACATGCAGAAAAAAGTTGACTTGGAGGTTCAACAACTAGAAGAGACTAAGGATCCTTGGATACTCTTCACAGATGGTGCTTCCAACGTAAGAGGAACAGGATTAGGGATCCTACTGAAATCGCCACAGGGGGACACATTACCCCAGTCTATAGCCTGTGAGTTCCAAGCAACGAACAATGAAGCAGAATATGAAGCTCTGATCGCAGGTTTGCAATTGGCTAAGTGCATGAGGATCAGGTATCTTCAAGTATATATAGATTCATTATTGATTGCTAACCACTTTAATGGCTCATATGCTGTTAAAGGCGAGAAACTAATCAAATATCTAGTTGTTGTGAAGGAACTAGCAAAATCCTTCGAATTGTTTAGTATTATACAGGTACCAAGGGAAGAAAATGCCGGGGCAGATGCTCTAGCAAATTTAGCCTCATCTTTGAAGATTCCAGAAGATATCAAGATCCCAATCATTCATATTCTCTCGCCAGCAATATGAGAACAAGAAATTGGAGAGATAACGAATGACAAGGAGATTGTACTTTGGGATCCATTATCCTTGAATAATCGAGAATCATGGATCCACCCAATCAAGAAATACATTCAAATTGGAGAGATTCCAACCACTAAAAATCCTAAATATTTCAAACTTAAGGTATCACAATATATTTTATTAGATGATATGCTATACAGGAAATCTCTTGCAGGTCCATACTTGAGGTGCATCGAGGATCCTGAAATCCAAGAGGTGCTCAAAGACTTTAATGAAGAAATGAAGAGAGATGCCATGGATTAATCAAAAAAATGTGATGCTTGTCAAAGGCATGTAAACATCCTTCATCAGCCAGCTGAACCTATGTATCCTATATCCTCTTCATTGCCTTTCATAAAGTGGGGCATGGACATTGTAGGCAAGCTACCAAAGGCACAAGGCAGAAAGGTCTTTATGCTTGATATGACTGACTACTTCTCCAAATGGATTGAGGCAAAAGCATTCGTACAAGTCCGAGAAAGGGAAGATATTTCTTTTATTAAACGAAATACTATAACTAGATTTGGTATCCCTTCTGAAATTGTTTGTGACAATGGTTCCCAGTTTATCGGGAAAAGAACCACTAACTTTTGTGACAGTTGGGACATCAAAATGATCACTTCTACACCAGTTCATCCTCAAGTCAATGGTCAAGCAGAGTCAAGCAACAAGATTATCATCAACAACTTGAAGAAGAAGCTAGGATCCAAGAAAGGAAAATGGGCTAAAGAGCTACCTTATATTCTTTAGACTGATTGGACAACACACAAGAACGCAACAGGCCAAACGCCCTTCTCATTGATATTTGGCTCAGAGGCAGTAATTCCTACAGAAATGGTGGTTCCTACAGCAAGAACGAGCATCCGTGATCCTGAGGCCAATAATGAAATCCTTGTCCAAGATCTAGATACTGTGGATGAGCTCAGAGACCTGGCTAAGATCATAATGGCAGCATATCAAAAAAGGGTAGCTGGGTCATACAACAAAAATATAAGGATCAGAAGATTTCAAGAAGGAGATCTGGTATTGAGAAAAGCCTTACAAAATACAACCAATCCGGCAGATGGGAAGCTAGCACCCAAGTGGTAAGGTCCTTATCTGATCGATTCGGAAGCAGGGAAGGGGGCAGGCATATCATTTGCTCACCATGGAAGGAAACAGGTTACCAAGAGCATGGAATGCTATCCATCTCAAGAAGTACTTTTTCTGATCAGGATCAAGTATCCTAAAAGGATTAAGTATCCTTAAATGATCTAGGATCCTAAAATTGGTAACATCTATCTGATCACTTATCCTTTTCAGATTCTTATTAATTTAAGGATAATATATTTTTAACGTTTGTCTTTTCCAAGTTTTTAAGTAATTATGCAGGTTTCAATAAGAGGTTGGCCACCTCTCCCTCACGCTTAAGGTACATTGCTATTTTCCTTGGCCTAGCCCACCATTGGATATGACCCCCGATGGTCATATCCTCCAAGGTTTAAAGGTTTTCACCTTTCTTATAAATTAGATTTTATACACTCTCGCCTGGAGCGCACGCTATCCAACGTATAGTCCGGGGCAGCGGGAACAGTACACGCTTAGTGGCTGACAATTTCGTTGTCTTCGGCTATATGGAGGATCCTACGATTTATGGTAGACGTACCATACCACCGGTTTATAACATTTTCACGTTATCTCAAGACAAAGGTTTCTAGCATTTTCATGTTAGCTAAGGTTTTGGCGTTTTCACGTCACTTACGTTTGGGCTAAATCCCGGATTGGGCGAGTCCCCAGTTGACATCCGTATCCTTGGGCTAGTCCCCAGTTTGGGCTTGTCCCCAATTTTTGGGTTTGTCCCCAGTTTAACACCAGTTCACGGGCTTGTCCTAAGATTACACGGGCTTGTCCCCAGTTACACGGGCTGGTCCCAGTTGCACGGGCTTGTCCCCAGTTTATTTTATGGGATTGTCCCCAGTGTATTGGGTTTAATCCCAGATAATATCATAAGTTATTTGCATCAAGTATCATAAATTAGATTCTGAAGATCACCAAAGGATCAATACTTATGGATTCAAAATCCTTTAATTCGGTTTTATAGAGATTGCAAAAGGATCAATAATTATGGTAACTTAGGTCTAACCAGACCATAAGGTATGATTTCTGTTTTTCGGTTTACACTTATTTGATTTCAGTTTATAACTTTATAGATATAAGGATTCATTATTCTCAATCTATTTTTATAAGGATTTAAGATCCTGGTTTATTTTTGCAAGGATATTTTATCCTAAAAACTTTTTACTAAAGAATATTTCTCAAAACTTTCAACAAGTCTAAAGCTATATCAGACAAACTTTCAAAATAACAGACAATCAACAGATAGTTAAAAGATACTACTTATTAAACTTACTTGCAATTACCAAAAATCTTAACCCGGTTTTCACCATTCGAAAGATGGAACATCTACCCGAGTTAAACGAGTATTACTAGTTGTTCATGATTTGCAGGAAGAATAAGAGGTTTCAGATATATAGCTTGAAGAGAAGTTCTCAGGGAAACTATATATATATATATATATATATATAATTATATCTAGCTTGTAAAATCTCATATGGTTTTGCAGGAAGTCTGAATTTAAAAGCAAAATGACAGCTGCGATATTTTCACAACCGCCATTTTGGGGGAAATTGTTAGGGAACGGAAATTTGACACTGTGGATACGTTATCCTGACATATGTTCTTGGATCAGTTATCCTTAGACAGATCCTGTCAGGATCAGTGGTCCTCAGTAATTGGTATTATTAACAATTGTTTCTAGTGTGTAGGTTGTTATTTAATAAGTATAACGGCGCCAAGACTTATTCCACCGGATATCTCGCTATTGGACTTGTCAAACACGTGGTCAAAGTCGTGGATTAAGATAGTGGGAATGTGGCGCATTTATAGGACTTCTTGTTGTGTCACAAATAACTGAGTATTGAGGATACGTTATTCTTGAAGATGTGTCTGGATCAATTATCCTTCTAAAGAGTTCCAGAGATATATTAGGATCATGGATTCTCGGTATTTGGTGCTGTTAACGGTTGTTTCTCATATGAATGTTGATATTTATAAACATTAACGGCTCCTAGACTTATTCTTCCACTTATTTCGCTACTAGACTTCTATGGCACGTGGTCAAAGTGATGGGAGTGGCTAGTGGAGGACTTGCGGATTTTTAGGAGTTATTGTTAGTTAGTTATTTTATTTTTTCTCTATAAATATTTGAGTTGTGATCAACCCTAGGACACACACGGTTCACTAGCTTTACTACTGCAGATTTTAGCTCACAAATTCTCTGTAATCTCACACACACTTAGCTCTTTGTAATCATTGATCAACAACTCCGCAACACTTGTAACCACCCTTATTACCATTAATAAAGTTGACTGTGATAGTTTTCACCGTCCGGGGTTTTTTGTGCCGTAGATTACTATAATCATGTACTATCCGACCAAAGGTTACCTCGTTAATCCTTGACCGAAGTGATTCGACCAAAGATTACCTTGTTAAGTTTTGACCGAAGGAAGATTATCGTAATCAAGGGTTTTTTCCCACGTGATCAAATCATTGTGTTCACCAAGATTTCGATTATACATTCACTGTTATCGTATTAGCACTATACCTCACTTTTACGAATTCGAATACATTATTATCCTTGGCTGATTTTTGTCCAAAACAGGATAAATGAAACTTGCGTTTGTATGGAGGGGTTTTAGGCTTCGAATGGTGAATGGTTTGGAAATTTGATGAAGAGTGAGTGTGTTTCGGTTGGCTTGCGTAGTTGGGTTTTCTTAAGTTGGATTGATGGGGTTTGTTGAGTTTAGGTTGTCTGAGTGGGTTAGGCTTAGATGACTTGTGTGAGTAGTGGTTGGGCTATTTGTATGAGGTTTGCTTATTTGAGTTCGGGTTAAGTTGATAGGTTGGATAATTTGACCTTGACTAGTTTTGGTTGAGATTCGGTTTATACATGTATTTTGCTAAGAGTGCTTGGGTTATTATTTTTTTGATATCAAACCTATGGTTGGATAGGAACGGTGTGGCGACATGGTTTGTGATTGGACATAGCATGGACCGACGGATCGAGTCATAGTTGGGTAAACTTTGGTTTGTATATGTTCAAGGCATTTGTGGATGTGTTTGTCGGTGTCTTTGAAATATTAGGATGGTGAGTTTGATAGGTTTTCATGACGTAAAGGTGTCGGTATTTAGGGTTTTTTGTTGGGTTAATGTTGTACGTCTTGGATTTTTCATGTGGCTTGAGTTGGTGAGGGTATGACTCTGGTATGTTAGGTTTCATTCGTATTGAGGGAAGATTTGAGTACGTGGGAAACTTTTGGAAGTGGATGGATGGTTTGATTTACGGTGGTAGTTTGAGATGGAATACGGGTGTTTGGAAACTTGTGGTTGCGTTTAGGGAGATTTTTTACTAATAATAAGTATTAAATAGAAAATATCATAATTTATGAATAATGTTTGAAACATCCATGAAAATTTTGATAATTAAAATTACATGTTAATATATATATATATATATATATATATATATATATATAAATAGAATTTTTGAGATCTGAGCGTGTGAATCACACAATTTTTTTTTCTAAACGTTTTCCACTAAAATGAGAGTTGTTACGATACGTCGGGTCGGCTTAGGTTGTAAAATAATTTATGAGAAAATTTGAAATAAACCTATCCGAATAACGTAAATCTTTCTTGAAATGCTTAAAATAAAGTAGCGAAAAATATTATGGGAAACTAAAAAAATAAGGGTTTCATTTTGAATTTTATTGTAAAAATAAAAATCGATTGTCATGAGGAAGCAAAATAAATTTTTATAAAGATTAAAATAAAATTTTGCTTATGAGGAATTTAAAATAAGTGAATTGAATGTCAAAATTGGCTATGAGGTATCCATATGAATGATGAATGTCGTTTTGGAAATACAAATTTGCGTAATGAAAAATTTTCCCAAGTTCGTTATTTAATATCGTGTAACGGAAATATTATGGTAAGTTAAACTGACCGGCATTTTAAATCGAGGAATCGAAATAAACGACATCTTCTTTAAAAAGAAGAATTTCTATGAAGTTTTGCTGATAATTTCAAGAAAATTACAAGCTATATGTTTGTGAATTTCTTGAAAAATTAAGGCAAAACTATCTTAAGAAATTTAAAACGAGGAAAATCGTATGATGCAAATGTTATTTGTAAAAATTTATAATGAACCAAAGATTGCATATGAAAGTTGTTATGAAAATAAATTTGGGTAACGAAAATTCTACCATGGGTATCATATAATATAGTGTAATTAAAATGTCATGAGAAGTTTAAATAATTTATATTGTGAAATGATCATTCCAAAATGAACAGGATCGTTATAAAAACGAAATTTTATGAAATCTTGTATGAGAACTTTAAAGGCAAATTAAAATCTATATAATGGGAATTTACTTGAGAATTTAAGGTAAAATTTATCATAAAACCTTTTTAATATGATGAAATTCATATGATAAAAATTGGGTTTATAAATAGTCTTAATGAACAAGAATGACATATATAATAAAAATCACAATAAATAGTTCAAAAAATATATATTTTTTAACTTATATTGAATAGATGGCAATAAACGAAATTTGTAATAAAATCGCGGTGTGAATTCAAGAGGAGAAAATTTGTATAAAAACCTTACAATGTGAAATCAAAACATATTAAAATTATTTACTATGAAATATAATTTTTATAACCGAGGACTTGTGATGAGAATTAATACGGCGAAGTAAAAGGATAAATTGTTTAAATCCTTGAAATTTGTAAATAATGTCTTAGGATTTAAAGGTGGAAAAATTGTGCACGAACCACCATAACTTTATATTCCGAGACTAAAAACCTTTTTACAAAAATACCTTGTTGGAGCCTAAACATGTGCACGTACAACCGCGTCTTTTTTTTCATGTTTTCGACTCAAATAACGATTGTAACAAATATAATAAATCGGAATACAACGTCATGCCAAAACACTAGTCCACGAACCACCTTGGTTCTATTGTTTTAACACCAAAAATTAGGATGGTAACTGGAACGTTCGCATTCGACAACTTAAAGTGGTCGTCTCATATGAGACAATTTTTAATGAGATTTGAAACAAAGGGATCCAAGTTAAACTTGTGACCATAAAACATAAAAAAAATAATGTTTTGCGGTAAGGTAAGGATACCTTAGAATGTTTTGAGTGTTTGTGCATATTTACGATTTAATGAGATAAATGAGTATAAATAAATAAGTGTATTGAACAATGAAGTAGGGTAAACACGTATAGGCAACACGTATAAGGACCCTAAAGCATAGACTATACTAGGTCGTTACGTCTAACCACCTGTCCTATAGTCTTGTGGCTCTGATACCAATCTGTCACACCCCAACCAAAAGCGGCGGAACATGCCGGGGTGCAACGGATTGCCCATATACACAAGACACTATTTAAAGTAACAATATTTAATCAACTCATTTTATTTCATAAAATAAATAAACAACACATCTTGTTCATACAAAACAAAGAGAATACAAGTAAACAAATATATATTGTTCGTTTTGCTAATATCCTAAAAGTCTTGATAACGTTTTTCGTCAAATCCTCGAGTCAACAAAAGTCAAACCTGTAACATTGCATAAAATAAAGTTTATCAACACAAAGGTTGGTGAGCAATTTCATAGTTTTTGAACAATAAGTATATAATAAGAAATGCCACAATCTTTTATACGAAACAATAAATAAATAACAACAATTTGGATAATGTGAGATCGCTAACACATTAGCGACACCCTGCAATAAGGGGATGCCAAATAGTCTAGGATTTAATAGTTATCGTTAACGACACCTTGCTATAAGGGGTTGCCAAATAGACTAGGATTTATAGTTATCATTAATAAGATTACATTAACGACACCTTGCTATCAGGGGATGCCAAATAGACTAGGATTTATAGTTCAACCAACCAAAAGCGGTAAAAACATTAGCATATAAGCATGTAAGCATAGAACACCAAATCTAGCATTTATTTAAGTATACAATAAAGTTCGTGGTTTAAGACTCAAGTATAAAACATTTAGTTTGAATAATTTTGCAATATCACCCCAAAACGGAAGATGGAAAACGGGGGATGAAAGTACGCACTATTAACTAAGAAACTTGATTCTGAAAAAGTCGGGTAATCGGAAGAACGTGTCTAACAAGCAAAGCCTAAATAAAAATAAAATCCTTGAATTAGAAAGGTTGTTTTGTGAAACTTTAAAAATAAAAGATAAGAAATGTAAATAATTAAAGTTTAAGGTTTAAAAAGTAACTATTTATGAACTTGTAATAATAACCCTTAAAATGTAAGTTTGCTCGAAACCGGGTTAAAGTATCTAACCTTAATATTTACTCAACCTATGTTAAATAATAAGGTGGGTAAAAATGCAAGAATGCAAGTCCCTTTGGAATATAGATACTAAAACGGGTTTTTAACGAGTGTTTGGGTTGTTGGTTCGGGTCTTGATAATTGGTCAAACCCAAAGTCAACTTTCCCAAATAATAAATGTTATGAGATAACTCATAAAAATATATTAACACTTAACCAAGTATGTAGTTCTATTGTTTTAAAACTAACAGCGCACGTTAAGCGAGTGTTCAATTTTGTCGGTCCAAACTTTGTTATGAGATCAAGTTAGATCCAACATTTCCAAGTACTTAAGAAAATAATTAGAATCAGTTTATAAAGTATTTTTAAAGATTTAAACAGGTCTTGGTAGCTAAAATCACACTTGTGTGTCTTAAGCAAGTGAAAATTGGTTTAGTTCGGTTTCCATCTCACAATAAGTTCATAGATGGTTTCCACATGCCCAAATATCAAAGAACTTATATAACAATTTATAATGAAGAAACTTACGTTTTACAACCAAAATGTTAACAACAAAGTCTATAAACGAAAGTTCGGTTTGGTTCGGTTTCCATCTCACAATAAGTTCATTGATGGTTTTCACATGCCTAATATCTAAGAATTTATAATAATGATTATAAAAATTTAAATATAACATAAAGCATGTTTAAACATTTATTTAACAAAAACTAGTAAACAAAGTTTGGTTTACGGTCTAGAGCTATTTACGGTTTAACCGAGGCTAGACTCTTAGAACCCTTAACCATGGAACTTGTAAATATGACAAACAAACTAAAATGAGCAGAAGTTAAACATGGCTAGTATGTATAAACAAGTTATATAAGTCATATATATATATATATATATATATATATATATATATCAAGAACACGAAGTCCTCCATGAAGCCTTGCCTTATGAGGCCAGAAACTTAACCAACCGGGGCCTGATAAGTAATTACCAATGGTAACAAGAGTTGTATTTTATATATATGTTGTGTCATAAGATTCAAGTATTAATAAGAGTTAGTAAGTTAGTTAAAATTTCAAAATTACAACAGTTTGATTTTGAGAGAGGAAAGCGTTTATGAGAAGGGATTAATGTTGGAGAGGGTTGTGTATTTATAAGATAAGGTTTGGAGGGTTAAGTAAGAGGTTTGGAGGGTAAAAACCGGATTTTGGATAAAAGAACAAACAAGAAAACACAAAAAGGCATGTTTGCAGGTCTGAGGCCGCGCTACGCGACCCCCCGCCCCTTGGTGGCCGCACTGCGCGGCGCTTTCTAGGGGTGGGGTTGGTCCAACTCGTCTGGTGTGGTTCGTTTTGCGTCCTAAAAGTATGTTTTCGATGTAATTTAAGCGTTTTAAAGGCGTTTTCGAATCCGTAGAAGGGGTTTTTCAAATTGAACAAGCAGGAATAATTTAGTAACACAAAATCCAATATTTTGATTATGTAGGGGGTTACGGTTTACTAAACGGGTCGGTTTATAAGAAAACAAATATACTAACGAAAACGAATCGGACCCAAAATTGACGAAGGTCACAATGGTTATAACCAAACTGTCATGATTAGGATCCTGAATGTTATCCCGATCTTCATCATAAAATAGGACACCGGCTTCTTTGGTCAAGGTCATCGTGTTGGTTGGTCCTTATGGGTTCTCTGCTTTAGCTACTTTGGCATTACTTTCGGCCGTTGGGTAGGATGCTCCACAAATATCCGAGCCTCCTGAAATAACATTCACGATTCGAGCACCTAGAGCGAGTACATACATATATACATACATCAATACGCACTAAAACATCAAGTCGGCTTACGAAGATGTCACACTCGATCTATTCAAATTAAACAATGAAGCAAATTGACTCAAGTCATAGTAAGAAAACCGGGTAAAAGACACCGATCAAGCCGAGCCATTTTTTTTCCTACTTCTAATATTTAAAATTTTAATATTCAACTTTAAGTATTTTTTAATCATTTACACTAACAAGTAGCTGTGTTCTATATAATTTTAGTTTGTATGTATAACATTTTCAATCATTTCTAATTATATTTTCATTTACCCATCCTGACCCGTGCTTACTTATGATTTGTTATATCTCCATCCAAATAAACCCACATAAAACTTTCCTTAACCTACAAAGAATAATTTATATTCCCTCTTGAATTCCCCCATTTTTTTCTACATACACGCCCTTTCTTCCCCATTCTCTTTCCAATTTTCCCCATTCCAATCTTACCCAGTTATCAATTTTCCCCCGGTCTGCCCTTTCTTCTTCATACCCGAGTATTGTCTATAGCTGTGCATTGACATGATTTATAAACCACAGATTTGACCACTCAAAAGAAATTGTTGGTGTTGATGCCAATCTGAAGATCACGAGGTTTTACTTTGTTTGCTCGTATTCAATCTGGTTCAAACTACAAAATCAAGGTTAGTATTTCCTCATATCCTTGTATATATAATTTTGCCAAGAATATTATGATGGGTTTACAAACAAGTTAGGTGAAATTGTTTATGAATAATGATATGGTTCATGTAATAGAATTCCAATTTGGTGTTTTCCATAAGGTGTATTGCGCTGTAGATTTGTTCACTTTGATTTTGTCTCTAACTATAGGAATGAGTTGTGTGTAATTTTGTTTAGGAATGAATTAGCATCTTTGTTCAACATCGACAATTTTATACTTGGAAATCAAGTGGCGAGTTGCACATTTAGTTTTGTCGATAGTTTTATCGACAGTTTTATACTTGTTCAACATCGACTCAAGTATAAAACATTTAGTTTGAATAAGTATGCAATATCACCTAAAACGGAAGATGGAAAACGTGGGATGAAAGTACTCACTTTTAAGTAAGAAACTTGATTCGGAAAAAGTCGGGTAATCGGAAGAACGTGTCTAAAAAACAAAGCCTAAATAAAAATAAAATCCTTGAATTAGAAAGGTCGTTTTGTGAAACTTTAAAAATAAAAGATAAGAGATGTAAACAATTAAAGTTTAAGGTTTAAAAAGTAACTATTTAAGAACTTGTAATAATAAGCCTTAAAAATGTAAGTTTGCTTGAAACCGGGTTAAAGTATTTAACCTTAATATTTACGCAACCTATGTTAAGTAATAAGGTGGGTAAAAATGCAAGAATGCAAGTCCCTTTGGAATATAGATACTAAAACGTGTTTTTAACGAGTGTTTGGGATGTTGGTTCGGGTCTTGATAATTGGTCAAACCCAAAGTCAACTTTCCCAAATAATAAATGTTATGAGATAACTCATAAAAATATATTAACACTTAACCAAGTATGTAGTTCTATTGTTTTAAAACTAACAGCGCACGTTAAGCGAGTGTTCAATTTTGTCGGTCCAAACTTTGTTATGAGATCAAGTTAGATCCAACATTTCCAAGTACTTAAGAAATTAATTAGAATCAGTTTATAAAGTATTTTGAAAGATTTAAACAGGTCTTGGTAGTTAAAATCACACTTGTGTGTCTTAAGCAAGTGAAAATTGGTTTAGTTCGGTTTCCATCTAACAATAAGTTCATAGAAGGTTTCCACATGCCCAAATATCAAAGAACTTATATAATAATTTATAATTAAGAAACTTACGTTTTACAACCAAAATGTTAACAACAAAGTCTATAAACGAAAGTTCGGTTTGGTTCGGTTTCCATCTCACAATAAGTTCATTGATGTTTTCACATGCCTAATATCTAAGAATTTTATAATAATGATTTTAAAAACGTAAATCTAACATAAAGCATGTTTAAACATTTATTTAACAAAAACTAGTAAACAAAGTTTGGTTTACGGTCTAGAGCTATTTACGGTTTAACCGATGCTAGACTCTTAGAACCCTTAACAATGGAACTTGTAAATATGACAAACAAACTATAATGAGCAGAAGTTAAACATGGCTAGTATGTATAAACAAATTATATAAGTCATATATATATATATATATCAAGAACACGAAGTCCTCCATGAAGCCTTGCCTTATGATGCCTGAAAACTTAACCAACCGGGGCCGGATAAGTAACTACCAAGGTAACAAGGGTTGTATATTATATACATGTTTTGCCATAAGATTTAAGTATTAATAAGAGTTAGAAAGTTAGTTAAAATTGCAAAATTACAACAGATTGATTTTGAGAGAGGAAAGAGGTTATGAGCAGGGATTAATGTTTGAGAGGGTTGTGTATTTATAGGATAAGGTTTGGAGGGTTAAGCAAGAGGTTTGGAGGGTAAAAACCGGATTTTGGATAAAAGAACAAACAAGAAAACACAAAAAGGCATGTTGGCTGGTCTGAGGCCGCGCTACGCGACCCCCCGCCGCTTGGTGGCCGCGCTGCGCGGCGCCTTCTAGGGGTGGGGTTGGTCTAACTCGTCTGGTGTGGTTCGTTTGGCGTCCTGGAAGTATGTTTTCGATGTTATTTAAGCGTTTTAAAGGCGTTTTCGAATCCGTAAAAGGGGTTTTTCAAATTGAACAAGCAGGAATGATTTAGTAACACAAAATCCAATATTTTGATTATGTAGGGGGTTACGGTTTACTAAACGGATCGGTTTATAAGAAAACAAATATACTAACGAAATGAATCGGACCCAAAATTGACGAAGGTCACAATGGTTATAACCAAACTGTCATGATGAGGATCCTGAATGTTATCCCGATCTTCATCATAAATTAGGACACCGGCTTCTTTGGGCAAGGACATCGTCTTGGATGGTCTTTATGGGTTCTCTTCTTTAGCTACTTTGGCATTCCTTTCGGCCGTTGGGTAGGATGCTCCACAAATATCAGAGCCTCCTGAAGTAACATTCACGATACATCTATACATACATCAATACACACTAAAACATCAAGTCGGCTTACTAAGATGTCACACTCGATCTATTCAAATTAAACAATGAAGCAAATTGACTCAAGTCATAGTAAGAAAACCGGGTAAAAGACACCGATCAAGAAGGGACCATTTTTTTTTCCTACTTCTAATATTTAAAATTTTAATATTCAACTTTAAGTATTTTTTTAATCATTTACACTAACAAGTAGCTATGTTCAATATAATTTTAGCTTGTATGTATAACATTTTCAATCATTTCTAATTATATTTTCATTTACCCATCCTGACCCGTGCTTACTTATGATTTTCTACATCTCCATCCAAATAAACCCACATAAAACTTTCCTTAACCTACAAATAATAATTGAGATTCCCTCTTGAATTCCCCCATTTTTCTACATACACGCCCTTTCTTCCCTATTATCTTTCCAATTTTCCCCATTCCAATCTTACCCAGTTATCAATTTTGCCCCGGTCTGCCCTTTATTCTTCATACCCGAGTATTGTCTATCGCTCTGCATTGACAAGATTTATAAACCACAGATTTGACCACTCAAAAGAAATTGTTGGTGTTGATGCCAATCTGAAGATCACGAGGTTTTACTCTGTTTGCTCGTATTCAATCTGGTTCAAACTACGAAAGCAAGGTTAGTATTTCCTCAGATCCTTGTATATATAATTTTGCTGAGAATATTATGATGGGTTTACAAACAACCTAGGTGAAATTGTTTCTGAATAATGATATGGTTCATGTAATAGAATCCCAATTTGGTGTTTTCCATAAGGTGTATTGTACTGTAGATTTGTTCACTTTTATTTTGTTTCCATCTATAGGAATGAGTTGTGTGTAATTTTGTTTAGGAATGAATTAGCATCTTTGTTCAACATCGACAGTTTTATACTTGGAAATCAAGTGGGGAGTTGCACAAAAAATATAAAAAATTGCAAGCTGCACAAAATATAAAAAACTACAGTTTTTTTTAAGTTAGTTTATGCAGAAATGCAACATTTTATGTAGTATCTATAAAACTTGCAGTTTTTTATTTTTAAACTACTGCAGTGTATATTTTTAAACCTACATGTATATGTCGTTTATAAAAAACTGATGCAATTTATGCGCAGTCAATACCAGTTTTGATAAAAAAAAGAAAATGCAGATTTTTTATATAAATGCAGTATTTATAAAGCTGTTCATACCAATTTATGCAGAATTTTTTGTTGTTGTTTAATCCAGGTTTAAGATGGATACGAGTTGGATGTCCTTAACAAGAGCTACCACTGAATATGGAAAAGGTATTGAAGAATTTCTTGATTTTATCTTCTCTATAGATGGTAAAAATGGTCAAGTCTCATGTCCATGCATTGATTGCGGTAATCAAATATGGGTTGATCGGGAGGAGCCTAGAACACATTTGCAATGTGTCGGGTTTATTAAAGGCTACAAAATTGCACATTTGATTTACAAACCATGTGATACTCCTATGTTGGATGCTGAAGATGACATGCAAGGGCTGGTACAAGATGCCTTCCACGGGTTTGGTGAAAACAAACATGAAAATGAAATAGGAAAACAAAATGTAACTCAGAGTATGTAGAACACAAGTGCTAAAAAGTTTTATAAAGTGTTGGAAGATATAAAGAAAGAACTATATCTAGGGTGTAAAAAGTTCTCGGTTCTTTCTTTTATCATTAGACTATTTCATAGTAAGTGTATCGGGAAATGTAATGATAAGGTTCCAGTATGATGCTTGATACATTGAGGTAAGCCTTCCCAGATGCTTCCATACCGAAGTCATTGTATGACCTAAGGAAGATAATAAGAGAGTTGGGACTTAGTTATGATAAAATTGATGCATGTCCTAATGATTATATGATAGATTGGTAAGAAAACCATAAAAAACAGAATGTGATATATGTCATACGTCAAGGTATAAAGCAAATGAAAACGATTCTGCTTATGAGTATACTTGATACAAATAAGAAGATTGAGAAGATTGGAGCAAAGTTTTTGCGTCATTTTCCGCTAATACCACGATTGCAAAGGTTGTTTCTGTCATCTAAAGTTGCTGCCTCCACGAGATGGTATGAAGAGAGTCGTACGAAAGATGGTTACTTGAGACATCCTGCAGATTCCCCAGCTTGGAGAACATTTGATTTTAAATATCCTGATTTTGCCAATGACTCTCGTAATGTCAGGCTTGGTTTAGCGAGTGACGGGGTTAACCCTTTTAGAACAATGAGTGTTTCTGATAGTACATGACATGTTATTTTGATGCCATTTAATCTACTTCCTTGGATGTGCATGAAACGACATCATTGTTGGGTTTTAAAAAGATTATCAGAGTCATATAACCTCCTTTATATGAAAAACGCAGCGGATAGAAAACTTTAAATCTTGTTATTTAGGTTAATATAAAACCGATTTTACATGAAAAACCCGAAACCCAGATCCATATATGAAACTACATGCTATCAAAACAACCATAGGGTGTTTTAGCATACTACCTTCAAGATGCTAAGAAAGATGAAGATGATGAAGATATGAATAGCTAGTCTTCGAGATAGAAGATCCTCAAGCTTGTATACCCTCAGGCCACCAACAAACACCCTTGTTGTGCTAGGATTTACACTCAAAACCTCCTTCTTGTTCCTCCTTCCTTTGGCAGAAATATTGAAGAGAAGAAGAGAGATTTTTGTTTACTTGTGTGTGAGAGAGAAGATTCAAGATATGCAACCAATGCGCCACCCTTGTTGGCCAATAATACTTAGTGCATGCTCTTGATATAAATAAAAAATCTAAGTGATGAGGGGGGGGGGGGGAGGGGGTGGCCCACTTTGGGTTCCCACCCAAAAATTTCAAACTAAAAAATGTTTATATTATCATACTTATGTTATGTTTATACATAACATATTTCAAGTAATGTTTATACATAACATTTTTCAAGTAACATGCAAAATGCAATAAGTCTTGCATATTGTTATTTAACCAACTTAAATAACATTATAAAATATCTTCTCTCAAGTATAATTAATTCATATAATTTATTTACATCACAAGTACAAATATTTAGAACCCCAATTTCGAAATATTTTAAGTTTTAATATTTATTTGTTAGATCATATCTCAAATAAATATCATGGTGTTTGTTTAGCTTGTTATTGGATTTGACCCGACTTGGATCATAACGTACTAGCCACATCAATTATAATACGTGTCTTGGGCAGACCGAGTCCAACAATCTCCCACTTGCACAAGATACATACAAGATTGTTGCAAATAGAAAATACTGCATAACAACGGTTTACTACCCCTAACACGTTTGACGATATGTCATTCAATAACATCATCCCTTCAAATCCCTTACTTGAAAAATGACTTAGGTGAATCTATCATTTATCCTTTTGTCACAGATGTCATGTCAAATCCAGAGACACAGATTGATCATTCTCAGTTGATTTAACTTAGTAGGCCTTAGACATCTTACTCTTAATGAATAAGAGAGACAAATACCCTCTTGACTACATACGTTTCTCACAATCACCTTGTACTACACTTGAGCTTAGCCTTATGTACTGTCGTGTTTCAGAGTAGCGAAGAACTAAGTCAAAGCATAATATTTGGTGAATATCAAGACCCAATATGTATCTCAGGTCGGAGGATACTATGATATTCTCCTTTACTCAAATTTACTTATGATCAATCACAAAGATTCCACGTAGTAACATTTGAGAGCGGGTCAGTCCAATACTTATATACCATAAATATCTATGAACCTTGGTAGCAAATCCTTGCTCTATATTCATGCCTTATAAATATCCACCGATCCAAGTTCATAATAGTCTTACTTTCACATTTGTTCGCACATATATGACCGTCTATGAACATTTAGAATAATCAACTTATTCAAGGATTTAAACATCCTAAAAATGGAACATAACTCAAAATGTCATAATCATTAACTATAATCATATGAATGAGTCAAAATTTTGTTCCGATATCCAAATAAAAAATAGATCAAATCCAATCACTAGAATATCGAAGTCCTAAGGCACAAGTATGACCTTCATGCTTTGGCCTTTCTAGGAGCTTCGTGAGTGGATCCGCAAGGTTTTGATCAGTGTGAACTTTGCGAATACATATCTTTCCCATTTCAACTTCATCCCTTATGTAGTTGAATCTCCGTCAATGTGCCTTGTCTTTTGATGTGAACGGGGTTCCTTGATTTGAGAAATCGCACCCTCGTTTTCATAAAAGATCTCTAGAGGGTCCTGAATGGTACGGACCACCCCTGTTTTGGACAAAAATCACTCAAGGATAATGTATCCAAATCTGTTATTGTTAGGTCTAGTGCTATGATATTAACAATGATTGTATGAACGAAATAATGAAGAACACCGTGATTTGTTACGAGGAAAAGCCCTTGATCTTGGTCGGATCGCCGGCATAAAAACCTCGGGTGATGACAAATCGTCTATCACCACTTTATTAATCAAAAGTCGGATTACAATGGTGGAGATTATGATCAGTGATACAATATTTTCTAAGTGTGTGTGTATTGCTGGCCTAGCTTGTTCCTTGGATGATAATGAACGCGTACTATATATAGGTAGTGTGCCTTAACTGATCATAACTCAATGGAGTTATTAATAATAAATACAATTAACTATTTTTCCTAAAAATCCGCCTTTATCTTGAATTTAAACGTAACAGCCACTTTGACAACGTGCTCCATCACTTTTACTGCGAAATAGGGGGTAGACCAGGTCTCTTAGCCGTTACATCTGTTAAATATATCTTTATACACATGAAACAATCGTTAGTAAATAATAAGTACTGAGGATCCTTGATCCTGACGTGGTCCGACTAAGGATAACTGATCCAAGAACTTATGCAAGGATAACGTATCCACAGTGTCAAATTTCTGTGCACTAACAACCCCTAGATTGGCAATGAACTTCCTTATCCACGCAGCTTCTTGAGCTGCCAATGAGGCGACGATATATTCCGATTCGGTGGTGGACAACATTACCACATCTAGTTTCGAGCTTTCTAAGAGACTGGCCCACCAATCATAACGAAAACATATCGCAATTGTGATTGAGAATCATTTCGATCGGTTTGGAAACTCGCATCCATGTAACCTTTTACAACGAGTTCCCCTTCACCAGAACCATATATTAGAAACACATCCTTAGTCCTTCTAAGGTATTTTAGTACACTCTTAACCGCCATCCAATGGCTACGTCCCAGATTTTGTTGGTATCTACTTGTCAAGCTCAAAGCTCATGACATATCCGGTCAGGTGCATATCATTGAATACATGATAGATCCTATTGCCGATGCATATGGGATTCCTTTCATTTTTTCTTGCTCATCCTTTGAGCTTGGACATTGAGACACACTCAATATCGTTCCTCTTTGAATAGGTACCAAACCTTTCTTAGAGTTTTCCATCTTGAACCTTTTCAAGATTTTGTCTATGTATGCACTTTGGTTTAAAGCTATCAACCGCCTTAATCTATCCCTATAGATCTTTATTCCCCAAATATAGGCAGCTTTACCAAGATCCTTGATGGAAATACAATACCTAAGCCAGGCTTTTACACCTTCCGTGGTTGGAATTTTATTTCCAAATAGTAGTATGTCATCAACATACAATACTAAGAAGGTAATGTTCTCCCACTAGCTTTCTTATACACACAAGCCTCATCAGCATTCTTGATGAATCCAAATTTCCTAACTTCTTCATCAAAACGGTGATTCAACCTTCTAGATTTTTGTTTCAATCCATAGATTGATTTCTTTAACTTCCATACTTTATTACGATGTTGTGGATCAACAAATCCTTCGGGCTGAACCATATAGAGATCTTCCTCAAGATGTCCATTTAGAAAAGCGGTTTTGACATCCATTTGCCAAATCTCATATTAATAATATGAGGCTATGGCAAATAATATCCTAATTGACTTTAGCATTGCCACGGGCAAGAAGGTTTCATCATAATCAACCCCTTGAGTTTGAGTAAAACCTTTTGCTACAGGTCTTGCTTTATAAGTATCCAAGTTTACCTGCATATCAGTGTTCTTCTTGAAAACCCACTTACTTCCAACCGGTTTGGAGTTAAGAGGTGGTACAACCAAATCCCATACTTGGTTGTCAAGCATGGATTGCATCTCAACATTCATGGCTTCAAGCCATTTGTCAAAATCGGATTGTGACATTGAATCATGGTATGTGGTGGGTTCATCCAATTCTACCACATAGCATCCATCCATGAAACATCCATATTTTTCGAGTGGATTACTAATTATATCGAATTTTCGAACGTTTTGTGTGTCTTGATCAACCATTTGATCATTTAGTTTCCATGAACTCGGCCTTTCGAGCAATAAACACCTTTTACTGCGTTGGTTTGTAGAAATAGTATCCCATAGAGTCTTTCCTTCAAAGATACACTTAGTGGATCGGCTTTCAGGTTTGTTTTGGGAGTTGTGCTTAACAATAGCCTCACAACCCCATACCTTTAAATATGATAACGATGGAACCCTTCCATGCCATATTTCAAAAGGCTTTTTGTCCACTTTCTTGGTTGGTTTCATATTTAAAATACGGGCTGCCGAGATCAATGCGAAACCCCAAAATGATAGAGGCAATGTGCTTCTAGCCATCATGGATCGAACCATATCCAATAGAGTTTGATTCCTCCTTTCAGACACACCATTATGTTGTGGTTTTCCGGGTGGAGTAATTTGTGAGATCATCCAACAACTCCTAAGATGATATAGAAAAGCATCATTAAGGTATTAACCTCCTCTATCCGAATGAAGTACTTTGATTGTTTTATGGAGTTGATTTTCTACTTCATTTTTGAAGACTTTGAACATTTCAAAGGCTTCATCTTTGTGTCTTAACAAGTACACATACCCATAACGACTATAATCATCGATAAAGGTAATGAAGTATCTTTCACCATCCCTTGTCAATGCCTTAAAAAGATCACATACATCTGAATATATGATACGTAATAAGTCTTTTGCCCTTTCGTTAGTTCCACTAAAGGGTTCCTTGGTCATCTTTCCTTGTAAACAAGATTCACCCTTATCAAATGAATCATCTTCATTTGTTTCCAAAAGACCATTCTTTTGAAGTGTATGTATGCGATCTTTGTGTACGTGAAAAAGGCGACAATACCAAAGATAAGTTCAACTCAAATCCATTTTTAATTTCTTGGTGCTTAATTGGTACAACTTGTTATCAAATGATGTGTTATCATGAACTAATTTATAAATGCCATTAGACAACATTGCTTTAAATTGAAAGACATTATTCATGAAAACACAAATACCATTGTCTACAAATTTCAAATCATAACACATTGTCTTAAAAGAGAAACGGAGATAATATTCCTAGTCAATCTAGGAGCATACAAAATGTTTTTCAAAACAACTTCCAAACCACTTGGAAGCTTCAAAATATAGTATCCTTGGGCTTCGACATCAACGTTTTCTCCGTTTACCATGAAGAGACTTGTATCTCCTTTATTGAAATGTTTATTTCTTTTGAACTCCTACAACAAATTGCAAATATGAGTTCCACATCTGGTATCCAATACCCATGTGTTAGAAGAAATAACATTAAGATCAATATGGATCATGAAAGTTGTACCCGAGGTTTGCCTCGCATCCCTTTTGTCTTTCAACTCCTTGAGATAGGTTGGACAATTATTCTTCCAATGTTCAATCTCACCACAATCAAAGCATGGGTGCTTCTTCTCCTTTAGTTTAGGTGGTTCCGCTTTAGCCTACCCTTTGAACTTGCCTTTGACGTGCCCCTTACCTTTAGCAACCTTTGCTTTTGGTTCCGGGTGATGCCTCTTTTTATTACCTCCTTCATTGATCATGAGAACCGGTAAAACCTTTTTATCCATACCCGCTTCGGCCGTTTTGAGCATTGCGTGAAGCTCACCAATGATCTTGTCCCATCCATTCATGTCATAGTTCATGACAAAAGTCTTGAATATCTTGGTTAGGCCATTGAGGATCAAATCCGTGGCTAACTCTTTTGAGATGGGACAATTTAGCCGTTCGAGTCGATCAATGTGGTTTTCATCATAAGATGAAACCGATTGGGTTTCTTCCATACACATCCATGAAGTGCTCGAACCATTTTGAAGCGTTCCACCCTAGCTTGTGTAAGGAACATTTACTTTAGTTGGGTGATCATTTCGTATGCCCCATGATTTTAAAAATCCTTTTGAATATCGGGAATCATAGTTCCCTACATGAGACAAGAAACTTGCACTGAATCCTCGGTGTATTTTAATCAATTGTTATAGGCATCTAAATCTTCTAGGTTCGTCGGGAATAGGATCGTTCAATATGTAGGATTTCTTTTCTTGATAATTATCAAACTTTGATACAAATCCATAACATTGTTGTAGTTTATACGATTCTTATCAAGCATAGCTCTTAGTGATAGGTTAAGCACGGGTGGGATAATTGCAATAGGTGGATTATTGATTGCGGCCATCTACATAATCTAACAAAGCTCAATTTTAGTATTTTCAATATCATTAATCAATTTTAATCATTAATACCCTTTTATTTCTCCAAGACAATTAATGAATAAATTTAGAACCCAACGTTACATTCAAATAGTAGTTAGGTGACATTTATCCTACTATTTAAATTAACAAGGTAGTCATCGTTTGATGATTGCAAACCTTTGCAACTTCTAGTTTTATGGGATCGGTTAAACATATTTATGTTTAGTTGGCATGTTTAACCCCATCAACACTATTGTACGTCATGCTTCGGTGACCCTATTCACATGGTTTCCAAATCAAGTTGTCCTACTTACACACACGTGTGAATTTTCACATACAAGTGGTTAGGTGACCTTTATCCCACAAATATGAAAAACCCACCTCAAACTAACAAGTTTCTCCAATGTGGTTAGGTGACCTTTATCCCACAAATATGAAAAACCCACCTCAAACTAATAAGTTTCTCCAATGTGGTTAGGTGACCTTTATCCCACATCGAGTTCCCAAGTGATTTGAGTGCTGTATAAAAGGATGGTGTTAGACTTGTTATAAAAGAGATTTTATTTTTCTAAACTCTAGATTGGAAAACAATTTGCATACCTTGCATTTGCATGCATTCAAATGCATGCTACTTTGTTGAAAACTAATTTTCAAAGTTTATTTTAATTAAACCCATTTTATTGTGAAATCATTAACCTTTAATAAAACCATCTTTATTACCTAATGATTTCTAAGGAACCAATTTTACGCAAGTTATTGATTTTAAGTTGTTAACAATCCATATGCAAACAAAACAACCAAACATGCATAAATAAAACAAACACAAGTTCATAACCATAGCCATCTAAACTTAACAACACTTGTTGACCGAAACAAGTGTGCCAAATAGTCTCTCCTAAGGGACAAAATGACACTTGGCTCGTGTCGGTGAACTCCCACTTGACCCCGCATCTAAATGCCTCAAGTGTCCACCTTGTGTTGTAACTCCTCCATTTTATTTGGGCTTCCTTTTGGGCTCCAACTTCAGCTCCTAGCTTTTTTGGGCCTCCATGTTTGGGTTTGGCTAAAATCCCATCTTGGACTATGAGGCCCATTAAGGCCCAAAACCAAAACCCTAATTTCTTGTGCATCTTCTTTTACTAAAAAATATATTATAATATATTTTTCTCTAGTAAAAGAAATATAACTAGTCTACTTATTATTACAAGCCAATATGAAATAAATAAATAGATTGCAAACCCAAATAAAAAAATATTTAAACCATATTGAAAAACCAAATAAATCACAACACAAACACACATCCAAACACAAGGTCATGACTAGGTTATGAAAATGCAAATATACATCCAAATATGCAATGAATGCAAATCCAAAATGGTTCCCCTTTTTAACCCTTAAAACTTTCGGCCAAGGTTAAAGTAACACCCCGTAACCGCAGCGGAAACGTAAACGGGATGCAACAGACACTTCTGATATCAACCACATTGTTTATAAAGAAAACTGAATACATTAATATACTTCAAATTACATTATCTCATATTTCATTACCGTCTAGGTGATACACACATCATACAATACGATACATAATTCTATGTAATATCATGTATCATGACATCCCACGCGCAAATCTTACACACATCAAGCACTTAGCACGTAAGCAATCACTTCATCTTAATTGTACCTGAAAAGCATGTGAGAAAACGGGTCAACTACGAATAGTTGGTGAGTTTCACAATTCGAGTAAATCATGATAAATCAATATCAAAATATAATATTATCGATGTAATTATGCTGAGCCCACAAGTGAAACCTCTGACTATCTACACACAACCCCCGTGGCATACTCCGCCCACGGACCTGCCCCAAACCGCTATGTCTAACATTACATAGCAAAAATATATAACAACAAAATAGACATGTGCAACTGGCTGGGAAACATCAGCAAATCCATGCCGGACCAGTTGGGTTTGTCAGACCAATAGTACTATCCACACTCTACCGGCTTTCAGCTAATCACTCGTGTTGCGGGGCCTTACAATGTTAGCAACTCAGACAATTACCATCTTAGTACATTTCCGTACGATTCCCGTACAATAAAATATATATAAATACACGCAAATCCATGCGTTCAGTATGTACTTAAACATTTCAGTAGTAACATGCTTCCGCCCCGGGAAAATATTTAAAAACAATTCATAAAAAGGGGCTCGTGAAACTCACCTTAGCACATGCAAGCAGGTAACAACAGTCATTATCAGTTAACACGTCCAATCTGTAATATGATCCCTACGATCGTTACTATACAATCACTATTAATATAACTTTAACCGTGTTAACCGGTACATCTGGGGACACTGTTAACCCAGTACTGTACCCGTTCCGGGGGCAATGTTAACCCAGAAACACTTCTCCGGACTCAGATTGTGATATCGTTTAGAGTTCAGTAGTCAAAATTACTATTAGTTTGTTTTCCCCGTTTTGCGTGCCTAGCACGGTTATCCGTTTTTACGTTTCAAAGAATGAGTTTGGTCACACACGACCCGAAAATAGTTGTTGACTGATAATTTAATTAACGTTGTGAAATTAGAGCTCGGTTTAGACGCCCCGATTGGCCGCGGGACCCGTTTCCGTCTTTAGTGCACCGGAAACTGTTAAGTCGGATAAAATTACTCAAATCATCCGAATTATTTTCGGATGATTTCTTTTTTACTTGTTTAACTCAGTTATATGAAAATAGTTCATTTTTAGGGTTTTTATACACCGGTCAGCTCGTTTAGGCGAACTTTACCGGTTTACGCGTTTTAAACTTTAAAAGTTTGTTTTTGCACAAATAGTTATCCGTTTAATCCCGGATCTTGAAATTTTGCACAAATCACTTTTTGACAGTGGGGAATTTTATAAAAATATTTCCAGAATTAATTTTTATATTTAAAATATATTTATCTATTTTTAAACACCATTTAAACACTAAATATGTCGTAAATACCAAACGACCTTAGAAAATCCCAAATTTTTCCTGGATGACCCCTGCCATCCACATAGTCCCCTGTAATTTTTCCAGAACCAAAATCTCTTTTTACATGCCATTTTCACTAAAACCGAGCTAGAAAACCCTAGTACTCGTTTAACCGAAAAGCCTACTTAGACTTCTCCAACGGACCTAAAATTTTGTGTGTGACTTTTACATGTTATAAAAAGCTTATCTGGAATTTTCCAGATTTTTCATGATATTTAACTATTTTTCACCATTTTTGGCCAAAACCGAGCATTAAATTCACCAAATATTCATCCTTTATCTAAAAATTACCAAATTTTCACAGAACTCATATTTTCATGTATTTAACACCTCTGTAAAATTTCATGACCTAACTCTAAACCGTCAACAATCTGTCCAAAAACTCATAACCGAACATAAACCGAATATACCTTTTGTTTTTCCGCCACTACAAGCTACAAACTCATCTTTCCGCCTTACTTACCACTAAATACAGAACCTACAACCAACATACCACAATACCAAGCAAGTTACACTCACAATCAAGCCTCTTACACTATAGTTTCGGTTATTGTTTCAAAACTAAAGTTTAAACCGTAAAAATTCGTTTTTTTTTGTTCGTTTAACACCTTTCTTGGACCAAGATCCCTTGTATAACCCGTATACATCACTTGATCAGGCAAGAATCGGTTTCCATCTTTGAAACCTCATTTTCTTGCAAATAAACTCAAGAAACGAAGATAGAAACGTAAATAACTCGATTTTTACCTCGGTTTTCTTGCAACACACTCGGGTTTTTAGATCATGGAGTGGAGAGGAGAGGAAGATTGTTGAGATGTTTGTGAAAAAAAGAAAAACAAGACAAGGGGTTATCCTCTTGTGCCGATCGGAATAGATAGGGGGGTGGGGTGGGACCCACCTCTCCATTCTTAGCCACACATTCAGATTTCTGCAATCTGGATAATGTTTTGGATGATCTGGTTCAGTTCGTTTTTCGGTTAAATGTTTAATTCGGCTTAAAACGAGGCTAAAACGGTCGTTTTCGGCTAAAAAAAGAAATTTATTTAAAACCGATTCAAAAACTTTAAAAACTTAAACCATGACATTTATTATCTTAAAACATCATATTATTAATAATTGTGCATCTTTTTCGGCTTGATCGTTCGTCTCTTGCTTGGTTTGGTATTAAAGATTTCGTTTAACGTACCGACGTACCATTAAATCGAAAATTCTTTTTCTGTGCTTTAATTCACTTATCCCGAAGCTTTAATACTTCGTAAACATCACTAAATACCATAGATATCGTCTATAATTGAACCCTCGATTTGTTCGGGTTTCAATAACTATCGATCGATTAATCGCATGTTCAATACGATGAATTATATATTCACGTACAATCAATACAGTGAACCATGTATTCTCGTATAATTACTATGGTAATTCATGTACCCGACATTAAATATAACGTAACTATTGTCTACCGGTTAGGGTATACCTGGTTTCGTCGGAATCGTTACATTCTCCCCCGTTAAGAAATTTCGTCCTCGAAATTTAACACGCCCACTATCCCCTTCCGAGAGAAAGGTGGGGGTTTTTCCTTCAGAATTCACCCTCGCGTTACCTGGTATAATCTGGTCCTCGCTGTGAATTCCACTTAATCTTAATCAATAAAGCTTGGTGTGTCCAAACTGTTTAGTTTTCCCGTCTACTATCTCTACGGAATTATTTATGATATCAAGCATGTCTTCTATGAGTACCTCCATTACTAGTACTCCCGTTGCCTCATCGCTTAGGTACCTTTCAATCCGTATACATGGCAAAACGTCATGTATAGTACTTAGCCCCTGGAGTACTTTAATCGATAAACTAAATGACCAAACATGGAGATAGTCTCATGAGGTCCAATATATTAAGGAGCTATTTTCGGTTTCGCCAAAACTCATATCACCTTTCTAAGGTGATGCCTTAAAAATGCCTCGTCACCTCTTTCCAGTGACAATGGTTTCCTATGAATGTTGGCATAAATCCTTTGCCAGTCTCGCGCTGCTTTCAACTTACCTTAAATATTATAAATCCGATTGGTTGTTTCACGAATCAATTTGAATCTTATGGCTCGAGTGACGCCCATTTTCAATTTAACAAATTGGTGATAATTACTTCACCCATAGAAAACTTCAAGCTCTCGATGCTTCATTCCCCGCTTTCCATAACGGAAGTAGGATGACTATTCCGACCTTAGATAATTGATAATGGTACTCCACGACGAGATACCATTTCACCATCATGAATTTGGGCGAGAATTCATTGTGGTAATCGTCATGGATTGGGGTGAAATGCGAGGATTGGTTAATCGATCCGCGATTACCCAATTTACATCATGCCTTTGATATATCTTGGGAATTTGCGTCCCGAAATCCATTGTAATTTATTCCCACTATCATTGGCGAATTTTCTGTCGCTGTGGCGTTCCCTAGGGTTTTCGGTGTGCAGCCTTATCTCTTGCATAACTTAAATATTCACCAACATACGTAACCATATCTTTCTCCAAACTCGGCCATTAATAAAATCCTTTCAGATATTCGTATCATCAATAGTCTACTCCGATCCCGGATGTATGGAATATTTCGATCTATGCGCTTCGTCCATGATTAATTCACGAAGGCCATGGAGGGTCGGGATCCAAATCCGATTTTTGAAATAGAGAATTTCGTCCACTCGCTGTTCGAAATTCTTCTCATTGCCGTAAAGTCCCTCCTTTTCCAATTGTTCCTCTTTCAACGCCTCACGTTGAGCGACTCGAATCAGGTCCGAAAGGCTCGACTGGACTATCATTCCCAGTGCTCGCACTCGCAATGGCTTAACCCGATCTTTCCTACTCAAGGCATCGGCTACGACGTTAGCCTTGCCGGGGTGATAGCGGATGTCACAGTTATAATCGCTTAACAACTCGACCCATCTTCGTTGAATATGAGACTGCGGTCTCTTATCATCTATAAAATTTGTACATTTGCGTCGTACAAAGGATTATGAGTTGGGTAATGCTAAAAATTCTTCAATAAACCGCTGATAGTCTCCGGCTAGTCCTAAAAATTGGCGCATTTCCTTTGGCGCCTTGGGTGACTGCCAATTTTAATGGTTTCTATCTTGTTTGGATCTATGTGAAATCCTTGTTGCTTTACAACATGACCAAGGGATTATACTTTCTGCATTCAAAATCACATTTCGAAAACTTCGCGTACAACTCCTCTTGCTTTAACACTTCCACAATTTTCCTTAAACGTCGTTCGTGCTCTTCTTTACGTTGCAAATATATCAAAACATCATCAATGAATGCTATGACAAATTTGTCAAAATAAAGTTTACAAACTCGATTCATGAGGTCCATGAACACTGCCGGCGCATTTGTTAGCCTGAAAGGCATAACTAAGAACTCGTAATGGCCGTAGCGAGTCCGAAACGCTGTTGTTGCAACGTCCTCCTCATGGATTTTTCATTTGGTGATAACTATATCTAAGATCAATTTTCTAAAAATAAATCGCCCCTTGCAGTTGGTTAAACAGATCATTTACTTCGAAGAAGTGAATACCTATTCTTGATCGTCACTTTATTCAATTCTGCCTAATCATACATATCCTAACACTTCCGTCCTTCCTTTCCCAAATAACACTGGTGCACCCCATGGTGACTAACTAGGTCGTATAAAACCTTATCCAATAATTCTTGCATTTCAGTTGGTGTAAGTCGGTAGGGCGCTTTAGCAACAGGGCCAGCTTGAGGCATTAAATCGATTCTGAATTCGACCCGTCGGGTTGGCGGTAATCCAGGAAGTTCTTCTGGGAAAACTTATGGAAATTCGCGTACCACCGGGATATCTTCTATATGTTTTCTTTTAAATCGCACACTTTTCTCTGTATCTAATCGCTTCATCGTCCGAAAGAGAGCTTCTAATCATCTTCTTTTCATATTTGATTTCAGCTTCATGTTGAGCTAGCCAATCCATGTTAACTATTACGTCAAAACTTCTTAACTTTACTGGTCGTAGGTCAATAAGGAATTGTTAATCGTTCAGAATAATAGGACAATTCCGAACAATTTAGTTAACCATTAGGGATTTACCGTTAGCGATTCTACAGTATAGGGTTTTATAGTTTCACTAATCGGTATCTTTCCAAATGGTAGGAGGTTAACAGGAACTAACTTCTATCGGCGACCGTAAAAATGTCACTGAAGCCTATTGAATTAAAACTACAACATACCTAATACCGCCTTTGGATCATGACGTGCTTTATTCGAATTACTCACAAAAGCACGGCTCCTTGCTTGATCAGAGGTTGATGCTTGTCATGAGGTTCGTCTTCCAACTACACCTTGGTTCAACTTTGGGCAATTTCTCTTGAAACGTTCTGTACTGCCACATTCATTGCAAGTACAACTGTTTGGCATAATTTGATTTCTTAGGATGGATTGTTATTGAGGCTGTTGGGTTCGGAGTGGTTGTACACGAATGGGTTGGGGTTGCCGGTTCACATGGCTTCAATTGGTTCTACAATTGGGACATTACGTCCATCTTTACCACACCTGTGGCCTACTATCACTCAACATTCTTCTTCCTGCCGATAACCATATTTTCCACATTTAGGGAAGGACCCTTCATGCGGTTCATGTTTTCACACCAGAACTAGTCTTAGTATAATTCTGGGTTGTAGGACATACCTACTTATTTCAAAAGCCTATCTTGCACTATACCTTTATCATTTCTCTTCTTTAACACTCGACGTCTCACCTAACGTCCTTCCATTCCGCTTCCCATAGAGTCAAATATATCACTGCTGGCTTGTGACACAACCCTTCCAACGGTTGTATATTTTACAGGATTGACTATACTCCTTATCGATGGAGTTAGTCCCCAATATAGCGCTCACTTCGCTTAGTTTCAGGAGTAATTAGCCATGTTACCAGACATGACAATTCCTTCAAACGATTAGCGTGTTCTCAGTGATCAGCACACAACATTTCTATCTTCCATAGCTCAGTTTCCAATCTCTGAACTTAATTACTCGAATAAAAGTGCTCTAGCCCAAGAATTTTAAATTCCGACCATATCATCTGAGTAATAATTTTCTAACTATAATTTTGTACCATCGTGTTCCACCACGATACAACATAATCTACCAACATATCTGTAGCATATTTCACTACACAATGTTCTAGCCTCTTACCAATATCCTTAACCATTTCGATCTTTTCTATCCACTCGCTATTCTATTCCTCCCTTTACCATCAGTAAACGATTAATAATTTCCTTAACACAACCAACAAACATATCCTTCATACCGGATCTAATTCATTGCGACTACTATTCATGTTTAGTTTATAACTAATACTTGTAGTCATAATAGTATTCGGTGGGACATTATTACTCTTAGTAATACCACTAAGAATTGAAATATTTATATTCATGTGATTGCTCGATCTATAATTCTGCGATCACATTTGCATCAACACTAGCAGTGATCTGTGATACAACATTCGGTATCATCATCTGCTATCTTTGAGCAATCAACTGAATCATATCAATCTCCATCATTGGAGTTACTCTTTTTATGTCATTCTGCCGTACCCATCCCGTACGCAGTAATCAATGCTAATCTCACCGTATAACTCGTTACCAGCTCAATCATAACAGCAGGTACACATACACACCAAATATTATCATACATATTACACATACCAGTATCTAGTATATATGTCCCATAAATATAATAACATATGGACTTAACCTGACGTCGGTTAACGTTTAAATATGTTCCATAACCCTTGTCACCAACTGACATATAGATCTTTCTCAACAATGATTAATGTTTAATATGCTTGATTTCAATATCCTTCTGCATGTCAGCATAACCGATACATGCTCACCGTGAGCACCAAACGATTACGTACCACGGAGTTATAATATCCGTGTCTATTTGTATATCCGGCATACACGGTATACCACCTACGAACGAACAACCAACTATGCTATAATGATTCCAACACCTCTTTGTGTATGGGTAATCATTCTATTCGAGTATACATGGGTATAGGCATCTAGCGGACGTAAGGATAATATAGGGAGTTGCAAGGTTCAAGGTAATCGCGCAACCCATGTTGCCTTCAAATATTATCAATTACTATTATGGGAAACTCTATCACTTGCTCAGTCAATGTCCTCAGGCGTTCTAGGTTCGCTAAAATCGGTAATTCTCGATCTGGAGGTGGTATGTCTCATATGTTTGAGAGTGAGAAATACACATATATATTTCTATATATTATTTTTATCTGCTCATTTATTATTAAATTTATTATTATTATTATTTTTTTTTACCTTAATGGAATAAGAATGGTTTCAGGTAATGGAATAAAAATACACATATATATTTCTATATATTATTTTTTTTTTACGTGAGGGTCGGCGGTTCGGGTGAACATAGGGGGTTATTAGGATATACGGTACCGGTGTTGGTAGGGTAATGGATTTATTAATTTTGGTTGGGAGTGACGGTTACTAGATATTTCTGGTTAATGTCAAACGGGAGATATAATTTGGTACTATCATAACTATGGCCCGATAAGTCAGACTTATCATCAACCGATGCTCTAGAAATTACAGCATCCTCGGTATTTTTATTATTTCATCCCCCGGTTCCTTATCCGGGTCCTATTTCTCAATACATGTACCCACAATATATGTACATATATACATATACACATTAGCACGCATAAATAATATTATATACTTTACACATATGTTGTCATTTTTACCTATTGACTTCCCCGGAATTCCCTCGTGCGGACAAGTCTGTTATTATGTTCCGGACCATAATAACTCACTTGTCCTTCCAAGTTCATCCAGATCTCGTCACTATAAATTATTAGTTGATATTCAGATCCTATAATACTTGAGCTACTGGTTATATTTTAGGTATCTTTTAAAGACATCCTAATTCTTTATAACCAATGGCTCTGATACCAACTTCTGTAACACCCCGTAACCGCAGCGGAAACGTAAACGGGATGCAACAGACACTTCTGATATCAACCACATTGTTTATAAAGAAAACTGAATACATTAATATACTTCAAATTACATTATCTCATATTTCATTACCGTCTAGGTGATACACACATCATACAATACGATACATAATTCTATGTAATATCATGTATCATGACATCCCACACGCAAATCTTACACACATCAAGCACTTAGCACGTAAGCAATCACTTCATCTTAATTGTACCTGAAAAGCATGTGAGAAAACGGGTCAACTACGAATAGTTGGTGAGTTTCACAATTCGAGTAAATCATGATAAATCAATATCAAAATATAATATTATCGATGTAATTATGCTGAGCCCACAAGTGAAACCTCTGACTATCTACACACAACCCCCGTGGCATACTCCGCCCACGGACCTGCCCCAAACCGCTATGTCTAACATTACATAGCAAAAATATATAACAACAAAATAGACATGTGCAACTGGCTGGGAAACATCAGCAAATCCATGCCGGACCAGTTGGGTTTGTCAGACCAATAGTACTATCCACACTCTACCGGCTTTCAGCTAATCACTCGTGTTGCGGGGCCTTACAATGTTAGCAACTCAGACAATTACCATCTTAGTACATTTCCGTACGATTCCCGTACAATAAAATATATATAAATACACGCAAATCCATGCGTTCAGTATGTACTTAAACATTTCAGTAGTAACATGCTTCCGCCCCGGGAAAATATTTAAAAACAATTCATAAAAAGGGGCTCGTGAAACTCACCTTAGCACATGCAAGCAGGTAACAACAGTCATTATCAGTTAACACGTCCAATCTGTAATATGATCCCTACGATCGTTACTATACAATCACTATTAATATAACTTTAACCGTGTTAACCGGTACATCTGGGGACACTGTTAACCCAGTACTGTACCCGTTCCGGGGGCAATGTTAACCCAGAAACACTTCTCCGGACTCAGATTGTGATATCGTTTAGAGTTCAGTAGTCAAAATTACTATTAGTTTGTTTTCCCCGTTTTGCGTGCCTAGCACGGTTATCCGTTTTTACGTTTCAAAGAATGAGTTTGGTCACACATGTCACACCCTCAAAATCCACTAACGGAGTTTTACCGTCAGAGGGTGTGAACTGGCAGGATCGGAATCATCAGTTATAATCAAACCATAAAATAAAGTTTCAAAACCATGAAAACGTTTACGAGTAATTAAATGCGGAAGCGTAAAAACCTTTAATCAAAAGTTGCGTCACGCAGAATGACTTAAAACCAAAGATAATCGTTAAAAATAAGTTTGCAGGACAAAAGCGTTTTCAATCAATGCATGTTCCTAAACCGTGCGCCCTCCTCGGCTACCTGAGAATAACATACTAAAAGTGTCAACACAAGGTTGGTGAGTTCACAAGTTATATAAAATAAATCGTTTAGCGTTTGCGTTCAGCGTTTTACGTTAAGCGTTTTGCGTAACCACGTTACGGCGTTTTGCGTTAAACGTTTTGCGTTAAGCGTTTTGCGTAACCACGTTACGGCGTTTTGGGTTAAGCGTTTTGCGTTACCAGATAGTGTTATGTCAAATTATATATCGATAGGTAGCTAGTCTATACAACAAGTATTACTTAGTGTTCGACACCGAAGCTGACTCGTTTAGTAAGTGCCTTGTCACCAGGTCCTCCAGACCATGGTACGTGTTAGCCAAAATTACACCTGCTCAACCTCCAGTCGAGTTTAGCGTTGGGTGGGGTTTGTCAAACCCAGTAGTACTACTCAACAGTGACTCGCTATTCAAAATATTAACCGGTTCGATGTGTAGGACTTCAAATGTTTCGTTTGCCACTTAGCCTTTACAAGTGATATATAATTTATAACAAAATCTTAAATGCGTTGTGGAGTATGTTATCTCCCCCAAGTGAAAAGCGTTTGAAAACAGTTTAAAGAGGGGAAAGTGAAACTCACTGTTTGCGAAGAATTTCCCAAAATAAATCACCAAGATGCGCGTCACCGAAAAACTCTCTCTAACGTTCTAAAACAACAAAGAGATTTTTCTAAGTGTCGGAATATTATCGAGTCTCTAGACCCGGCACATAATACCTATGCACATAACATGTTTCGTGTTTCGTTCGTGAATCGTGTGTGACTTTAACAAGTGTTTTTGTGACACATCACATGTGTAAGCAATCATATACGTGTCATGTATTCATAACGTACATCACTAGCAATTTTTCCCCGTAAGGGCATTTTGGTCAACAAATAACAATTAACTAGCCATTATTCCCCATAAGGGCATTTTGGTCAAATTATGACAATCAATTAGCAGTTATTCCCCGCAAGGGCATTTTAGTCAAAACACGACAATTATCTTGCAATCATTCCCCTCAAGGGCAATTTGGTCATAACACGATAATAAATTAGCAAGTATCATATTTCATGCATTTTCACAAAACTCAGCAGCTAGTTTCACCGAGACAGAAATCCTACTAGAAAGATTGTACTATTTCACCGATCATAGCGTCTCAATTAATTTACCAAAAATCATCACAGAAGCACATATGTCTTAGGTTTCCAGAACATATTTTATTACATTTTTATTCCTCATAGTTTTCTCACAATCATCAAATCATTACAGCAAACTCATAACAGTCAGATTCATGCACAACAGAATGTTATTTGCAATTCCCGTTAAACGAAAAATCCAATAAATGCAAGACCACTTGGGTTTGGTTCCTAACTCAATGAGTCAACTTCCAGAATTGGAACCAACCCAATTGGTCTCGTAGTTCATGAGATATAAGATTTAAAACATAACCTAACAGCAGGTCTAACAGCTCAGCTTTGCACAACGTTTTTGTAAAATCATAAAAGTTAACTTCTACTTGTCCAAAAATTACAAACTTATACTTTATAGAAAATAGACTCAACCTAGTTTACTGCAGTACACAAAATCTCAACCAACATTCACGTTTACACTTCGTTACAGTCACTTAAACATCGTATACACATTCTGTCCAGAATCTGTTTGCATCCAAACTCAACATAATAACAATCTATGAACTATCATGCATCCATATAACCCTCTAGACTCCATAAAAACCATCCATGCACATCAATTTCACATTACATACAAGATTAGGGTTTTTGTTTGAACTCAAATCATAGACACAACAATCAACATGTAACAACATCAATACTAGTTATCAATCATCATTGATTCAACAACAATCATGTTAGTTATGTACATACTCAAAATCGGCAGCCTAGGGTTTGTGGTTAACCCAACAAACATCAAAATCAAGCAACAAGAATGTAAAGGATGATCAATTATACCTTCCTAGCACCTAGTTCTTCAATCAAACACTTGATTTGATGGTTGAATGTGTGTATAGAGTGGACGGCAGCCAAGGGTTCACAAGGGAAGGAGGCCGATCGGACTTGAGGTTAATAATAAGGAGTTAGGGTTAAGTTATTAAGGTTATATTTATAGACATACAAGTTACACTCAAGTCCCTCCACTTCTAATTGTAGTTTTTCTAACTTAACTAACTTAGTTCTTGTTTCTTGTCTAGCATTACACACCATATAATCAAGTAACACATATGTTAACACATAATTATCCCATAATTATTATGTTGACGTTTTTCGTTTATTCCTCAATCGTTTGCGTCAACTCGTTTGCGTTTCGGTGCAAATCCCGAAAGACTACACATGTAGTAAGTGTTAAGCGTCATTTAAACCCTAGTTTAAATGTAATGAAGTGTGCGTTATAGATTCGATGATCTTAAGTTTGAATTGACGGAGTTAACCTGAAATTGACGATTGTCACATCATTCCCATGTTAAAGAATTTTCGTCCCGAAAATTTGAGTCAAGTCGTGATGAGTGTCTGAAAAAGTAAGAAAAATTTCAGTTTGTCATATCATCCCCTAGTAGAAAGAAATTTCGTCCCGAAATTTAATTCATACCTCTGGTGATGTCTGACGGTTTGCCGAGTTTCGCGGTTTTCTGTGTTTGGTTAGCCCCTCAAAAAGTTGAGGATACTTTTTCATCATTTGATCCTCGCGTTCCCACGTGAACTCCGGTCCACGTCTCGAGTTCCATCGAACCCTAATGATTGGAATCTTGCTGTGCTTGAGCGTTTTGGTTTCCCAATCCAAAACCTCGACTGGTTCCTTAATGAAACGTAACTGTTCATCCACCTGCAGCTCCTCCAAAGGAACTACTTGGGTTTCATCGGACAGGCATTTCTTCAAATTTGATACGTGGAATACATCGTGTACGCCACTGAGTTCCGTTGGTAGGTCCAGTCGGTACGCCACCGGACCAATGCGCTCAGTTATCCGGTACGGACCAACATACCATGGGTTGAGTTTGTTTCGCTTCCCAAAGCGAACCACACCTTTTAAAGGTGAGACTTTGAGTAACACTCGATCGTTCACTTGAAATTCGAGAGGTTTTCGGTGCTTGTCGGCGTAACTCTTTTGGCGATCTCGTGCTGCTGCCATGCGATTTCGGATTTGAACAATCTTTTCCGAAGTTTCGAGTACCAGTTCCGGACCAGTGATTTGGCTGTTACCCACCTCTGCCCAGCAGAGTGGTGATCGACACTTCCGTCCGTACAGCGCTTCAAACGGCGCTGCCTTAATATTTGCGTGGTAGCTGTTATTGTACGAAAACTCTACCAAGGGTAAGTGGGGTTCCCAACTTTTTCCGAAATCCAATACGCAGGCACGCAACATATCCTCCAGGGTCTGAATAGTTCGCTCACTTTGCCCATCCGTCGGAGGATGGTATGCTGTGCTCATATCAAGACGGGTGCCTAGTGCGTTTTGCAGCGACTTCCAAAAGTGCGAAGTGAAACAAGAATCTCGATCAGAAATGATTGAGACAGGCACTCCGTGTCTAGACACCACTTCTTTCATGTAAACACGAGTTAGTCTTTCCATTTTGTCCGATTCCTTAATCGCTAAGAAGTGTGCAGTCGGTGTCTTAGTCAACCGGTCAACGATCACCCAGGTGGTATCGCATCCCGTCGGTGTCTTAGGTAAACCCGTAATAAAATCCATTGAGATGTGTTCCCATTTCCACATTGGGAGTTCTGGTTGTTGCAGTAGACCAGATGGTTTCTGGTATTCTATCTTGACTCTGGCACAAGTCAAGCATTTGCTCACGTAGGTGGCAATGTCGGCTTTCATGTTCGGCCACCAGTAAAGTGCCTTTAAATCATGGTACATTTTATCTGAGCCAGGGTGGATAGAATATCGGGACTTGTGAGCTTCGTCCATCACTAGAGTTCTCAACTCCCCGTATCGTGGAACCCAAATCCGGTTCTCAAAATATCGGACCCCGTCCGATTTGGTTTCAAGTTGCTTGTTCATGCCCCGCATGAGTTCCGATGGAAGATTATCATCTTTCAAAGCTTCAAATTGCGCATCGCGAATCTGATTGGGTAAGCTGGCATGAATCGTGAGTTGCAATGCTCGCACTCGTTTGGGTTTATCTGTTTCTTTTCTGCTGAGGGCGTCGGCCACCACATTGGCCTTGCCAGGGTGGTACTTGATGGCACAATCATAACCCTTGAGCAGCTCGACCTAACGACGCTGTCGCATGTTCAGCTCCTTCTGATCGTAGATATGTTGGAGACTCTTGTGGTCGGTGTAAATGGTAAACTTGGTACCGTACAAGTAATGCCTCCATATCTTAAGAGCAAACACCACAGCTCCGAGTTCCAAATCATAGGTCGTGTAGTTCTTCTCATGAACCCGTAGTTGTCGAGAGGCGTAGGCTATTACCTTCTCGAGTTGCATCAGCACACAACCGAGACCTTGTATAGATGCGTCACAGTGTACCTCAAAATTTTCCATTCCCTCGGGGAGGGCTAGAATAGGGGCGCTACAAAGTTTGGTTTTCAACAGTTGAAAAGCGGATTCTTGCGCGTCACCCCAATTGTACTTAGTGCCCTTGTGAGTCAAAGCGGTGAGGGGTTGAGCAATCTTTGAAAATCCCTCGATGAAACGTCGGTATTAGCCGGCCAGTCCTAGGAATTGCCGCACCTCAGTCGGAGTCTTAGGTGCTTCCCAGTTTTTTTTTGATGGCCTCTACCTTACCGGGATCGACATGGATACCATTCTCGTTGATCACATGTCCTAAAAAGTGAACCTCGCGAAGCCAAAATTCACATTTCGAGAGTTTAGTATACAGTTGTTCCTTCTTTAGCAATTCCAGAATTACCCTTAAGTGTTCTTCGTGGTCAGCCTCGTTCTTGGAGTAGACGAGAATATCGTCAATGAACACAATCACAAACTTGTCGAGGTACGCCTTGCATACTCGATTCATGAGATCCATAAATACAGCTGGTGCGTTGGTTAGGCCAAAAGGCATAACCGAAAACTCGTAGTGACCATACCGTGTTCTGAAAGCCGTCTTTGAGATATCTTCTTCGCGCACTCTCAGTTGGTGGTAACCGGATCGCAGATCGATCTTCAAGTAGTAACTCGATCCTTGAAGCTGGTTAAACAAATCATCTATTCGGGGTAAATGATAACGGTTCTTGACCGTCACCTTGTTCAACTCCCGGTAGTCGATGCACATTCGGAAAGTCCCGTCTTTCTTACGGACAAACAAGACAGGGGCTCCCCATGGCGATGAGCTAGGTCGGATAAAACCCTTATCCAACAAGTCTTGCAACTGAGTGGACAGTTCCTGAAGCTCCGCCGGTGCGAGCCGATACGGGGCTCGTGCTATGGGTGCTGCACCGGGTGTCAACTCGATTTGGAATTCGACTTGATGAATAGGAGGAAGTCCAGGCAAATCCTCCGGGAAAACTTCCGGAAAGTCTCGCACAACCGGTATATCTTCAATTCGTTTCTCCTCCGCGGGTTTCTCAACAATATGCGCCAAAATTGCCGGATGACCCTATCGCAGGTACTTCTGCACCTTCATAAGGGAAATGACGCTGGTGGTCATGCCGCTCCTCTCACCTCGGACCGAAATGATCTCGCCGGAAGGGGTAGAAATGTGAACTATCTTGTCGTGACATATAATCTCCGCTCGGTTCTCGGATAACCAGTCCATGCCGACAACGACATCGAAACTACTAAGCGTAAAAGGAATAAGGTCGATATCAAAAATATGACCTGACAGTTTTAACTTACATCCCGTAAGTACATGAGTCGTTACTATAGTCTTACCGTCAGCTAATTCAACAGGAAACTTAGCATCTAACGGAGTTGGAGTTAAGTTTAAGAGTTGACTAAAGGCTTTCGACACAAAACTCCTATCAGCTCCAGTGTCAAACAATACAGAAGCAAAACAATCGTTTACAGGGAACTTACCAGTCACCACGGGCGGATCATTGCGGGCTTGACCCGACCCAATCACAAACGCTCTTCCCTTGCCATTGCTTCCACCATTACTGCCACTTCCATTACCCCCATTGTTGTCGTTCTGTTTCAGCTTGGGACAATCCTTCCAAAAGTGACCTTCCTGCCCACATTCGTAACATCCCTTCTTCGTCATAGGTGGTTTAGGAGCACCGGTTACCGCAAGGTCTCCTCTACACTCCTTTGCCTGGTGACCCATCTTTCCGCATCTCTGACACTTGACACGGTTACACGGGCCAACATGATGATAGTTGCACCTATTGCACTTCGGATATTTCCCAGCATATCCGCTCGAAACCTGCCCGCTACCGTTGTTGTTGTTGTGACTCTGATTGTTAAAGCTCCGAGTGAATTCGGGCTTACGGTAGTGTTGTTGCAGTGGGAGGTTCGAGGATGAGGATCGGGTGTTGTCGAACTTCCTCTTTCCGCTGCTCGGGTTGCTGTTGCTGTTGTTGTCATTACTCGGGTTGTCACGGGCTTTAGTGGTTGAACCCCTAGGTGGTAACGCACCTTGGGTCATAGCCTGATCCGTCGGTTTGTGAGCTAAACGGATCGCTTGTTGAATCGTGGCTGGTCTGGAAGACGTCACATGCCCTGAATCTGCGGTGCTAACCCTTCAATGTACATTTCAATCCTCTTACTCGGCGGATCCACCATCCGCGGACACATCACAGCCAACTCGTGAGAACGAGTAGTGTAGGCTTCAATTTCTGAGCCCACCATCTTCAGCGACCAAAATTCTGACTCTAACTTCGAAATCTCTTCTCTCGGACAGTACTCCTCTCGCATCATGTTCTTGAACTCCTCCCAGTTCATCGCGTTAGCCAGTTCCAATCCAAGAATTTGCACATCTGCACCTCGTCTGGGGACACCTCTGAGTGTGCCTCTGGCTCAGCCGGTTCTTCCTCCGGTTCTCCTTCGGGTTCCTCCTCGGGATCTTCCTCGGGATCCTCCTCAGGCTCCTCTTCGAGATCTTCTTCAGGTTCCTCTTCAGGCTCTGCCTTAGGTTCGGCTGCGTTCTGAGCAAGTTGCATTTGTAAGACATCGCAACGCTCTCGAGCTATCTCGGTTCGGGTCCTTGCTACTTGGAGTTGCTCTTGCAAGTCTATCATCTCGGCTTACATCTTCCTAATAATCTTCATCTGTTGATCACAAGCCTCTTGCATTTCCTTCATTGCCGCTGCCATGCGGGCAATCTCCTCCTTAGTCTCGGTTCCGTCTTTTAACAGTCCGGAAACGTTCGCTCTCGTATAGCGCGTGTAACCCACGTCACGCTCCAAGCATGAAACAACAGCTGCGAGAACTCGCTCTACAGGTTCGGTTATGGGTGGTAGGGTGTTGGGATAAGCAGGGTGGTTCGGGTGCAGTAACGGGGGAACTTGTTCGCGATAGACCATACGTCTGATCATGTTAGGGTACCAATCCCATCTAACGTCGTTTTCGTATATGCCCTCGGATAGGCGGTACCTCTTTGGTGCGGGAGCTTCGAGTTCCGGGACTACTCGGGGAGGCAATGCGGTAGGTATCTGCGGTTCTTTCCCATGAGCATGAGTCATCGGATCGGATAGGTAAGCCGTGTTTGCGCGCGCATATGAGTGAAAGACGTAAAGAGATAAGATTACAAGACTACACAAATCTATGTAGTGCGTATCATTATAACTAATGGGTCGTCGCGGTTATAGTCTAGTATGCATGCAGCTTCTAGTTCGCTATAACCAATGGATCTGATACCAATCTGTCACACCCTCAAAATCCACTAACGGAGTTTTACCGTCAGAGGGTGTGAACTGGCAGGATCGGAATCATCAGTTATAATCAAACCATAAAATAAAGTTTCAAAACCATGAAAACGTTTACGAGTAATTAAATGCGGAAGCGTAAAAACCTTTAATCAAAAGTTGCGTCACGCAGAATGACTTAAAACCAACGATAATCGTTAAAAATAAGTTTGCAGGACAAAAGCGTTTTCAATCAATGCATGTTCCTAAACCGCGCGCCCGCCTCGGCTACCTGAGAATAACATACTAAAAGTGTCAACACAAGGTTGGTGAGTTCACAAGTTATATAAAATAAATCGTTTAGCGTTTGCGTTCAGCGTTTTACGTTAAGCGTTTTGCGTAACCACGTTACGGCGTTTTGCGTTAAGCGTTTTGCGTAACCACGTTACGGCGTTTTGGGTTAAGCGTTTTGCGTTACCAGATAGTGTTATGTCAAATTATATATCGATAGGTAGCTAGTCTATACAACAAGTATTACTATGTGTTCGACACCGAAGCTGACTCGTTTAGTAAGTGCCTTGTCACCAGGTCCTCCAGACCATGGTACGTGTTAGCCAAAATTACACCCGCTCGACCTCCAGTCGAGTTTAGCGTTGGGTGGGGTTTGTCAAACCCAGTAGTACTACTCAACAGTGACTCGCTATTCAAAATATTAACCGGTTCGATGTGTAGGACTTCAAATGTTTCGTTTGCCACTTAGCCTTTACAAGTGATATATAATTTATAACAAAATCTTAAATGCGTTGTGGAGTATGTTATCTCCCCCAAGTGAAAAGCGTTTGAAAACAGTTTAAAGAGGGGAAAGTGAAACTCACTGTTTGCGAAGAATTTCCCAAAATAAATCACCAAGATGCGCGTCACCGAAAAACTCTCTCTAACGTTCTAAAACAACAAAGAGATTTTTCTAAGTGTCGGAATATTATCGAGTCTCTAGACCCGGCACATAATACCTATGCACATAACATGTTTCGTGTTTCGTTCATGAATCGTGTGTGACTTTAACAAGTGTTTTTGTGACACATCACATGTGTAAGCAATCATATACGTGTCATGTATTCATAACGTACATCACTAGCAATTTTTCCCCGTAAGGGCATTTTGGTCAACAAATAACAATTAACTAGCCATTATTCCCCATAAGGGCATTTTGGTCAAATTATGACAATCAATTAGCAGTTATTCCCCGCAAGGGCATTTTAGTCAAAACACGACAATTATCTTGCAATCATTCCCCTCAAGGGCAATTTGGTCATAACACGATAATAAATTAGCAAGTATCATATTTCATGCATTTTCACAAAACTCAGCAGCTAGTTTCACCGAGACAGAAATCCTACTAGAAAGATTGTACTATTTCACCGATCATAGCGTCTCAATTAATTTACCAAAAATCATCACAGAAGCACATATGTCTTAGGTTTCCAGAACATATTTTATTACATTTTTATTCCTCATAGTTTTCTCACAATCATCAAATCATTACAGCAAACTCATAACAGTCATATTCATGCACAACAGAATGTTATTTGCAATTCCCGTTAAACGAAAAATCCAATAAATGCAAGACCACTTGGGTTTGGTTCCTAACTCAATGAGTCAACTTCCAGAAGTGGAACCAACCCAATTGGTCTCGTAGTTCATGAGATATAAGATTTAAAACATAACCTAACAGCAGGTCTAACAGCTCAGCTTTGCACAACGTTTTTGTAAAATCATAAAAGTTAACTTCTACTTGTCCAAAAATTACAAACTTATACTTTATAGAAACTAGACTCAACCTAGTTTACTGCAGTAACCACAATCTCAACCAACTTTCACGTTTACACTTCGTTACAGTCACTTAAACATCGTATACACATTCTGTCCAGAATCTGTTTGCATCCAAACTCAACATAATAACAATCTATGAACTATCATGCATCCATATAACCCTCTAGACTCCATAAACACCATCCATGCACATCAATTTCATATTACATACAAGATTAGGGTTTTTGTTTGAACTCAAATCATAGACACAACAATCAACATGTAACAACATCAATACTAGTTATCAATCATCATTGATTCAACAACAATCATGTTAGCTATGTACATACTAAAAATCGGCAGCCTAGGGTTTGTGGTTAACCCAACAAACATCAAAATCAAGCAACAAGAATGTAAAGGATGATCAATTATACCTTCCTAGCACCTAGTTCTTCAATCAAACACTTGATTTGATGGTTGAATGTGTGTATAGAGTGGACGGCAGCCAAGGGTTCACAAGAGAAGGAGGCCGATCGGACTTGAGGTTAATAATAAGGAGTTAGGGTTAAGTTATTAAGGTTATATTTATAGAAATACAAGTTACACTCAAGTCCCTCCACTTCCAATTGTTGTTTTTCTAACTTAACTAACTTAGTTCTTGTTTCTTGTCTAGCATTACACATAATATAATCAAGTAACACATATGTTAACACATAATTATCCCATAATTATTATGTTGACGTTTTTCGTTTATTCCTCAATCGTTTGCGTCAACTCGTTTGCGTTTCGGTGCAAATCCCGAAAGACTACACATGTAGTAAGTGTTAAGCGTCATTTAAACCCTAGTTTAAATGTAATGAAGTGTGCGTTATAGATTCAGTGATCTTAAGTTTGAATTGACGGAGTTGAGTTAACGGAGTTAACCTGAAATTGACGATTGTCACAACTCACGACCCGAAAATAGTTGTTGACTGATAATTTAATTAAAGTTGTGAAATTAGAGCTCGGTTTAGACGCCCCGATTGGCCGCGGTACCCGTTTCCGTCTTTAGTGCACCGGAAACTGTTAAGTCGGATAAAATTACTCAAATCATCCGAATTATTTTCGGATGATTTCTTTTTTACTTGTTTAACTCAGTTATATGAAAATAGTTCATTTTTAGGGTTTTTATACACCGGTCAGCTCGTTTAGGCGAACTTTACCGGTTTACGCGTTTTAAACTTTAAAAGTTTGTTTTTGCACAAATAATTATCCGTTTAATCCCGGATCTTGAAATTTTACACAAATCACTTTTTGACAGTGGGGAATTTTATAAAAATATTTCCAGAATTAATTTTTATATTTAAAATATATTTATCTATTTTTAAACACCATTTAAACACTAAATATGTCGTAAATACCAAACGACCTTAGAAAATCCCAAATTTTTCCTGGATGACCCCTGCCATCCACATAGTCCCCTGTAATTTTTCCAGAACCAAAATCTCTTTTTACATGCCATTTTCACTAAAACCGAGCTAGAAAACCCTAGTACTCGTTTAACCGAAAAGCCTACTTAGACTTCTCCAACGGACCTAAATTTTGGGTGTGACTTTTACATGTTATAAAAAGCTTATCTGGAATTTTCCAGAATTTTTCATGATATTTAACTATTTTTCACCATTTTTGGCCAAAACCGAGCATTAAATTCACCAAATATTCATCCTTTATCCAAAAATTACGAAATTTTCACAGAACTCATATTTTCATGTATTTAACATCTCTGTAAAATTTCATGACCTAACTCTAAACCTTCAACAATCTGTCCAAAAACTCATAACCGAACATAAACCGAATATACCTTTTGTTTTTCCGCCACTACAAGCTACAAACTCGTCTTTCCGCCTTATTTACCACTAAATACAGAACCTACAACCAACATACCACAATACCAAGCAAGTTACACTCACAATCAAGCCTCTTACACTATAGTTTCGGTTATTGTTTCAAAACTAAAGTTTAAACCGTAAAAATTCGTTTTTTTTTGTTCGTTTAACACCTTTCTTGGACCAAGATCCCTTGTATAACCCGTATACATCACTTGATCATGCAAGAATCGGTTTCCATCTTTGAAACCTCATTTTCTTGCAAATAAACTCAAGAAACGAAGATGGAAACGTAAATAACTCGATTTTTACCTCGGTTTTCTGGCAACACACTCGGGTTTTTAGATCATGGAGTGGAGAGGAGAGGAAGATTGTTGAGATGTTTGTGAAAAAAAGAAAAACAAGACAAGGGGTTATCCCCTTGTGCCGATCGGAATAGATAGGGGGGTGGGGTGGGACCCACCTCTCCATTCTTAGCCACACATTCAGATTTCTGCAATCTGGATAATGTTTTGGATGATCTGGTTCAGTTCGTTTTTCGGTTAAATGTTTAATTCGGCTTAAAACGAGGCTAAAACGGTCGTTTTCGGCTAAAAAAAGAAATTTATTTAAAAGCGATTCAAAAACTTTAAAAACTTAAACCATGACATTTATTATCTTAAAACATCATATTATTAATAATTGCGCATCTTTTTCGGCTTGATCGTTCGTCTCTTGCTTGGTTTGGTATTAAAGGTTTCGTTTAACATACCGACGTACCATTAAATCGAAAATTCTTTTTCTGTGCTTTAATTCACTTATCCCGAAGCTTTAATACTTCGTAAACATCACTAAATACCATAGATATCGTCTATAATTGAACCCTCGATTCGTTCGGGTTTCAATAACTATCGATCGATTAATCGCATGTTCAATACGATGAATTATATATTCATGTACGATCAATACAGTGAACCATGTATTCTCGTATAATTACTATGGTAATTCATGTACCCGACATTAAATATAACGTAACTATTATCTACCGGTTAGGGTATACCTGGTTTCGTCGGAATCATTACAGTTAAGCAAACCGAAAGTTTCGGGTTTTGTCCAAACAGAATAATTAATCACCCAGATAACTTAATTTTTCAAGATTGCCACATGCATGTAAAGTATAAACTTGAAAAACCAGACGTTAACCAAAAGCCCTAAAAGTTTCAGCTATATGGTGAACCACACCATAAAACCCAAAAAGTTTAGATCTATTAAAGCATGTATTCGTATAGGTGGCTCTTGATGCCATTGTTGGGTTTTAACCAGATTATCAAAGCATATATAACCTCATTTATATGAAAAACGCAGCGGATAAAATAGTTTTAAATCTTGTTATTTATGTGAATATAAAACGATTTTACATAAAAAAAAAACCCAAAAACTGGATCCATATACGGAACTGCATGCTATCAAAACAACCATAGGGTGTTTTGGCATGCTACCTTCAAGATGTTAAGAAAGATGAGGAGGATGAAGAAATGAATAGCTAGTCTTCAAGATAGATGATCCTCAAGCTTGTATACCCTTAAGACACCAAGAAACACCCTTGTTATGCTAGAATTTACAATCAAAACCTCCTTCTTGTTCCTCCTTCCTTTGGCCGAAATATTGAAGAGAAGAAGAGAGAGTTTTGTTTACTTGTGTGTGTTAGAGAAGATTCAAGAGATGGAACCAATGCACCACCCTTGTTGGCCAACAATACTTAGTGCATGTTCTTGATATAAATAAAACATTTAAGTGATGAGAGGGGGGGGGGGGGGGTGCTGACCCACTTTGCATTTCAAACTCAAAAATGTTTATATTATCATACTTATGTTATGTTTATACATAACATATTTCAAGTAACATGCAAAATGCAATAAGTCTTGCATATTGTTATTTAACCAACTTAAATAACATTATAAAATATGTTCTCTCAAGTATAAAATACCCATATAATTTATTTACTTCACATGTTGTCACACCCGACCTCAGGGGCCTAGCCGTGCAACCAATAGTTGGCATCGGTTCGGTCATTTATCAAAGTTTGGTTACGCAGCGGAAAATATTTGATAAAATATCTACTTTCATAGCATAGGGAATTAAATACCCTTTTGTTTAATAAAAGTACTTGTTTTTTAAACAAGTTTATATATATGCATCATTTACAAAATTAGCTGAGCCATCAGCTGTATTCTATGCCTAGCGATCTTCTATTTCTACTGGCATATCCACTTCTATACTTTACTCGTGGTTACCTAAAAATATTTTTAAAACACGTCAGCTATATACTGGTGAATAACGCTAACTCAATAAAAAGTTTTCATAATTCATTATGACACAACACCAATAGTGTTCAACGACTCAGTGGGTCTCAATCCCATCTCATCGGAACTAAACATACGCACAAAACACTTCAGGGATGGTTACATTTCAAACTCAAAAATGTTTATATTATCATACTTATGTTATGTTTATACATAGCATATTTCAAGTAACATGCAAAATGCAAAAGTCTTGCATATTGTTATTTAACCAACTTAAATAACATTATAAAATATCTTCTCTCAAGTACAAAATACCTATATAATTTATTTACTTCACACGTTGTCACACCTAGCCTCAGGGCCTGGCCGTGCAACCAATAGTTGGCACCGATTCTGTCATTTATCAAAGTTTGGTTACGCAGCGGAAAATATTTAATAAAATATCTACTTTCATAGCATAGGGAATTAAATACCCGTTTGTTTTATAAAATTACTTGTTTTATAAACAAGTTTATACATATGCATCATTTACAAAATTAGCTGAGCCATCAGCTGTATTCTATGCCTAGCGATCTTCTATTTCTACTGGCATATCAACTTCTATACTTTACTGGTGGTTACCTAAAAATATTTTTAAAACACGTCAGTTATATACCGGTGAATAACGCTAACTCAATAAAAAGTTTTCATAATTCATTATGACACAACACCAATAGTGTTCAACGACTCAGTGGGTCTCAATCCCATCTCTTCGGAACTAAACATACGCACAAAACACTTCAGGGATGGTTACGCGCCCCGTGGCCAGTATGACTATAGTGTGCCCACTATAGTTTATATATGTAAGGATCGAGACACATGTGTAATTTAGCTTGAGTGTCTAATACTACCATATCAAAACGTTTTAGAGGATTTTAACCAACCCTCTTGTAAATACTTTTCTAACTCTTTACATATGGATAACCCTCCATAATCTAAAAGAGTAACTACTTTAACAAAAATTGTATTCATATACATGATATTAAAAAGGTTTGGCGTACTCACTTTGTTTGTCTTTTGAAATAACAAGCGTACTCGTATTGTTTGTTTTCTTCGACCCTTTATAGCCCGTAATTCGACTCGAAGTGTAGTCACTACCACGTTTCTTATTCTAATTCTTCCCTAGATACTTTGGTTTAAAAGAAGACACACACTTTTCACTTGATGATCATGTTAAATTGATTATGCGTGCTTATTTATATAATGGTTGTAGGCCGCCATGTTTTTTTATACGTGGGGATTTTAAGAAGTTTGTGGCACTTAACAAATTTTGTGGAATTAAAATAAATTTTTGGTGTGTATAAAATTCTAACTATATTTGATTAGGTAGTTGTAGCTAGTAGAAGCATATTCATCCACGTTTTTGATATAATACCCATGTAAGAGATATCAACCAATTTAATTTGAATTATTTCTTCACCACTAAGCTATGTTTGTTTCTATTAAACAATTTATTATTTTTCCTTTTCTCATTTAACAATTACATACTCATAACTTACAACTTTCATATAGCTAGATACATTTATATTTATATTAATAGTAACTATGCATGTAACACATATCTAATATAAATTATATGACAGTTATTTTTTTATTTGGTTATAGTTTTGTAATGTGTTGATACTTTTAAACGCTTGTATATATGCCATAACATAAATAATGGATTTATCTATTAAACACTCGTGTACTAACATTATATAATAAAAATACGGAATATTACATCCTCCCCACCTTTGTTTTAATCTCGTCCACGAGATTAGTCGAAAAAGTGAGAATACTTCATCTTCATTTCTTATTCTAGTTCCCATGTATATTCAGGACCATGTCTAGAGTTCTATCTAACTTTCAAAAGTTTCAGTCTTTTTCTTTTTAGAAATTTTACTATAGAATCTTCTATCTGTAGAGGTTGCTCTACGAATTTTAGATTTTCGTTAACTTTCACATCCTTTATTGGCATAACCAGAGATTGATCTGCTAAGCACTTACGCAGATTTGAGACATGAAATACATTATGTATGCCTTTCATCTCTTCTGGTAGTTCTAATCAGTATGCTATAGGTCCAATTCTTTCTATAATCTTGAAAGGTCCAACAAAACGAGGACTTAATTTTCCTTTCTTACCAAACTGAACTACACATTTCTAAGGTGAAACCTTTAGTAGTACCTTATCTCCTTCGGGAATTTCTAACGGTTTACGGCGCTTATCTGCATAACTCTTTTGCCTGTCATGAGCTATTTTTAACTGTTCTCTAATCTGTGCCACTTTGTCAGTTGCTTTATGAACAATTTAAGGTCCTGACAACTGATTATATCCAACTTCAGACCAGCATACGGGTGTTCTACACTTTCGTCTTTATAACACATTGAATGGTGCCATTTGAATACTCGTGTGAAAACTATTGTTGCACGAGAATTCCATTAGAGATAGATGAGTATCCCAACTTCCTCCTTGGTCTATTACACAAGCACGAAGCATGTGTTCCAACTTTTGAATAGTTCTTTCACGTTGTCCATCAGTTTAGGGATGATAGGTTGTACTTAAACTTAAACGCGTAACCATAGCCTTTTGGAAACTGTTCCAAAACTAAGAGGTGAAACGACTATCTCGATTTGAAATAACAGATAGTGGCACACCGTGCACAGATACTATATTATCAAAAAATATATGTGCTAACCGATCCATACTAAATGATTCTTGTAATGGAATAAAATGGGCAGACTTAGTAAGTCTATCTACAATAACCCAGATTGCATCGTTTTGTCTGGAAGTTTTGGGTAATTTCATAATGAAGTCCATAATTATCATATCTCATTTCCATATTGGTATTTCAGGTGAATGTAGCAAACCTACTGGTTTTTTATGTTCTTCCTTGACTGTAGAACAGGTTAAGCATTTTGCAACGTAAATGGCTATATCTTTCTTCATGCCAATCCACCAATAATCATTTCTTAGATTCTGGTACATCTTGTCGCTTCCTGGATGCATCATATACTTAGATTTATGAGCTTCCTCAAGAATCTTTTCATGTAAGTTGCCAACAATCGGCACCCATATTCTCTTCCCTATTAGAAGATTTTCATCGTCACCTTTAACCGGTTGGTCAATGGTTCCATTTCTTTTTTATTTTCTTCTAGAGCTTGCTTCTGAGCACTTTAAGTCGATCTATCAAATCAATTTGGACTTCTAACCTTAATGCTATTCTCTTTTGGGTTTATCATGTTCTTTCCTACTTAACGTATCAGCTACTACGTTAGCTTTGCCTTCGTGATAGATGATTTCACAATCATAATCACTCATGACTTCCATCCAACGTCTTTGTCTCATGTTTAGTTCTTTCTAACTAAAGATATACTTTAAACTTATATGATCAGTATAAACTATGAACTTGACTCCATAAAGATAATGCCTCCATAACTTTAAAGCAAAAATTACGACACCTAACTTCAAGTCATGAGTCGTTTAGTTCTTTTCATGAGATTTTAACTGTCGAGACGCATATGCTATGACTTAAATTCCTTTCATCAACACACATCCCATTCTGGTATGTGAAGCATCACAATAGACTATAAAATCTTCTGTCCCTTCTAGCAAAGTCAAAATAGGTGCATTTGTTAATTTATGCTTCAAAGTTTCGAATGCCTCGTTCTGTTTTGGTCCCCACTCATATTTGGCTTACTTACGAGTTAGCGAAGTTAAAGGGACTGCTATTTGAGAGAAGTCTTTAATAAATCTTCTGTAGTACCCGCCAAAACTAAGAAACTTCTAACTTCAGTTGGCAACTTGGGAATTTCCCACTTGGAAATAGCCTCAATCTTTGAAGGATCTACTTGAATACCCTTTACGTTCATAATGTTCCTAACGAATTGTACTTCGTGAATCCAAAGTTCACACTTTGAGAATTTAGCATACAACTTCTCGTTTCTTAATAATTCAAGTAGTATACAGAGATGATTCTTGTGTTCCTCTTCCGATTTGGAATAAATAAGTGTATCGTCGATGAATACGATTACAAATTTATCTAAATACGGTTTACAGATCTGATTCATCATATCCATGAATGATGCTGGAACATTAGTAAGTCCAAACGGCATAACCGTGAATTCATAATGTCCGTATCTTGTTCTGAATGCGGTCTTTGGAATGTCTTCCTCTTGGAATTTTAACTGATGATAACCTGAATGTAAATCGATCTTTGAGAAATAAGTTGCGCCTTGTAGTTGATCAAAAAATCATCGATTCTCGGAAGAGGGTATATATTCTTGATGGTTATGTTGTTCAGTTCTCAATAATCGATGCACATCCTTATCGAACCGTCTTTCTTTTTCACGAATAGGATCGGAGCTCCCCACGGTGAAAAACTCGATCTTATAAATCGTTTCTCTAATAGTTCGTCCAACTGTTTCTTCAATTCTTTCATCTCTGTTGGAGCTAGTCTATATGGGGATCAAGCAATAGGTGTTGTACCCGGTGCTAGATCTATTCTGAACTCAACTTCACACTCTGGTGGTATTCCTGGTAATTCTTCTGGGAAAACATCGGGAAATTCTAAGACAATTGGTACATATTCTAGCTTATTTTCTTTGGGTTCTTCTTTCACATATGCCATGAATGCTAAGCATCCTTTACGCATACATTTATTAGCTTTAATTATTAAAATTAGGCTAGCGTGGCCAACATCCTTGTCTCCTGCAATTTGGATAGTCTTTCCCTTTGTTGTGCATATTTCAATGGCTTTCTTATCGCATAAGATAAGGGCTTGGTTATCAGATAACCAGTCCATGCTCAGAACGATATCAAAACCAGCTAGTGTCATAGCCAACAACTGAACAAGTATGGCATATTCTGCTAATAAAATTTCCCCATTCATCAAGACTTCGGATATTCTGACCAGATTATCTTCGGCCATTTCAACTATGAAGGATTTGTCTAGTATAACTAAGGGTTCATTTAATAGACTACAAAATCTTTCTTCTATAAAAACTTTTGTTTGCACCCGAATCAAACAAAACCCTAGCGTACACATTATTAACAAGAAATGTACTGGTTATGACGTCCGACACTTCAGCTACCTTCTGTGTATTGAGCACAAAGACACGTGCATTTCCTTTCTTGCCCTCGTTCTTGGTGCCACTACCACTTCCACCATCTCCTCAAGTCTTCTTCTTTGAGCATTCATTTTGAAAATGTCCTAACTCACCCAACCATAGCGAGCTATCTTATTCTTCCAACATCCTGATGTTGGATGACCCACTTGTTTACAATTATTGCAAGTAACAGATTTGCCAAAATTACATTTCCAAAGTCTCTTCGGTTGCAAATTTTGCACACCGCATTTGATGATTGGAAGTTCTTCTTTTCCCCACCATATTGTTTCTTGTGTTCCTTATCATTTTTCTTGAATACAACTTCCTTCTTGAAGATAACCACTCTCTATTCTTCTTCACAGGTTCTGATCAAACCATTCATCATGTAACCAGCTAATTTTGTTGCTGAATCGGTGATTTGTGGTATAGATGATCTAACCATATCTCTAATCTCCTTTAGCAAACCCCAAATATAACAAGTGACCTTGTTATGTTCTGGTGTCACCAAGTGTGGTACTATCCTACAATACTCAAGAAATTTCGTATTGAAGTCCTTCAGATTTGTCCCAACCACTTTGTGGTTCAGAAACTTGGTTTTCATTTCATCCTTCTCGCTCATCGGGCAAAACTTCCTGATTACGAGATCATTGAATTCTTCCCAACTTAGATTGTACATGTTTAATCTACCTTCCACTTGTATAAGGGTGTTCCACCATTGCAAAGCTTCGCATTTAAACGATTGGGAGGAATACTGAATTGTTTCGTCCTTAGTACACTTACTGATGACATTAATGGATTCCATTTCTTCAAGCCATCCTAGTGCAACAATAGCACCATCACTTCCATAAAAGTCTTTAGGCTTAAACGTCTGGTATGTCTTATAACTACAGCCTTTCTTAGTCTTTTTTTTCTTTGGTTTCTTTTCTTCATAATCACTATCAGCATTAGATCTCACATGTTCATCCTCGTCTCTTTTGGACTTGTTAGATTTCTCCTTACTCGATGATTCACATTTCTTCATAGCTTCGAGCATTGCTAGGAAAACTTCGGTAATTCCTTTCGCAATTAGTTGTTGCATATCCTCCTTTCGTACGAACTGATCATCAGCGGGAGGGGTAACAATTGTTTCATGATTTTCGACATTTTTCTTAAATCTCCCCATCATATTCCTTGAGGGTCCATAATTAACGTCTACGTTTAAATTTCCTTTCTTCGACATACAATAGACGAGAAAGAGGTAGGTATTAGTTATTGTGTCTAAGAATTTACCAAACACATACCTATCTTATTCTTACTTTCATAAATAAATGAGTTAAGCTTTTAAATACTTAATTCGCTAAAACCGATGGCTCTGATACCAACCTGTCCCACCCGGCCTCAGGGGCCTAGCCGTACGACTAATAGTTGGCACCGGTTCTGTCATTTACCAAAGTTTGGTTACGCAGTGGAAAATTTTTAATAAAAAATTTACTTTCATAACACAGGGAATTAAATACACTTTTTGCTTTACAAAATTACTTGTTTTATAAACAAGTTTATATATATGCCTCGTTACAAAATTAGATGAGCCATCAGCTGTATTCTATGCCTAGCGATCTTCTATTTCCACTGGCATATCCACTTCTATACTTTACTCTTGGTTACCTGAAAACATTTTTCAAACACGTCAGCTAATAATGCTGACTCAATAAAAAGTTTTCATAATTCATTACGACACAACACCAATAGTGTTCAACGACTCAGTGGGTCTTAGTCACAAATCATCGGAACTAAACATACGTACAAACCACTTCAGGGACCGTTACGCGCCCCATGGCCAGTATGACTATTGTGTGCCCATTAAAGTTCATATATGTAAGGATCCAAACACAAGTGTATTTTATCTTGAGTGTCTAATCCTACCTTGTATCAAAACGTTTTAGAGGATTTGAACCAACCCTCATGTAAATACTTTTCTAACTCTTTACATATGGATAACCCTCCATAATCTAAAAGAGTAACTACTTTAATAAAAATTGTATACATATACATGATATTAAAAATGTTGGGCGTACTCACCTTGTTTGTCTTTTGAAATAACAAGCGTACTCGTAACGTTTGTTTTCTTCGACCTTTTATAGCTCGTAATTCGACTCGAAGTGTAGTCACTAGCACGTTTCTTATTCTAATTCTTTTCCTCAATGTTTTGGTTCAAAAGAAGACACATACGTTTCACTTGATGATCTTTTTAACTTGATTATTCATGCTTATTTATATAAGGGTGGTAGGCCGCCATGTTTTTTTGTTTTTGATACGTGGAGATTTTAAGAAGTTTGTGGCACTTAACAAATTTTGTGGCATTAAAATAAATTTTTGGTGTATATAAATTTCTAACTATATGTGATTAGTTAGTTGTAGCTAGTGGAAGCATATTCATCCACGTTTTTTTATATAATACCCATGTAACAGATATCAAACCAATTTAATTTGAATTGTTTCTTCACCACTAAGTTATGTTTGTTTCTATTAAACAATTTATTATTTTTCTTTTTCTCGTTTAACAATTGCATACTCATAACTTACAACTTTCATATAGCCAGATATGTTTATATTTATATTAATAGTAACTATGCATGTAACACATATCTAATATAAGTTATATGATAGTTATTTGTTTATTTGTTTATAGTTTTTTAATGTGCTTATACTTTTAAACGCTTGTATATATGTCATAACATAAATAATCGATTTATCTATTAAATGCTCGTGTACTAACATTATATAATAAAAATAGGGAATATTAAACAAGTACAAATACTTAGAAGCCCAATTTCGAAATATTCTAAGTGATAATATATATCTAGCTTCTTATTGGGTATGACCCGACTTGGATCATAACCTACTAGTCACATCAATTACAATATCTAGCTTCTTATTGGGTAAGACCCGACTTGGATCATAACCTACTAGTCACATCAATTACTTATACCTGGCCCATTTACTCCTAGGAATTATATAGATGCTTATATGGAACCGTTAGTGGCTGAGCTACAATAGTTGTGGGATATTAATGGAGTTAAGACTTATGATGTACCGACAAAGAGTAACTTTCAGATGCATGCGTCTTTGTTATGGACGATAAGTGACTTTCCTGCTTATGTGAATTTATACGGATGGAGCACCAAAGGTAAACTTTAATGCCCTTGTTGCCATAAGAATACAAAATCACAACGCTTAACTCATGGAAAAAAAAAAATTTGTTTCATGGGACATCATCGATATTTGCCAAGTGATCACGGTTTTCGAAAAGATAAAAAAGTCTTTTGATGGCACAGAATAAAAGGAGAGGCAACGACGTAGCTTAACAGGGTTAGAAGTACTTGATGAGCTAAATGGTTTTGAAATTAAATTTAGAAAACTTGTGGACACCAACCCTAATCTACCATTAATTGGAAGAGGAGAAGTATTTTTTTTTATTTAGCATACTGGAAAGATAACTTGCTACGCCATAATCTAGATGTAATGTATAATGAGAAGAATGTTTGTGATAGTGTCGTTGGAAAGTTAATAATTCTACATGGAAATACCACGGATCATGTAAAAGCACGCCTTGATTTGCAAGAAATGGGTATTAGACCTGAACTTCATCCTAAGCTTCAAAATAACAACAAAGTGTATTTGCCACCTGCTTGTTTTTCAATGAGTAAAAAAGAGAATGATATATTTTGTCGTGTGCTTAAAAGTGTGAAATTTCCACATGGTTATGCATCTAATATATCAAGATGTTTAGAGTTAAAATTCCAAAATTGTCTGGCCTTAAGAAGTCATGACAGCCATATTTTGATGCAGCAATTGCTTCCCATTGCTTTGCGAAATGTGTTCCCTAAACATGTGTTTTATCCTGTGATGAAGCTATATCGTTACTAAACAATTATGCTCAAACGCTCTTAATCCAAATTATTTAGTTCAAATGAAATTGAGATTGGAAAAATCCTTTGTGATTTAGGAAGGATTTTTCCGCCATTGTTCTTTGATGTTATGGTTCATCTAGCTTCAGAGGCAAAATTAGGAGGGACGGTTCATTGCCGTTGGATGTATCCAATAGAGATGTGCACATTTATATTTTAGTTAATACCTTTTCTAAAGAATATTAATGAATCCGATCTTATATTTTTTTATCACTCTGGTATTTATCTACAATAAAATCTTACGTCCGAAATAGGAGTAAACCTGACAGTTCCATTGTGGAAGGATATTTAGCTGAAGAATGTTTGTCATTTTGTTCATTGTACTATCGAATTATTTCGAGACCTTACATAGTAAGACAAGTCGAAATTATGATGACGGTGGTTATGAGGGTATTTTTCCTATCTTTTCTATGTCGGGTCGGCATATTGGTGCTAAGAAGGTGGAGATACTAGACCTTGACATTTTGGCTAAAGCACATTCATATGTGTTGTTTAGTTGTAGTGAAGTTGATGAATTTCGAACGTAAGTAGTTATTTAGATGTTGTGAGTTCAATTAATTAAATTATGCATACAGTTTTTATTGTTGTTATCATCATTATCATATTTTAACATTAGTTGCAGAGAACATCTAACAATTGTTCATCATGAAAATCGGAAATTACGCGAGCGTGAGATTCAGCATTTACATAGCAAGACTTATGAGTCATGGTTTCAAGATTATGTAAGTAATAGACATAGGTTTATTACTTTTGAAGTACAATTTTAATTATATAACAATTTCAAGCTTCTAATAGCGGGATGTATAATTTAAATTTTAACACATCTTGCCTTAATTCGGGTTTCACATTTGCGTACTATAGGGAATCATAGAATCACAAATGATCTAAGAAACTTGGCAAATGGCCCAGTATAGTTTGTGATAAAATATAAAGGATTTATCATAAATGGTTTCTGATTTCACACAAAATATTTGGAAGAGAATAGGAAAACACAAAATAGTATAGTTATGCTTGAGGCCATGACTTATAGCTTCTCGAGTGCTAGAGATAACAATCATATCGTGGGAGATGTAACACACTACGGGGTTTTTAATGATATCATTGAGTTGGAGTATGATGTTGACAAGAAAGTAGTTTTGTTCCATTAAGATTGGATCTCAAATGGTTCAAGGAAAAAACAAGATGAGAATGGGTTTACTCTACTCAATTTTGAAGGTTTGAAGCCTCATAACGAGCCTTTTATACTAGCTTCTCAAGCACAAAAGGTATATTATGTTGTAGATCGTGTTCACAAAGGATGGAAAGTTGTGACAAGACAAAGCCTAGAGATTCTTATGATATGAATGAACAAACATGTCTTGATGATGTGGAAACACATTTGCAAAGTGACACATCTTTGGGTCCTCAACTTGATGATAATATGAATATTGACTTGGTTATAGGGGGCTTAAATGAGACTATTGTTGACAATAATACCTTAGTTTTAACGGAGATGAAGATCCATTTGAAGTTGCTTCATAATATTTATTAGTTAATTAGTTTTATTATTTACATTTTCATTTGGCTGTAAATCAGCTGTTGATAAAATCTTAAGAATGCTTTATTAATGAAAAAATGTGATTTTGTAAATGTTTGATTTTGCTAGATATGTTTCCAAGTGTATTTTTTTTTGAAACATTCTCATGTTTTATTGGTCTGGATCTACATGTGAATTTTTTAAGTGTTTAATTTATAGTCTAGCTACTTCGCGTGGTGGCATGCATAGTTAATTTTTTTGCACTATTTATTGTTGATATTTAGTTATTTGGGTTCGAATTATATCGGGTTTGGGCTTAATTAATATAGTGACTTTGTTACATAACTTATATCTCTCCTTTTGTATTCTTATAGAACTAGAATGATACAACAGATTTCACACAAGAGGAAATTGATATGTTGGTCGTAAACATCATGAAGCGTTTTTTATCCTAGTATTTAATGATAAAATGACCGACATAATATAGTTAAGTATTGTATTTGAACAAGCACTATTTGTGAACTATGTATGCTTTCATGTGTTAATCAATTGTTATTGAATTTGTTTGGGTTTGATTTCTTTTCAACTAGATTTATATATGTTTCTTTAATGGTATTTGAAGAGCTAATATTTGCTGAATTTATACAAAATATATTTTCTTTCAATTTCTCACATTTTGAGTGGTACATACCACATACTATATATGCTTTTTGGGCAGTCTTTAGTAATTTGGGCGGTCATATTATTTGTTATATTTAGGCTCATTTTGAGCGGTTATCTTCCTCATTATGGGCAGTTGACATCTATTTGGGCGGTTTTTTAACCACCTAAAACAAGCCTACTTACCGCTCAAAAGAACCTCATTTTTGTACTTGTGTATAATAAAATTCTAGCGAATAAGCGTTATATAAAAGTGATGTTTAATGACTCAAATATCAAGAATCCTATTACAGTATATTATAATAATAACACAATGATTAAACGTGTTATAAAAAGTTTAAAGTTATACAACTCAAGTGTCAAGTGTCCCAATAAGTTATGTTATAATGAAATTCTAGTGAATAAGCGTACTATGAAACTAATGTTTATGACTCGTATATAAAGTGTCCTATTATGGTGTATTACAAAAACACCACAATGGTTAAACGCCATGTAAAGGTTAAAATTATAAGACCCAAGTGTCAAGTGTCATATTAACTTATGTTATAATAAAACTCTAGTGAATAAACGTCCTATAAAACATATGTTTTATGACTAAAATATCAAGTGTTCTATTACGGTATATTATAATAACACCATAATGATTAAGTGTCCTATAAAGGTTAAAGTTATAAGACTCAATTGTCAAGTGCCCTGTTAAGTTATGTTATAATAAAACTTTAGCGAATAAGCATCATATAAAACAGATGGTTTATGACTCAAATATCAAATGCCCTATTACGGTGTATTATAATAACATTACAATGATTAAGCGTCTTATAAAGGTTAAAGTTATAAGACCCTAGTGTCAAATGTCCAATTAAGATATGTTCTTATATGACTTCGACTAGAAAGGATCCTATAACACCGAACATTTATGACTTAACTACAAAGTGTCCTATTAACTTATGTTATAATAAGACATTCGGTGATAAAGTTATGTTTTATGTCATATTAACTTATGTTATTATAAAACTCTAGACTCAAGTGTCAAGTATCCCAATAAGTTGTGTTATAATGAAATTCTAGCGAATAAGCGTACTATGAAACTAATGTTTATGGCTCGTATATCAAGTGTCCTACTATGGTGTATTACAATAACACCACAATGGTTAAACGCCATGTAAAGGTTAAAATAATAAGACCCAAGTGTCAAGTGTCATATTAACTTATGTTATAATAAAACTCTAGCGAATAAACGTCCTATAAAATATATGTTTTATGACTAAACTATCAAGTGTTCTATTACGGTGTATTATAATAACACCATAATGATTAAGTGTCCTATAAAGGTTAAAGTTATAAGACTCAAGTGTCAAGTTCCTTATTAAGTTATGTTATAATAAAACCTTAGCGAATAAGCATCATATAAAACAGATGGTTTATGACTCAAATATCAAATGCCCTATTACGGTGTATTATAATAACATTACAATGATTAAGCGTCTTATAAAGGTTAAATTTATAAGACCCCAGTATCAAATGTCCAATTAAGTTATGTTCTTATATGACTTCGACTAGAAAGGGTCCTATAACACCGAACATTTATGACTTAACTACAAAGTGTCCTATTAACTTATGTTATAATAAGACATTCGGTGATCTAGTTATGTTTTATGTCATATTAACTTATGTTATAATAAAACTCTAGACTCAAGTGTCAAGTGTCCCAATAAGTTATGTTATAATGAAATTCTAGCGAATAAGCGTACTATGAAACTAATGTTTATGACTCGTATATCAAGTGTCCTATTATGGTGTATTACAATAACACCAAAATGGTTAAACACCATGTAAAGGTTAAAATTATAAGACCCAAGTGTCAAGTGTCATATTAAATTATGTTATAATAAAACTCTAGCGAATAAACGTCCTATAAAACATTTGTTTTATGACTAAAATATCAAGTGTTCTATTGCGGTGTATTATAATAACACCACAATGATTAAGTGTCCTATAAAGGTTAAAGTTATAAGACTCAAGTGTCAAGTGCCATGTTAATTTATGTTATAATAAAACTTTAGCGAATAAGCATCCTATAAAACAAATGGTTTATGACTCAAATATCAAATGCCCTATTACGGTGTATTATAATAACATTACAATGATTAAGCATCTTATAAAGGTTAAAGTTATAAGACCCTAGTGTCAAATGTCCAATTAAGTTATGTTCTTATATGACTTCGACTAGAAAGGGTCCTATAACACCAAACATTTATGACTTAACTACAAAGTGTCCTATTAACTTATGTTATAATAAGTTATTCGGTGATCAAGTTTCCTATTGCATTACCACATAATGGGACACCAACAACTACATGTCTTATAGATAACTTTATTAGGATCTACATTTTAAGTGTCTTATTAAGTTATATGATATTACGACTCCCAAAGAATCATCCATCCTATTAAATAACTTTTTAGGACATCGATTTTGTAGCGTAAATTGTAAAATGATCCCAAGAGTTCATTTGTCCTATTAAATAGATTTTAAGACCCTATTTTACCAGAATCCCACACAAAAGGTCCTAAAAAGCCCTTTTTGTTGTAGTGGAGGATTCCGCCCTCTTATGATCCTTATTTAAATCCCTACTTCTGTTCGTTTTCCCTAACAGATCCATTAAGTAACCTTTGCTGAGTAGATAGCTAATCTCTCGTCTTAGAGCAATACAATCTTCTGTCATATTATCGAAATATTCATGAAAGCACACCACTTGGATTTATCCTTCCAAGAAGCGTTTTTCTCATTCTTTTATAGCCGTCTTGCTTTTTCACCCAGATCCTGCATAGCGCACATTAATCTAGGAATATCAATTGAAAGACAATATTATTTTAAGTTGGGATAGATTCATCATCCTCCTCATCATCTACCACGTTGACCCTGTAATTTCTAACATACAATTTGGATTGATATGGTTTAGATGATGGGGAATCCAACTTCCTGTTAGGGTGGTTGTAGTTGATGGTACTGTCAAGCCTCTGCTGAACCAACTTGACTTTTTCTAGCCTAATGAACCTGAGGCCCTATTTCTTGTTTCATCAAGATTGCTGCAAGGATTCATAACCAGATTCTCGTAGAAAGGATTGTCCTTCTTGAGTCTAATTTTGAAAGCTTGCATCATTATTTCCACATTAAGGCTGCGGATCTCCAATGCTTCCCTTCTAAATTTAATTTGCTGACGTAATCCCCAAGGGATTCATCTTTTACTTGGGTTACTCTATACAAGTCACTAGTTAACCTTTCAAAACTTTTACTGCTAGAGAATTGGTTATTAAACAGATTAACTAAATGAGCAAAAGACTTAACTTAACAGAGAAATGAGGGACACTTAAGAGCCATTTTAACGCAGCTCCAGTTAAGGTTGAGCCAAAGCTTTTCAACAAGGAGGCTTCCTTTGGTTTTCGAGGTATGGGGTTGATCTCCACCCTCTCGCGATATTGGGTGACATGTTCTTCAGGATCCGTGGTTCCATTATATAGCTTCATGCTTGGAGTCTAGAATCAAATTGGGATTTCGGCATCACATATGAGGGGTGCGAATGTCGAGATCATGTGATTGCTCAGAGCTACCTCCAAAGTCATTTGGGCTATCCCAGTTACGTTGTAGATCAACTCCTTATGTTTTTGCAACTCCTACTGCACCATTAGATTAATACCGGAATCATACACAACATGAGAGTTAGTTAAAGGTAAAGCAATACTATTAAAATTACCAGTATCTGCTGGCTAGGAACTTTGAAGTATCATGATCCCAAGGGAATCATTATAATGATTTCCTTCCCATGCGATCCACAACCATAATGAGTGATTCCTTCTAGGACACAAGAGCTACTCACGATCGGGAATTCAGTGTTATCTCGGGATCCAGGTTCCTAGGTAGAAACGGAGTGAAGGATTGCTCCGCAGGCATTTTCCCTTGTGCTTGGATATCCCGGAGCTCCCTCATGACAGAGTTGTTGGTTTGCTCCTAGGACTCCATGTGCTCCTTCATCTGCATTAAAACATCATAAATATCATCGTTATATATAAAGATAAGTATCGTGTTGGGAGACCCAGATCTTTGGACTACCACGCCGGCAGAAGGCCTTGTTGTGGGAGAAAGCATGTGCTTGATCCCCCGGCTACTGATATGTTAAATATGACGTTGATCATCTTTCTCTAAATAGCAGGTTGAGGAGGAAGTGGTTGAGCGACTCTGGAAACAGCGGACGGCGTGGATGAAGATGTAGGTTTTGATTGAGAGGCCATTTTTTGTGATGATGATGATGATGATGATGATGATGATGATGGTGATGGTGATGGTGATGGTGATGGTGATGGTGATGATGATGATGATGATGATGATAATGATGATGATGATGATGGTGGTGGTGGTGGTGGTGGTGGTGGTGGTGGTGGTGATGATGATGATGACAGCTAGAAATCCCAGTTAGCTGCAGGATCCTGAATTAACAAACTGTGCTTGTTATATTTATGTTTTGCTTGTAGGTTACGCAAGACTCAAACGGTCTACAATGGCTAGATGACTCATTCTACCTAAAAGCTCGGAGAAATTGTTGAAATACACGTGGGATGAAAACGAAGTCGTCAAATGATCATGGCGGCTAGGGTTCCCGGATTTGTAGGACTTATTGTTATTTTCATTTCCTATATAAATGAGGCTATTGAAAACATTATAGGACACATTCTCCACTCACTTGTACTTAGCTTTCTTTCTCAACTAGTTCTCGAGCTGTAATCACCAGAATACGTTAATAAATTGAGGCAGGGGATGGTTTTCCCCTCCTGAGGTTTTTTTCCAAGGATCCTCACCATGATCAAATTTTTTTCCTCGCTACATCGTTTTTTTCACCTTTCCTTTATGCACTTGTTTACTACATCACTCACCTCACTATTGAAAAACACACTACCTCTCATATCGAATTTACTCAACTATTGATTTAGTAATTTTTGACCAAAATAGTTTGGCACCCACTGTGGTCAAGTGGTGTTTTTCATAATCAAATCCATATTCACTTTCTTCTAAACCGTTACCTTCCAAAACTATACTAAACCGGTGAGTGAGTCTACCAGGATCACTCCTACTTGAGGATATGGTGTTTTCTCGGGATCCCCAGCTAGGATTCTCGATATTGGCAATTTCAGTAATATGATATTATACATGTAAACCATGATGTTGTGCAGGATTCTGGTATTAGTCCATTGATTCAGAAGGAATTGTGGAAGCTGAAAGGATTAATCTCCAGCGTACCTGTGATAGTCCAGCCAATTCTGGAAGTGGCTATAAGTGGCCACAGGATCTTAAGATTCACACCCTCCATATGTAATACTAAGATCCCGAAGAAATTCCAGACTCCAAGCATGAAGCTGTACGATGGAACCACGGATCCTGAAGAGCATGTCACCCAATACCAAGAGAGAATGGAGATTAACCCCATACCTCTTTATCTCAAGGAAGCCTGCTTATGCAAAGGCTTTGGCTTAACACTCACCGGAGCTACATTAAAATGGCTCCTACGTTTCCCTCCTTTCTCTATTAAATCTTTTGCTCATTTAATTAATTTGTTTAATAACTCATTTTCTTGTAGTAGAAGTTTTGAAAGGTTAACTAGTGATTTGTATAGAGTAACACAGCCCAATGATTAGACCCTTAGGAATTTCGTCAGCAAATTCAGCAAGGAAGCTTTAGAGATCCCAGCCTGGATGTTGCAACAGCTTTGCAAGCTTTCAAAATGGGTCTCAAGAAATATACCCCTTTCTATGAGGATCTTGTGATGAATCCTTTCAGGAATCTGGACGAAGCAAGAAACAAGGCTCTAAGGTTCATTAGGCTGGAAGAAGATAGGATGATTCAGCAGAGTTTGGATGGTCCAAACAACTATAGCCACCCAAACATGAAGTCGGATTCCCCGTCATCTAAATCATATCGATCCAAACCATACTCCAGAAATGAAAGGGTCAATGTGGTGGACGATGATAAGGATCATGATTCTTATCCCAACTAAAGTGATTATTTTTTTTCTTACGATAATTCCGGATTAATGTGTGCTATGCATAATTTAGGTGATAATGTCTAATGGACATGAAAGAATGATAAAAATAGTGCCTAGAAAGACAAATCTAAATGGTACGCTTTTCATGAAGATTTCGACAATATGACAGAAGATTGAATTTCTCTAAGAAGGGAGATCAGCTACTTACTTAGAATGGGTTATTTGAAAGATCTGTTAGGAAAGAAGAATCAAAACCGGGATCCCGAGTAGGATCCTAAAATGGTAGAATTTCCACCTTCGGGCGCTCTAATTGTGAACGTTGTCTCCGGTGGATAAGATATTTGCGGTACATCCTACTCAGCACCTAGAAGGAATGTCAATGTAGCCAAGAAAGAAAAACCCGAAGAACCAACAAAGACTATGATCTTGCCCAAAGAATACGGAGTCACGTTCGATCATGAGGGCAGGAACACTATTCAAGATCCTCATCGTGATATTTGGTTATAACCCTTTATATTTCTAATTGTTTTATACGCATGATCCTGGTGGACAATGGGAGTTTAGTAAATATCATCCAGTTGGACACCCTAAAGAAAACGAATATTTCGGAATCCGAGATAATATCAAGGTCTTTGGTCTTGTTGGGATTCAGCGGGGAAGCCAAAAGTATAGTGGGAGAAATCAAATTTCCAGTCTATGTGGAGGGAGTAAAATCTATCCGTAATTTTTTTGTTATTAATGCGTTGACTTCTTTCAATGTTATCTTAGGCAGGCCTTGGATCCATGATATGAAAGTTGTACCCTCAACCTATCATCAATGCATCAAAATGCCGAAGCCTTAGGGAATTGTCAAAATTCAAAGCGAGCAACAGGAGGCTAAATATTGTTATGCTTCGTCGATGAAACCTATGGCTAAACCAACTCAAGCATAGAAATCAAAGATCAAAACGCCTGATGTATTGGAAGCAGCTGAACAAGAAGTCAAAGAAATACAATCAGATGATAAGGATTCTAACATCAAGGTGTTGATAGGAACTGAGATTCCTGAAGATATTAAAGAATAGTTGGTCAAGTTCCTCAAAAGCAGAAACTCTACTTTTGCATGGCAGCATGAGGACATGACAGGTATTTCTAAAAATATTATTGCTCACAAATTGGGTTTGAATAAAAATTTCAGGCCATTCCAAAAAAAGAGAAGAAGGTTCGCACCTGAAAGAAATGTTATCATCCAAGAAGAGGTACATAGATTGTTTAAAGACGGGATGATCCAGGAGGTAAAGTTCCCAAGATGGTTAGCCAACGTGGTGGTAGTCCAGAATAAAAATGGCAATTGGAGAGTTTGTTTCGACTAGACAGACCTCAACAAGGCTTGCTCCATAGATCCTTTCCCATTACCACACATAGACTCCATTGTGGATGCAACTGCTAGGCATGAGATGCTGACCTTTATGGACGCCTCTTCGGGATTCTAGCAAATCCAAATGGAACTCTCGGACCTAGAAGACACGACACGACATTCATGACTCCAACAGGTATATATTGTTACACTGCAATGCCTTTTGGTTTGAAGAATGCAGGTGCCACCTAACAAAGTTTTGTCAACATGATGTTCAAAGAATAAATGGGGGACACAATAGAAGTCTATATCGATGACATGGTAGTTAAGTCAAAGAAATATGGGGATCTCCTCCGGGATCTTCAGAAAGCCTTTGATATCCTGGACCAATACAACATGAAGCTGAACCCGTTCAAATGTCACTTTGGAGTGGGGGCAGGCAAATTCTTAGGATTAATGGTTACCAAAAGGGGGGATAGAAGCAAGTCCAAAGCAGATCAAAGCCATCGTGAACCTGAAGGCACCAGCTAACGTGAAGGATGTCAAAAGGTTGACTGGCAAGATCGCGACCTTAAACAGATTTATCTCAAGATCCTCGTAAATGTGTAATGATTTCTACGATAACCTATAGAGGAACAAGACATCTGAATGGGGACGAAAACATGATAAGGCGCTTGAAGACTTGAAAGTATATATTTAATCAGCACCTTTACTAATGAAACCTAAAGATGGTGAGCCATTATTCCTTTATCTGGTGGTATCCCGGGACACTGTAAGTGTTGTATTAGTCAAGGATCAGGAAGGGCAAGAACATTCTATCTATTATGTAAATAAAAGTCTACTTGATGCAGAAACCATGAATTCTCATTTACAAAAATTGATATTAGCTTTAGTTATGGCATCTACCAAGTAAAGACATTATTTTGAGACAAATACTATTTTGGTTAAAACTAATTATCCTATAAAAAAATGTTTTAAGAAAGCCTGAAATGTCAGGTAGGATGGCTAAGTGGTCCGTTAAATTGAGTGCTTATGATTTAGTTTATGAGCCTAGGAAAGCATTTAAATCTCATGCTTTAGGTGACTTTGTGGCTAATTTCAATAGTGATATCCAAAAGGAAGCTGAATGGTAAGTGAATATTATTTACAGATGGGGACTCAAATGTCAAGGGGACATGCTTAGGAATAATCCTGAAATCGCCACAAGGGGGGACATAATACCCTAGGCAATCAGATGTGATTTCCAAGCTACCAATAATAAAACTGAGTATGAAGCCTTAATTGTTGGCCTTTAGTTGTCTAAGGATTTAGAAACTAAAAATATTCATGTATTTGTGGATTCCGTATTTCTTGCTAACCACTTCAATATCTCCTATGTTGTTAAAAGTGAAAAACTAACCGAATATCTTTTGATTGTTAAAAATTTGGCAAAGAAATTCGATTCTTTTATTATTGAACAGGTGCCTAGGGAGGAAAATGCTGAAGTAGATGCCTTGGCAAATCTTGGATCTACCTTCAGGATCCCGACGAAAATGAAAATTGTCACACCCCGACTAGGTAATTGTGGAAGCGTAATACAGGAATGTAACAGATAATTCCGGTATCAACCACATTGTTTATAAAGAAATTCAACAAACTAATTTACATCATTTTACATGGGTTGGTACTATGTTTACAAACTAGATGAAAATCACATAACCGGATCACGGGCTTCCTATTCATTACTATGTATTTGCATCTATTCACAGCTATTCAACTTTGATTCTAACACCAAGCACGTAAGTAATTCATTCCAACTTCGGCTTACCTGAAAAGAATGTTAAAACAAGTCAACTACATCTAGTTGGGAGTTTCAAGTTTCACGATTACAAACAAAGTCAGTATACGAGTTCGTAAAGTTCATAGTACGTATGTATATATGTATGTGTATGATGTATTATACTAAACCACAAGTGAAACCGAAACGAGCTATAACACATGGCCTCTCCTGCCCATGCACTCCCGTTGGCATTTAACAGCCACTTTGCCCCAAAGTATGTACTATGTCTAACACCACATAGCAGTATGTAATAAGTTTAAATGGCAATGTGCAACTGGGTTAACATGTTCCGGCATACCCCACCGGCTCTGTCAGTTGGGTTTGTCAAACTGATAGTACTATTCACATGTCACCGGCACGAAGTTAATCACTTGTGTTTGTGGGGACTTTCAAGTGTTAGTACTTAGATAATTCACATCATCACACGTTTTCAAGTATATGTAAACATGATTTCCACCCAAAAAATTCGTAAAGCAGTTTAGAAAGTGGGGTCATGAAACTCACCTTATCGTAGTTTGAGCAGGTAACACACGTCAGTAAGTAACATTCCTCGATTATAGCTTGACTCCTATAACCGGTATCGTACTGTTAATACTAGTACAGTGTTTAAGCTAAATCGGGTTGTATAACTAGTATGGGTATAGCTGTTAGGCCCAGAACATGACCATAGCCTTAGATTGTGATGTTGTACACTATGAAATGTTCAAAACCAGATTTGGCTCGGTTTCACCGTTTTCCGAGGCTGGCCAAGTTGATCGTTTATGCGTTTCGGGATCAGATAAGATCACACAAACTTAAGTAAACATATTGATTGATAAAATGATTTGATTTATGAAGGAATTTTGAAGTTTCGGTATCTGGATTGATCGCAGGGTTCGTTTCCGTTTTCACACGGGTTTCATTATACAAAACGCGTACAATCCACCCGAATTGTCCGGAATTCTCATAAAAAGTTCGTTTTTATCAAATCCATTTAAAAATACGATATTTGACCACTTTTGACATTTTGACATACCAGTCAGTCCGTTAAACACAAAACTGCCGGTTTCGTTAAAACAATTATACTTTAAATCTTTGATTTATCATAAATAATTATGTACTTATATATAAATTATGGAAATTTTTGTAAAAATAAACTAAAATATGAAGAATTTAATAAAAATATATTCAGAAATTTTATGATTAATTATCTATTTATAAAAATTCATTTAATGTGTTGTAATTAAGTAATAAATAGCCCGTTTATACCAAACGACATCCGAAAAATCCGATAATTTTTCCAGGTGGTCTCAATATCATCACATAGCCCCTGCCAAATCTACAGAATCTAACTCTTTGGCCAAAATGCCTTTTTGCGCGTTTTTCGGCTGTTAAAACTCGATTAACACACAATTGCACAAAAAATACTTATACATCTCCAAATGTTCCCAAATTTTTCCAGAGATCTTAACCTAACATATCAGGGTTCCAAACTAATTTTCATAAGTTTTCATGAAGTTTACTTATTTTTACCGAATAAACGCCAATAAACGGTAATAAATTCGCCAAATATTCTCCGTTTATCGAAAAATTACCAAATTTGAACAGGGACTCACTTATGTGATCCCTAATGTCCCTGAAAAGTTTCAAAACCTAAAAAAAGCACATCAAAATAGAAGCACAAACAACCCCTAAACGAGTTAACAAGTAATACCTTGTCGGTTTTCGGTAGATTTTGATGGTTTAAACAACTCTCCAGGTCATGGGTCACAAACTCAGTGTATCTACATATCATATAACAATAAACCAGGCATAAATCATCCATTTAACAGCCTTGATAAGTAGGGTTTCGGTTTTTGTTTCAAACCGAACTTTCAACCCGTAAAAACGTCGTATTCATGTTCTAATCCGCGTTTTTGACCAAAAATCAATATGTTTCTGCTTTGTAGACATGTTTAACATAAAAAAATGATTTTACATGATTTTTATGATTTTTGAATGGTTAAACATGTTTAAAACTAATCAAAGCCTAATTTTCCATGTTTAAACCTTACTAATCAAGCTTAAAATCTCATGTATTTAGATGTTTACCTCAAACTTTTTGGCTGCTAGATGAAGTACTTCAACTGTTCTTGAGTTGCTTAATGTTTAAGTGAAAAATATCTTCATTTTGTTTATTATATACAAGATGCTAGAAAGGGTGGGGTAATCCCCTTTTTGCGGCCGCAACATATAAAGGCCCATTGGGCCTCCTTTTTGGCCCAATGGTGCCTCGGTATTCGTTCCACGCATAAACTTCGGTCCAAAATTTAATTTGGGTTCGGTTTTTCGCAAGGAAACTAGTTCGAGTGCGAATAATAGCGCGAAAACGAGTGTTTTTAGGCCTATTTTTGTAAAATAAGAAAAACATACTAACTCGTCGTAAAATTGCAAAATATTTTCACGCATTGCTTAGAACATGCCATATATGTGTTTTATAAATCTTTTTCGGCTTGATGGATGCTACAATGCTCGTTTCGGTGTTAATGATTGCTTTTAAACTCATAGCGTATCGTTAACGAAACCTTTTTCGTTTAAATGGTTTTAAACATAATGAGGCCTAAATATCAATATGTTAGCCTCTATAGTGTGTATATATATATATAACTCATATATGACCCCTCGGTGTATATATACGGGTCCTAGTCAGTATCAGTCGGTTACTCGTTTAATCGCTACGAATTAACTGATTTATCATTTACTCGCTACGTAGTGAATAAGTATACCCCGTTTTGTCACGAATGTCACAAAAATTCTGATCATACATATCTAGAATCCAGCTATAAATGTGCCATCACTCGATAAAGAGGAAAAAGTAGAAGCTGATGCCAAGCAAGATCCCCAAGTTAATGAAATAACGATTCTAAAGATATAGCTGATCAGGGTCCTCAAGCTAATCAGGAATCCTGGATTCAACATGTCAAGAGCTATTTGGAACACAATAAGATCCCAAAGGATGCGAATCCTAAAGCTTTTCATATGAAGGTATCTAGATTCACTGTCTTAAATGATATATTCTATAAGAAATATCTTGGAGGTCCATACTTGAGATGCTTGGAGGATCCTAAAATACAAGAAGTTCTAAAACACATCAATGAAGGCGACTGTGGGAATCACACTATGCGTCGATCATTGTTCTTCAAAATCCTTAGGACCGGTTACTATTGGCCATCCATGAGAAAGGACACAATGGTCTACACACAAAAGTGTAATGCATGTAAAAGAAATATCAACATTCTTCATCAGTCGCCTGAACCTATTCATCTAATCGTATCTCCTTGGCCCTTCATGAAGTGGGGAGTGGATATTATGGGAAAACTACCAAATGCTCTAGAAGGAAAGGTTTACACGTTAGCAATGACAGGATTACCTTTCCAAATGGATTGAAGCAGATTCATTTGTCCAAGTTAAAGAACAATAAGTGATATCCTTTCATCAATAGAAATATCCTCACACATTTCAAAATCCCAGCCGAGATCATATGTGACAACGGGTCTCAATTCATTGGCAAAAGAACTACAAACTTTTGTGCTACGTTGGCGATAAAAAGGATTATGTCCACGCTTGTACACCCTCAAGCCAATGGTCAAGCGGATTCTTCAACCAAGACCATCGTTAACAATTCAAAGAAGAATTTGAGGACAAATAAAGGAAAGTGGGATGAAGAGCTACCATTCGTGTTACGGGCAGATTGAACTACAAAATGAATGAAACGGGCCAAAACTCCTTTCTCTTAAGTGTTTGGGAGTGAAAAAATGATTATGACTGATATGGTGATCCATACAGCAAGATCCTACCTCCAAAACCCTTAAACCAACAATCAGGATCTTGCCGATGATCTTGACGTGATAGATGAACTCAAGGACTTTGCAAGAATCTGTATGGCAGCATATCAGCAAAGGAAAACCAAATCCAACAACAAGAATGTCAGGGTAAGAAGATTTCAAGTGGGAGATCTAGTATTGAGGAAGGCATTTCAGAATACAACGGATCCTAAGGATGGAAAGTTAGCGCCCAAATGGGAAGGTCGTATAAGATTGAGGTTGAGGCAGGAAAAGAAGCATATCAGCTATCTGCTATGGATGACAGGATCTTGCCAAGATCCTGGAATGTTGTTCACCTTAAACTCTACTTCGTGTAAGTTAGTATTTAATTTCTAACTTAGTATGGTATATATTCTGACTTTACTATTTCAATTATTTTTATTTTTATTATTATTATTATTATTATTATTATTATTATTATTATTATTATTATTATTATTATTATTGAAACCCATTACTGACTTAAGCATCCGAGGGGTGTTAGCACCCTTACAAAGGTTCAAGTGTTAGGGGTTTGGCCACCTCTCTAAGTTTAAGGTATAATTTCCTTTAGAGATTTAAAGGTTTTCACCTTTCTACCAATTGGGTTTAAACACCTTGCTAGGAGCGCGCATTATTCACATGTAATTCAAGATGGCGGGACCAGTTCATCTTAATGGTCACTGACAATTTCGTTGTTGTTGGTTACATGGAGGATCCTGAAGTATATTATCAATGGAATAACATGAACATGATATACGGTCGTGGCTTGTCCCAAGTATTGACGTAAGATTATGTCTTCATGTCACTCAGGATTGGCTTATTCAAAGTTTTTATCGCTTATGTGTTAACTCCATATCAAAGTTATTTTTGGGATTATTTTCAGGATCTTTACGATCGACAACTACTTTTGGGATCTTCCCCAGGATCATCGGGATCATCTAACAATCTCAGGTATTATATTAAAATTATCTTATAGGATTTCAAAGTTCAACCCAAGGTAAATATTATGACAATTGATTGGAATATCATAGATTCATAAGCTTATCAAAGTAAACCTTATCCTTCCCCTATCAGGTTTGATCATTTATTTACTTTTCTTGCCATGTGGTAAAGAGTTACTCTTCTAAGTAGTTTTTCAACCAATGATTTTACCAATAATCTTTTAACAAGTAAAATCAGATAGACATAAGTAAATCCAAAAGGTTGCCGTTATATTAATCAAGATTACTGTCTCTGACTTCGTCCTGAAACTCAGGATCCTTGATCAGAGATATTAAAAAATGTTTCCTAAATAAGCTAAGGAGTAGTTAAGGCTTCGTCCTGGAACTCGGGATCCCTCTACCTTAAACTATTCATTGTCTTGAAAAGCATAATTAGTAAATTGTTCAAAAGATCACGACCACATAACACGAAAATTAAATTGTTCAAAGTTACAACCATATCGAATGCCATCAAAGAAAAGTCATCAAATAAAGAGGGTCCAGGGCCTTGTCTTCATTATCCTTCACTGCCCCTCCGAGAAACCAGCAGTTATCCCAGCCTGTACCACCTTATCTCCATCTCTAGTATTCAACTAAGCATCTTCAACCTTCAACTCAAAAGACTTTCTTAACTCTGCGGGATCCTCTTCTGAAGCTAATCCCAATTCAGCCCTGGTCTCTTATTCGATCACCTTTAACCCTTCTAAATCCCAAGAAAACTCATCAAAGCCGGACTTCCTAGCCTCACCCATCAGCTTGATCCTAGCGCAGAAAATGGAATGAGCGGCATGCGACCTAGGTTGAGTCTTGAAGTCATTTAGCTCTTAGCATGAACAGCCTTGAGGTCGGCATAATCCCCCTTCAAGCGGTCAAATTCCTTGGCCATATTCTCAATATTGAAAGACGTAGTCTCGGCTATGCCATTGAGATCAGCCACTTTCAGGTTCTGCACCTCAACCTCATGGAGGGCATCTCAATAAATCTTGGTCAAGTGTTGGAGACCCTACAACAATAAAAAGGTATGATCAATATAATAATTACCCTTGACCAATAAAAGTTGCAGGATCCTAACCTGGATCAGGAGTGGCTCGGCATTGTCAAAGTTGAGTTAGTCGGCAGTCGTTCCTGGTGCATCAATAGCTTTCCTCTTCTTGGAAGAGGAAGCTCTGGTCCGGGAAGCCGGAGGAACCGTCTTGGAGGCTTCAAACATGGCAGGTTTCTTCTTGGAGATGAAGCTGTCCCATTTGTCCAAACCTAGTCCTTGGCCTATTATAACATTGTTCCAAATATTCGGAAAAATGCTCTAGAAGGAAAGGTTTACACGTTAGCAATGACAGGATTACCTTTCCAAATGGATTGAAGCAGATTCATTTGTCCAAGTTAAAGAACAATAAGTGATATCCTTTCATCAATAGAAATATCCTCACACATTTCAAAATCCCAGCCGAGATCATATGTGACAACGGGTCTCAATTCATTGGCAAAAGAACTACAAACTTTTGTGCTACGTTGGCGATAAAAAGGATTATGTCCACGCTTGTACACCCTCAAGCCAATGGTCAAGCGGATTCTTCAACCAAGACCATCGTTAACAATTCAAAGAAGAATTTGAGGACAAATAAAGGAAAGTGGGATGAAGAGCTACCATTCGTGTTACGGGCAGATTGAACTACAAAATGAATGAAACGGGCCAAAACTCCTTTCTCTTAAGTGTTTGGGAGTGAAAAAATGATTATGACTGATATGGTGATCCATACAGCAAGATCCTACCTCCAAAACCCTTAAACCAACAATCAGGATCTTGCCGATGATCTTGACGTGATAGATGAACTCAAGGACTTTGCAAGAATCTGTATGGCAGCATATCAGCAAAGGAAAACCAAATCCAACAACAAGAATGTCAGGGTAAGAAGATTTCAAGTGGGAGATCTAGTATTGAGGAAGGCATTTCAGAATACAACGGATCCTAAGGATGGAAAGTTAGCGCCCAAATGGGAAGGTCGTATAAGATTGAGGTTGAGGCAGGAAAAGAAGCATATCAGCTATCTGCTATGGATGACAGGATCTTGCCAAGATCCTGGAATGTTGTTCACCTTAAACTCTACTTCGTGTAAGTTAGTATTTAATTTCTAACTTAGTATGGTATATATTCTGACTTTACTATTTCAATTATTTTTATTTTTATTATTATTATTATTATTATTATTATTGAAACCCATTACTGACTTAAGCATCCGAGGGGTGTTAGCACCCTTACAAAGGTTCAAGTGTTAGGGGTTTGGCCACCTCTCTAAGTTTAAGGTATAATTTCCTTTAGAGATTTAAAGGTTTTCACCTTTCTACCAATTGGGTTTAAACACCTTGCCAGGAGCGCGCATTATTCACATGTAATTCAAGATGGCGGGACCAGTTCATCTTAATGGTCACTGACAATTTCGTTGTTGTTGGTTACATGGAGGATCCTGAAGTATATTATCAATGGAATAACATGAACATGATATACGGTCGTGGCTTGTCCCAAGTATTGACGTAAGATTATGTCTTCATGTCACTCAGGATTGGCTTATTCAAAGTTTTTATCGCTTATGTGTTAACTCCATATCAAAGTTATTTTTGGGATTATTTTCAGGATCTTTACGATCGACAACTACTTTTGGGATCTTCCCCAGGATCATCGGGATCATCTAACAATCTCAGGTATTATATTAAAATTATCTTATAGGATTTCAAAGTTCAACCCAAGGTAAATATTATGACAATTGATTGGAATATCATAGATTCATAAGCTTATCAAAGTAAACCTTATCCTTCCCCTATCAGGTTTGATCATTTATTTACTTTTCTTGCCATGTGGTAAAGAGTTACTCTTCTAAGTAGTTTTTCAACCAATGATTTTACCAATAATCTTTTAACAAGTAAAATCAGATAGACATAAGTAAATCCAAAAGGTTGCCGTTATATTAATCAAGATTACTGTCTCTGACTTCGTCCTGAAACTCAGGATCCTTGATCAGAGATATTAAAAAATGTTTCCTAAATAAGCTAAGGAGTAGTTAAGGCTTCGTCCTGGAACTCGGGATCCCTCTACCTTAAACTATTCATTGTCTTGAAAAGCATAATTAGTAAATTGTTCAAAAGATCACGACCACATAACACGAAAATTAAATTGTTCAAAGTTACAACCATATCGAATGCCATCAAAGAAAAGTCATCAAATAAAGAGGGTCCAGGGCCTTGTCTTCATTATCCTTCACTGCCCCTCCGAGAAACCAGCAGTTATCCCAGCCTGTACCACCTTATCTCCATCTCTAGTATTCAACTAAGCATCTTCAACCTTCAACTCAAAAGACTTTCTTAACTCTGCGGGATCCTCTTCTGAAGCTAATCCCAATTCAGCCCTGGTCTCTTATTCGATCACCTTTAACCCTTCTAAATCCCAAGAAAACTCATCAAAGCCGGACTTCCTAGCCTCACCCATCAGCTTGATCCTAGCGCAGAAAATGGAATGAGCGGCATGCGACCTAGGTTGAGTCTTGAAGTCATTTAGCTCTTAGCATGAACAGCCTTGAGGTCGGCATAATCCCCCTTCAAGCGGTCAAATTCCTTGGCCATATTCTCAATATTGAAAGACGTAGTCTCGGCTATGCCATTGAGATCAGCCACTTTCAGGTTCTGCACCTCAACCTCATGGAGGGCATCTCAATAAATCTTGGTCAAGTGTTGGAGACCCTACAACAATAAAAAGGTATGATCAATATAATAATTACCCTTGACCAATAAAAGTTGCAGGATCCTAACCTGGATCAGGAGTGGCTCGGCATTGTCAAAGTTGAGTTAGTCGGCAGTCGTTCCTGGTGCATCAATAGCTTTCCTCTTCTTGGAAGAGGAAGCTCTGGTCCGGGAAGCCGGAGGAACCGTCTTGGAGGCTTCAAACATGGCAGGTTTCTTCTTGGAGATGAAGCTGTCCCATTTGTCCAAACCTAGTCCTTGGCCTATTATAACATTGTTCCAAATATTCGGAAAAATGCTCTAGAAGGAAAGGTTTACACGTTAGCAATGACAGGATTACCTTTCCAAATGGATTGAAGCAGATTCATTTGTCCAAGTTAAAGAACAATAAGTGATATCCTTTCATCAATAGAAATATCCTCACACATTTCAAAATCCCAGCCGAGATCATATGTGACAACGGGTCTCAATTCATTGGCAAAAGAACTACAAACTTTTGTGCTACGTTGGCGATAAAAAGGATTATGTCCACGCTTGTACACCCTCAAGCCAATGGTCAAGCGGATTCTTCAACCAAGACCATCGTTAACAATTCAAAGAAGAATTTGAGGACAAATAAAGGAAAGTGGGATGAAGAGCTACCATTCGTGTTACGGGCAGATTGAACTACAAAATGAATGAAACGGGCCAAAACTCCTTTCTCTTAAGTGTTTGGGAGTGAAAAAATGATTATGACTGATATGGTGATCCATACAGCAAGATCCTACCTCCAAAACCCTTAAACCAACAATCAGGATCTTGCCGATGATCTTGACGTGATAGATGAACTCAAGGACTTTGCAAGAATCTGTATGGCAGCATATCAGCAAAGGAAAACCAAATCCAACAACAAGAATGTCAGGGTAAGAAGATTTCAAGTGGGAGATCTAGTATTGAGGAAGGCATTTCAGAATACAACGGATCCTAAGGATGGAAAGTTAGCGCCCAAATGGGAAGGTCGTATAAGATTGAGGTTGAGGCAGGAAAAGAAGCATATCAGCTATCTGCTATGGATGACAGGATCTTGCCAAGATCCTGGAATGTTGTTCACCTTAAACTCTACTTCGTGTAAGTTAGTATTTAATTTCTAACTTAGTATGGTATATATTCTGACTTTACTATTTCAATTATTTTTATTTTTATTATTATTATTATTATTATTATTGAAACCCATTACTGACTTAAGCATCCGAGGGGTGTTAGCACCCTTACAAAGGTTCAAGTGTTAGGGGTTTGGCCACCTCTCTAAGTTTAAGGTATAATTTCCTTTAGAGATTTAAAGGTTTTCACCTTTCTACCAATTGGGTTTAAACACCTTGCCAGGAGCGCGCATTATTCACATGTAATTCAAGATGGCGGGACCAGTTCATCTTAATGGTCACTGACAATTTCGTTGTTGTTGGTTACATGGAGGATCCTGAAGTATATTATCAATGGAATAACATGAACATGATATACGGTCGTGGCTTGTCCCAAGTATTGACGTAAGATTATGTCTTCATGTCACTCAGGATTGGCTTATTCAAAGTTTTTAACGCTTATGTGTTAACTCCATATCAAAGTTATTTTTGGGATTATTTTCAGGATCTTTACGATCGACAACTACTTTTGGGATCTTCCCCAGGATCATCGGGATCATCTAACAATCTCAGGTATTATATTAAAATTATCTTATAGGATTTCAAAGTTCAACCCAAGGTAAATATTGTGACAATTGATTGGAATATCATAGATTCATAAGCTTATCAAAGTAAACCTTATCCTTCCCCTATCAGGTTTGATCATTTATTTACTTTTCTTGCCATGTGGTAAAGAGTTACTCTTCTAAGTAGTTTTTCAACCAATGATTTTACCAATAATCTTTTAACAAGTAAAATGAGATAGACATAAGTAAATCCAAAAGGTTGCCGTTATATTAATCAAGATTACTGTCTCTGACTTCGTCCTGAAACTCAGGATCCTTGATCAGAGATATTAAAAAATGTTTCCTAAATAAGCTAAGGAGTAGTTAAGGCTTCGTCCTGGAACTCGGGATCCCTCTACCTTAAACTATTCATTGTCTTGAAAAGCATAATTAGTAAATTGTTCAAAAGATCACGACCACATAACACGAAAATTAAATTGTTCAAAGTTACAACCATATCGAATGCCATCAAAGAAAAGTCATCAAATAAAGAGGGTCCAGGGCCTTGTCTTCATTATCCTTCACTGCCCCTTCGAGAAACCAGCAGTTATCCCAGCCTGTACCACCTTATCTCCATCTCTAGTATTCAACTAAGCATCTTCAACCTTCAACTCAAAAGACTTTCTTAACTCTGCGGGATCCTCTTCTGAAGCTAATCCCAATTCAGCCCTGGTCTCTTATTCGATCACCTTTAACCCTTCTAAATCCCAAGAAAACTCATCAAAGCCGGACTTCCTAGCCTCACCCATCAGCTTGATCCTAGCGCAGAAAATGGAATGAGCGGCATGCGACCTAGGTTGAGTCTTGAAGTCATTTAGCTCTTAGCATGAACAGCCTTGAGGTCGGCATAATCCCCCTTCAAGCGGTCAAATTCCTTGGCCATATTCTCAATATTGAAAGACGTAGTCTCGGCTATGCCATTGAGATCAGCCACTTTCAGGTTCTGCACCTCAACCTCATGGAGGGCATCTCAATAAATCTTGGTCAAGTGTTGGAGACCCTACAACAATAAAAAGGTATGATCAATATAATAATTACCCTTGACCAATAAAAGTTGCAGGATCCTAACCTGGATCAGGAGTGGCTCGGCATTGTCAAAGTTGAGTTAGTCGGCAGTCGTTCCTGGTGCATCAATAGCTTTCCTCTTCTTGGAAGAGGAAGCTCTGGTCCGGGAAGCCGGAGGAACCGTCTTGGAGGCTTCAAACATGGCAGGTTTCTTCTTGGAGATGAAGCTGTCCCATTTGTCCAAACCTAGTCCTTGGCCTATTATAACATTGTTCCAAATATTCGGAAAGGATAAGGGTGTTGATCTTACCTGACATGGTTCCGTTTGATGATTGCTCTGATTCTGAAGAAAGTAAGACCTCAAGTTGGAAGGAGCGTTCTACCTTGGGAATCCCCAAAATAATAGGAATCCTTTTTAGAGAAGCGGACGTAGGAGTTACGAGATCTGAAACTTCGCTGAAAATCACATAGAAAAAACAAGATAAGTATCAATTTTAATCTTTATTCCTTAAAATCCTAAATACATTTCCTATCCTTATTAACCCATCAGTAAGGAAGCTTCTCGCCTCCGGTAATAGAATCCCTTTGGATGAAGAAGAACCTCCTGTACCATTGCTTGTCGTTTCTTTTTGTTTCTAGGATCAGGGGGACTTGGCTGGACTTTAATTGAAGGAAAAAGCGACTAAAGCCGTGGGTTGGTTATAAATTGGTTCCAAATAGGATATTTGCATATCGATGTTATGGCTTGTGATGAGCATATAGGGAACCCTCCATAACATTGCCATGGTTTGAATGTAGCTAATGTCGGTGATTTTGAAGAAACGAGCAATTAAATCAAGGAAAGGGTGAATTAATCCGATGGTGATTGGATAAGAAAGTGATATGCTCTAAAATATACATATTATTATATAAATAGTTTCTACATTTTTAAGCACTTTGAGCTGGGTTTTTTTTTTGTTGAATAGTACTCTTATTTGGCTCATATTTGGATTTTATGGATTTTAATAGGCAACGAGCTAATATGATTAATATCAAATGGAGACTTATATTATTTATTATTGTTGGTTTACTCGAGTTACATCTAAATACTGTGAAGAATCCAAGATAGCAAGAACGAAAAATAATTAAGTCTTTGGAATGCTGAACTAATTTAAATACTAAAATTTAATTTGTTGTCAAATTTTCAAGTCAATGCAGGGAACGAAATTCGAAGATTAAAATGTGATACTCATAAGCTATTTCTAATGGACTTGAAGTAACACGTACATGGGTTGGGCCTCTTAAAGCGTTAAACAAATACCATCAGGATGTTGACATAGGTCTTTTTGGTAAAAAAATATAAGGAGGAACATTATGGAGAGAAAAAGATATATTATTTTCTTAGCGGCGGATTTTTATTGGGAGAGATAAGCAGAGCCGCAATTTTGGTTTGGTGGAGAATTATTTTGGAGCTACTGTTGTGTGTCAAAGGACTTTTGGTTTTGTGGCTACCTATCAAAACATGGAAGAAGATTATTAATTAATAATAAAATGTGTGGTTTAAGGCTACAGAGAAAAGAAGAACGAGAATAAATATTTACGTTCTTTTCATTAATGAGTTCAAGTGTTCACCAACTCAATTAATTATTTGGTCGGACTTCTCTTTATTTCTTTAAGTGAACTCATTTATATTTGTTTTATATTTGAATATGAGTAGCTAAACTTATTAGAACTACCTAGGTTTGGTTAATTGACGATGTTTTGACGATTGTTTCGGGTTGATTAACGAATTTATATTTGATTTTATATTGTCAAGTTCATATTATTTTGATTTTATTCTATGATTGTTGTTGAGTTTGTTCAATATTATATTAATTAAACCCCGTGTGATTTTATCTTTACATGAATTAGTTTCGTGTTTGGTTTAGGATTGCATGTTAGACTAATTACTTGGTGTTTTTGGTTGTTTATGGTAGACGTCACCATAGGGTTTGATAGATTAGATTTGTTTATCTAAATAGTTCATCTCCTTTTAGTCAGACCAAGACATTAGGAGTTGGTTTATCTCTTTGTTCTAGTCGATTTAGTTAGCCATTGCGAGACCTCGATCGGTTTCTATCTGTTTATTAGGTTAATTTGTAAACCGAATTATTTAATCTTTAATATTAAATTACCCCTTATTCCCTAGGTTTGTTATGTTTATGAGCCTTAGAGGAATTTGTGATTTTGATACAGACCAAGTAATGAATCATCAGGGTACTTAGAAAATCAACCGTGCTTTATCATTCTTTCTTGATGTTTTTAGGGGTCTTTAGTAAAACTGACCATGTGGACCTATTTTCTCTTATAATTGTCTAGTTAGTTAATCTTCAGTATCGGTTTTATGTGTTCGTTGTCACCCGAGTGTTGTTGATAGTCGTCAAGATACCTTACCTAGGTGGTTCCCTGTCATCATATTTGAGAGCTCCGTTAGTTCCGTTAAGTCTCGTTAAGTTTTCTCGTTAGTTTCGTTAAGTTAAGCAAGTTACTTAAATTAATCAAAATAAAATAAAATCAATTAGAATTCTTTCACGGTAGGACTTGGATTAGGGTTTATAATCTGAGTCGTGCTAACGTGTCTTCGAGTTTGATATCCGGACTTTCCTCATCTTTGCTATACGCGATCGATACACTAGTTGTTTGTGTGAACTTGGATAGATTGTTTGGTTGTTTTTAAAGCTTATCTGCGATTCGTGTTTGCTATATATATATATTTTCGCACACCAAGTTTTTGGCGCCGTTGCCGAGGACACGGACTGAGGCGATTAGAGAACGACCCGAGTTTGGGGACTTACCTGTTTTCTTTTAACTTGTTTATTTGTTTTTATTTGTTTTTAGTTTAATTTTAGCCTAGTTAATTGTAGTTTTTCTTTTTAGTCATGTGCGTCATACCCGCTCACAAGGACCGCCGAAGCTTGAAACGTCTGACGATACCGAGAAAGTCCAGCCTGAGAAAGAGCGTTCTGTTTCACGACAGGTTCTCATTCTTTTTCTTCAATTTCTTCCACATCTTCTAGGGATAGGAACATGGTGACCAACCACCTAGTATAGTAGTAGCTGACTATGGTAGGCCGACACCAAATCCTTATTCTAACATTACCTTATCGAACGGTGTTGCCGCTGGCAACTGGTCCATTCTTACCCACGTCATGCAACTCATCAAAACCGCACTCCAATTCCAAGGGCTAGAGAACGAAGATCCTTCAAACCACATCGACATGTTTGTTCAAATGTGCAAAACTTTCAATATCGGAAACATGAACGATGAAGCCATCTATCTCCGTCTTTTTCCCTTCTCACTTGCTAGAAAAGCCTATAAATGGCTGAAGTCACTACCTGCTATATCCATCACCATTTGGGCGGGCCTTCAAGAGAAATTCATGACCAAATTCTTTCCGCAATCTAAATCCGCTCGACTTCGTGAGGAGATTTGTTCCTTCCGCATGAGGTCCGACGAGCCTTTTGGGGAAGTCTGGGAAAGATTCAAGGACTTCCTTCTTAGTTTTCCTCATCATAGTTTTGATAAGTGGATGCTCATCGAGAAATTCTGTAATGGAGCCACACAGCACGTGAGAGATATGTTGAACCAAACTGATAGCGGGAACCTACTCAAGAATAAAGATCCCGATGAGTATTTCCTTCTTTTTGATGATCTAGCAGCAAACTACAAAGGGCACGGAGGCATAAATTATTCCACATCATCAAGAGGAGTACTTCAGGTCGATTCGAGCACCAGCATGCAGGCGCAGATTGATGTTTTAAACGAACTCGTAAGAGATCTTACAGTTAAGAGCGTCGCAAAGTGTGAGGTTTGCCGAGGGGGTCACGACACCATTGACTGTCCTGTTAAGCCGAATAGCAATCAGGAGGAGGTTGACTTCGTCAGCAACCCCTTGAGATATCAAAACCCCACCTTCGGCGGGAACACTAGCTGGAGAAATCAGAATAACCATCGAGGGGGACAAGCCAGTGGCTACCAAGCCCAATACCAAAACCAGCGTCGAGAGAATCTATTCGGACAAGGGAGTTCAAGTCAAGAAAGTTCGGAACAATTGGAGAGAGAGGATAAGAAAGCCTCACTGGAGGAGATGATGGCTGAACTGCTGAAGCGAGATGAAAGGAACCGAGTGACAAATGAGGGGAAATTTGCGGAACACGATGCTATGCTGAAGAACCAAGCCACATCTCTAGCTAATCTTGAGCATCACGTCGGAGAGATTGCTAGCCAATTATCCGAGAGAGCACCAGGTTCACTACCGAGAAAAATCCGAGAGGGTTCGCCAAAGTAGTAACTACTAGGAGTGGTGCAAGAAGAGAATGAGAGGCTGATCCTTCGAGGAGCAAGTGGACGAGGAGATCCAGATGGAGCCTCCTCTGGCCGAGGCACACCAGTAGACTATTCCATAGTGTACGAAGCCGGTCGATATACCTTCATCATCATCAAGCCCACCTCTTAGAGTCTTTAAACCCAAATTTCCTTATCCTGGGAGACTCCGATCGGACAGAGACAAGGAGCAAAACTCCAAGTTCCTTGAATTTCTCAAACAACTTCACCTAAACATTCTTTTCCTTGAGGCACTCACTCAAATGCCCAAATATGCCAAATTCCTCAAGGACATTCTTTCCAATAAGGAGAAGCTAGCCGAGGTCTCTTCTATTCTGTTGAGTGTTGGGTGCTCTATAATGTTACAGAGCAAGTTGCCTAAAAAGATGGCCGATCCTAGGAGTTTCACGGTTCCCTGCATCTTAGGCGACAATACGTTTCGACATGTTTTGGCCGACCTTGGGCCAGCATTAAACTTATGCCATATTCTATTTTCAGTAAGCTGGGTCTTGGCGAACCAAGGCCAACCCAAATGAGTATTCAGCTTACTAATCATTCCGTGAAATACCCATGAGGGGTGGTCGAGAACATGCTCATTCGTATCGACAAGTTCATCTTCCCAGTGGACTTTGTCATTCTAGATATGAATGAGGATGATAGCGTCCCTCTCATTTTAGGCTGACCATTCCTTGCCACTGCACAGGCGTTGATCGATGTCCGTGAGGGCAAATTGATTCTGAAAGTTGGGGATGATAACGTCACTTTTGACGTAAGACAGTCACTCAAACACCCCAAGTCAGCGGACGACTCCCTGTATTTCGTTGACAATATCGTATCGCATGTGCGGGAGTTTTTCACTGACATCTGTGGAGAACCTACCTTTGCCCCACAGATCCTCAATAGGGAGATTTCAGAGGTCGAGATGGTTGCCATGACTGCTCAACCATTGATAGATGACACCGTGTACCACCCCTAGATTCAGAATCAGCTGTTGAGATCGTTCAAGACGATCCGAGGGACCGACCTTCCATTGAGAGCCCTCCTCTGTCTTTAGAACTTAAGGATCAACCCGCTCATTTGGAGTATGCATTTCTGGACGAAGAGAGGAAGCTACCCATCATCATCGTGCCTGCCTTGACAGAGGTCGAGAAGTTGAAGTTGTTGAAAGCACACAAGAAGGCGATAGCATGGAAGATCATCGACATCAAAGGGATTAATCCCTCGTTCGCACTCATAAAATCCTCATGGAGGATAATTTTAAATCCGTCATTCAGCCTCAACGGAGGCTTAATCCGAAAATGCTAGAGGTCGTTAAGAAAGAAATGATCAAACTCCTTGATGCGGGAATCATTTTTCACATCTCTAATAGCGCCTGGGTGAGTCTGGTCCAAGTGGTTCCCAAGAAGGGTGGCATGACTGTCGTCACCAATGAAAGGAACGAGCTTATTCCCACTAGGATCGTGACCGATTAGAGAGTCTGCATCGACTTCCGCAGACTGAACGATGCAACTAGGAAAGATCACTTTCCTCTACCCTTCATTATCAGATGCTTGAGCGTTTGGCGGGTCAGCAGTACTACTGCTTTCTGGATGGTTTCTCCGGGTATTTCCAAATCTCGATCACTCTTGATGATCATGAGAAAACCAATTTCACCTGCCCCTACGGAACGTTTGTCTATAAATGTATGCCCTTTTGGACTCTGTAATGCTCCAGCTACTTTCCAATGATGTATGGTGGCGATCTTTCACGACATGATCGAGGATTCCATGGAGGTCTTTGTCACACCCTCAAAATCCACTAACGGAGTTTTACCGTCAGAGGGTGTGAACTGGCAGGATCGGATTCATTAGTTATAACCAAACCAAAGAAAAACGTTTAAATGAAAGTAAATGCGGAAGCGTAAAACCTTAATTCAAAAGTTGCGTCACGCAGGACGACTTAAAACCAAATGTAACTGTTAAAATTAAGTTTGCAGAATAAAAGTGTTTTCATTAATGCATGCTCCTAAACCGCGCGCCCGCCTCGGCTACCTGAGAATAACATACTAAAAGTGTCAACACAAGGTTGGTGAGTTCACAAGTAAAATAAGGTAAATTGTTTAGCGTTTTGCGTAACCTCGTTACGATGTTTAAATGTTGCGTAACCCCGTTACGACGTTTGAGTGTGTAACCACGTTACAGCGTTTAAGTGTTGCGTAACCCCGTTACGGCGTTTGAGTGTGTAACCACGTTACAGCGTTTAAGTGTTTTGCATTACCAGATAGTGTTATGTCAAATTATATATCGATAGGTAGCTAATCTATACAACAAGTATCGCTAAGTGGTTCGCGACCGAAGCTGACTGTTTATCAAGTGCCCGTCACCAGGTCCTCCAGACCATGGTAAGTGTTAGCCAAAATTTACACCCACTCAACCTCCAGTTGAGCTTAGCGTCGGGTGGGGTTTGTCAAACCCAGTAGTACTACCCAAAAGTGACTCGCTATTCCAAATATTAACCGGTCCGATGTGTGGGACTTCAAATGTTACGTATGCCGCTTAGCCTTTACAAGTGATATATAATTTATAACAAAATCTTTCATATGCGTTTATCTCAGAAAATACGTTTATCGGAGTATGTTATCTCCCCCAAGTGAAAAATGTTTGAAAATAGTTTAAGAGTGGGGTAAGTGAACTCACTGTTTGCGAAGAATATCCGATCTAGATCACCGAGTGATGCGCGTCGTAGAAAACTCTCTAGCGTTCTAAATAACAAAGAGATTTTCTAAGTATCGGAATGTTTAACGAGTCTCTAGACTCGGCACATAATACCTATGCACGTAACATGTTTCGTGTTTCGTTTGTGAATCGTGTGTGACTTAAACAAGTAAAATTGTGATACGATACATGAGTGGGCAATTACTTTCGTGTCACATATTAATAACATACTTATTAGCAATTATTCCCGTAGGGGCATTTTGGTCAACAAACAAAGACTAACTAACCATTATTCCCCATAAGGGCAATTTGGTCAATTCATGGCAATCAACTAGCAACTATTCCCCGCAAGGGTATTTTGGTCAAAATACAACAATTATATAAAAACTATCATATTTCATGCATTCCTATACAACTCAGCAGCTAGTTTCGTTATGACAGAATTTCTACTTGAAAGATTGCACTATTTCACCGACCATATCATCTCAATTAATTCACCAAAAATTTACCACAGAAGCATACATATCTTAGGTTTCCAGAACATCTTTTATCTTATTTTTATTCCATATAGATTGTTCATAATGATCAAAACATTACAGCTAACTTATATCAGTCAGATTCATGTGCATCAGAATGTTATTTGCAATTCCCGTCAAACGAAAAATCCAATAAATGCAAGACCACCTGGGTTTGGTTCCTAACTCAGTGAGTCAACTTCCAGAAGTGGAACCAACCCAATTGGTCTCGTGGTTCGTGAGATATAACATTTACAACATAACCTAACAGCAGGTCTAACAGCTCAGCTTTGCATCACATTTTTGTAAAATCATAAAAGTATACTTCCACTTATCCAAAAATTACGAATTTATACTTCATAGAAACTAGACTCAACCTAGTTTACTGCAGTACCCACAATCTCAATCAATTTTCACGTTTACACTTCGTTACAGTCAGTTAAACATCGTATATACATTCTGTCCAGAATCTGTTCACATCAAAACTCAACATAATCACAACCTATGAACTATCATGCATCCATATAACCCTCTAGACACTATAACTACTATCCTTGCATATCAATCACACCATACATACAAGATTAGGGTTTGTGATCTAATCCAAATCAAAGACAACAATGAATCATGCAACAACATCAATCTAGTTATCAATCTATTATGCAACTAACAAGAATCATATTGATCACATACATACATATAATCGGCCTACTTAGGGTTTACATACAACCCATTAAACATCAAAATTACACAACAAGGAGGTAAAGGATGATCAAGTATACCTTCCTAGCACCTAGTTCTTGGATTAATCTCTTGATTGATGTGTGTGTGTGTGATCTTTGTGGACGGCAGCCGTGGAGAGGGAACAAGAGACTTCCGATCGGAAGTTGTAGGGTTAGGGAAAATAGTTAGGGTTTAGTGTTTAAGTTATATTTATAAATAATCAAGTTACATTCTAGTCCCTCTTCTTTCCAAGTGTTGTTTTTCTAGAACATTCCATCATACTTGGACAATAAGTTAACATGACCATAGTATTATCACATAGCACATAATCCTAACACATAATAATCATATAATTATTGTTTTTACGTTTGTCGTTTATTTATCAATCGTTTGCGTCAACTCGTTTGCGTTTCGGTGCAAATCCCGAAAGACTACCCATGTAGTGAGTGTTAAGCGTCATTTAAACCCTAGTTTAAATGTAATGAAGTGTGCGTTATAGATTCAACGATCTTAAAGTTTGAATTGACGGAGTTGAGTTAACGGAGTTAACCTGGAATTGACGATTGTCACATCATTCCCTTGTTAAAGAATTTTCGTCCCGAAAATTTGAGTCAAGTCGTGATGAGAGTCTGAAAGAGTAAGAAGAAAAATTTCAGTTTGTCATATCATCCCCTAGTAAAAAGAAATTTCGTCCCGAAATTTAATTCATACCTCCGGTGATGTTTGACGGTTTGCCGGGTTTCGCGGTTTTCGGTGTTTGGTTAGCCCTTCAAAAAGGTGGGGATACTTTTTCATCATTTGATCCTCGCGTTCCCATGTGAACTCCGGTCCACGTCTCGAGTTCCAACGAACTTTAACAATTGGAATTTTGCTGTGTTTGAGCGTTTTGGTTTCCCAATCCAAAACCTCGACTGGTTCCTCAATGAACCGTAACTGTTCATCGACTTGTAGTTCCTCCAAAGGGACTACTTGGGTTTCATCAGATAGGCATTTCTTCAAATTTGATACGTGGAATACATCGTGTACGCCACTGAGTTCTGTTGGTAGGTCCAGTCGGTACTCCACCGGACCAATGCGCTCAGTTATCCGGTACGGACCAACATACCGTGGGTTGAGTTTGTTTCGCTTACCAAAACGAACCACACCTTTCCAAGGTGAGACTTTGAGTAACACCCGATCGTTTACTTGAAATTCGAGAGGTTTTCGGCGCTTGTCGGCGTAACTCTTTTGGCGATCTCGTGCTGCTGCCATGCGATTTCGGATTTGAACGATCTTTTCCGAGGTTTCGAGTACCAGTTCCGGACCAGTGATTTGGCTATCACCCACCTCTGCCCAGCAGAGTGGTGATCGACACTTCCGTCCGTACAGCGCTTCAAACGGTGCTGCCTTAATACTTGCGTGGTAGCTGTTATTATACGAAAACTCTACCAAGGGTAAGTGGGGTTCCCAACTCTTTCCGAAATCTAAGACGCATGCACGCAACATATCCTCCAGGGTCTGAATAGTCCGTTCACTTTGCCCATCCGTCTGAGGATGGTATGCGGTACTCATATCAAGACGTGTGCCCAGTGCGCTTTGCAGCGACTTCCAAAAGTGTGAGGTAAAACGAGAATCTCGATCGGAAATGATCGAGACAGGCACTCCGTGTCTCGACACCACTTCCTTCATGTAGACACGAGTCAGTCTTTCCATTTTGTCTGTTTCTTTAATTGCTAAGAAGTGTGCCGATTTAGTCAATCGGTCAACGATCACCCAGATGGTATCGCATCCCGTCGGTGTCTTAGGCAAACCCGTAATAAAGTCCATTGAGATTTGTTCCCATTTCCACATTGGGAGTTCCGGTTGTTGCAGTAGACCAGATGGTTTCTGGTATTCTATCTTGACTCTAGCACAAGTCAAGCATTTGCTCACGTAGGTGGCGATGTCGGCTTTCATGTTCGGCCACCAGTAAAGTTCCTTTAAATCATGATACATTTTATCTGAGCCAGGGTGGATAGAATATCGGGACTTGTGAGCTTCGTCCATCACTAAAGTTCTCAACTCTCCGTATCGTGGAACCCAAATCCGGTTCTCAAAATATCGGACCCCGTCCGATCTGGTTTCAAGTTGCTTGCTCATGCCCCGCATGAGTTCCGATGGAAGATTATCATCTTTCAAAGCTTCCAGTTGCGCATCGCGAATCTGATCGGGTAAGTTGGCATGAATCGTGAGTTGCAATGCTCTCACCCGTCTGGGTTTATCTGTTTCTTTTCTGCTGAGGGCGTCGGCCACCACATTGGCCTTGCCAGGGTGGTACTTGATGGCACAATCATAATCTTTAAGCAGCTCGACCCAACGACGCTGTCGCATGTTCAGCTCTTTCTGATCGTAGATATGTTGGAGACTCTTGTGGTCGGTGTAAATGGTAAACCTGGTACCGTACAAGTAATGCCTCCATATCTTTAGAGCAAACACTACAGCTCCGAGTTCCAAATCGTGGGTCGTGTAGTTCTTCTCGTGAACCCGTAGTTGTCTAGAGGCGTAGGCTATAACCTTCTCGAGTTGCATCAGTACACAACCGAGACCTTGTATAGATGCGTCACAGTGTACCTCAAAGTTCTCCGTTGTGACATCTGCCCGATCCGACCCGACCCAGGTACCCGTTTCTCTGACCCGATCTCTTTCTTTTATTATTTAATATTTATACTTATATTTTACTTTTAATAATAATATATATTTTCCTTCCCGCCTCTCTCTCTTTCTTTCCGCCGTCCCGTCCCTCTTCCTTCTCTCTTTCCGCCTTCTTTTCCCTCTTGTCGCCGTCCCACCCTTACGCTTTGTTTCCCTCTTTGCTTATCCTTTGGTTCTTCCCGCCTAAGGATGTCTGCAGCTCCACGCGCCAGACTCCTTACATGGAAGCCTGCGTGAAGACATCTTGTTCCTGCGATGCGTGAAGAGAACTCTTCTCGCAGCGCGCTAAGAATGCATGTTCTTCCCGCAATGCGCTAAGAATGTATGTTCTTCCCGCGATGCGCTTAGAATTTCAGGTTCTTCACGCAGCGCGCTAAGGATGTGATTCTTCCCGCAGTGCGCTAAGGATTGTTGTGCCAGCCTTCGCGCTCGCGCACTCAGCCTTCCCGCGCTTAACCCTTGTATCTTCTGTTTAAATCTAGCCGTTTGCTTTTGTGTTGTCTTATCTTTTGAGCCGTTGACCTAACCCATCTAATGTCTGAATAGTTACTTTCGGCGCAGCATGCGCACCAACCCCATTGGTTGACAGATAAAGTGACTGACATAATCTTTTGAGATCTGCTTTTGCCATGCTTGACCAGTACGTTTATCTGACCCGCCCATGCTTTTTACTGTTCCCTGTCAGCTTTATCTTGCCTCTGCAGCTGCCATATCTTTCCATATCTTTTGCTTTTGGATTCTTATGCTTTTTGATATCTTTTGCTTGATCCTGTTAAAGATCTTTTCCCCTTTTTCTAGGGATTGTGTTCCCTAGGGTTTCTCTATAAATAATAGTATTATTCATAACACTACACACACAAAACACTTAATCTCTCCTGTTCTCTTGCTCCTTGCTCTCTCTGCCGTCTTCCTCTCTGCCTCCGTCTTCCTCCCTGTTCTGCCCTGCTTTTCCGGTAATATATATATTATATATAATAATTTACTTATTAATTATGCTAACTTATAATCAAGACTTAAAACAGATCGTTAAAACAATAATCTTAATTATAGGTTAACTTTGCTTGTTTAAGAGTTGATTCTTGCATATCTTTCACCGCATCGTTTATCAAGTGAGTTATCTCGTATCTAATCCCTTTTTATTTTAAATACTTTGGGATGTTCATGTGTTCATATCAAACTTAGAGTCTTAAACTTGTTTATGAACTTTAGTCGCGCAGTATCCCATGTGTTGAGGACGTAGACTTGGCTGTTTATTTGTATGTGTGGATCATTAACCGTATGGACGGTCTATTCCGCAGTTTTCATGGTACCATTAGATGAACACGGGAGAACATTCGTTTATGATTTTCTCTTTTGTTACACTTGCACAGTTAGTCTTGTTTGTGAGCTCAATTGTGAGCACTGGCAGTCTTGTCTCTTAGAGTTGGTCCCGATCAGATTACACCCTTGTTGAAAACCAGACATACACATGTTGCGCGCAGATTTATTGTTATCTATGTATTGTATTAAACTTGATTTCTCACCAACACGCAAGTGTTTGACGTTTATTTTAACACATGTTCAGGTTTGCAGTAGCTGTTTTGGAGCTTGTGGACACGTAGGACGATTTTACTTTTGGACCTAGAATTAAAATGTATCAGGACAAGTTAATTATGTTTGAATGTTATAATTTATAATATATTGATTTATGTTTGATTTATGTTCTTTATTTTCCCCGCTGCGCGTGCGCGATAAAATGTGTATTAATAAATATTGACACCAATAGTGTCACGAGTAATGAAACAATATGTGGCGCCCCGATGTATAATCCGCCTTTGGTCGGGGTGTTACAGATTGGTATCAGAGCTCGTTGACTTTAGGATAGGTGGTTAGACGTAACGACCTAGAATACCTAGGAGTCCCTTCTCGCGCATGAGAGAAATCTCATGTTTGCGCGCTTATTGTTAATTACTCGTTATTTATGAATATGCTCGCGCTTGCGCAGTATATGATTTTATGTTTTATTTCGCGATATTTCGATTTTTGTTGAATTTCGATTTTTATTGATTTTACTTACATACTCGTTTGTTGGATTTGAAAATCCGAAAAGTCATGGTGATACATGAATAGTTGATTTTCAATTTCCATCTACGATTATGTTCTGAGGTTGGAGACTTGAAAAGTCATGGTGATACATGAATTGTCAACCTCCAATACTCATTTTCTTGTATATTTTATATTGAAGATTGGAAAGTCATGGTGATACATGAATCGTCAATCTCCAATACTCGTTTACTAGCTATTTTAAATTGAGAACTCGGAAAGTCACGGTGATACGTGAATTGTCGGTTCTTGATTCGAATTTGTTACCCTTATTAAGTCTGCATTTAAAGTCATTTATTTTACTTTAACTTTTGATAGCATCTAACTCCGTGAAACCAAGCTTTATAAAGTTATACTTTGCGATAAAACCAAGATATTAACTAAAATTAAAATTTTTATAGAATGCCTCCGCTATCTCGCCGATTTCAGAGAAGAGAAGCCTCGCGCATGCGTAGACAGCAACGTTCCCAGGAAATGGCCGCCGCAATAGCCCAAGCTTTGAGCCAAAACAATGCTAATACCTCCAGTTATAACATTAAGTCCTTTAATGCGGGTAACCCTCCGAAGTTCACAGGTCTTGAAGGAGCCACCGTGATGCTCCAGTGGCTCGAGAAGATAGAAAACACTTTCCTTCACACCCAATGCCCCTCAGACAGACGAACCCTATATGCTTCCAGTGTCCTGGAATCCAGAGCGCTTACATGGTGGAATGGAGTAGCTCATGCGCGTGGCGCAGAGGCTGCTTCTAGCATGACATGGGAGGAATTCAAGGAAATTCTTACGCGAGAATTCTGCCCTCCCAACGAAGTTAAGCGCCTGGAGGAAGAATTCTGGAACTTGAAGCAATACAGCGGTGAAGCGCGCGAGTACGCGACGCGCTTCCACGAGCTAAGCTTACTGGTCCCTCACCTTGTTACCCCTTCACGCCGAGCAATCGAGAAATTCCTTGGGGGTCTCCCCATGGAAATTCAAGATTCTGTATGGGCCAGAAACCCAGTTACCCTCTCTGACGCCATTGAGTTGGCCGCTGTGCTCAGCGACAACCATGTCAGAGCAGGAACTCTGTTCCTGCGGGGAACTGAGAAGACCAAAACCACCAAAACTGTCCCTGAACCCGCAGAAACCAAACCAGAACCCTCAAACCGTAACAACCTCAAGCGCAGGCGCAAGGCCTATGCGCTTACCAACCCGCCCATTGTCCAGCAACCCGCATACCAACCCCCAGTTTACGCGCCTAACCCTCTGTCAGCTTACCCAACTCCCCCTGTAGTTCACAACTATGCCCTAACCAATCCAGCACTCCCTGCCCCGCCTCCTAAGAAACCTTACACAGGAAACCATCCCTTTTGCCCAACCTGTAGATTTCACCACCCAACCCAAACCCCGTGTCGACTTTGTACCCGATGTGGCCGTACTGGTCACACTGCTGAGAACTGTAGAGTCCTTCCCGCCAATCCAATTGCGCCAACCCCACCAGTCTACCCGCAGAATCCACAACCAACCTACCAAAACCCACGACCCAGATCGTGCTTTAACTGCGGTGATCCCAGTCATTTCCGGAACGCGTGCCCAAGGCTACAAGTTCAGATTACGCAAGCGAATCCGGTGAACCAGATTTCAAACCAAGTAACGCGTGGACGAGCTTTTAACATAACCGCGCACCAAGCGCAAGCGAATAATGACGTAGTTAATGGTACATTTTTGCTTAACGGATTTTATGCTTCTGTACTTTTTGATACTGGCGCCGATCGAAGTTTTATCTCTCGCGCCTTCGAGCAGAAGCTTGCGCGACCGCGCGATGACTTAAAAGAAGATTTTTCAGTTGAATTGGCTAATGGTGAAACTGTTTTAATAAACTCAGTGATTAAAGATTGCACGCTTAACCTTAACGAAAACGATTTTCTAATCGACCTCATCCCCATGCCTCTTGGAAGCTTTGATGTTATCATTGGTATGGACTGGCTCTCGAAGAATCGCGCCGAAGTTATTTGCGCCAAGAAATTGGTTCGCCTACCTCGAGAAAATGGTGATCTTTACATTTACGGCGAAAAACCCTCCAGTGGTCTTAAACTTATGTCTTGCGCCGAAGCCCAAAGGCTCATGCGGAAGAAGTATATTGCATTCCTAGCCCATGTGGTTAAGCCTGCTGAAGAAAAGAAGCTTCGCGATATCCCTGTTGTGCGTGATTTCCCTGAAGTTTTTCCTGATGATCTTCCTGGTATCCCTCCCGCTCGTGAAGTCGAGTTCCGTATTGATCTTGTCCCTGGTGCTTCCCCCGTGGCTAAATCTCCTTACCGTCTTGCACCCGCTGAGATGCAAGAATTGGCCAGCCAACTTCAAGAGTTGACTGCTAAAGGATTCATTCGCCCTAGCTCTTCGCCCTGGGGTGCTCCGGTGTTGTTCGTTAAAAAGAAAGATGGATCGTTTCGCATGTGTATTGATTACCGCGAGTTGAACAAACTCACCATTAAAAACCGGTATCCCTTACCGCGTATTGACGACCTCTTTGATCAACTCCAAGGTGCCTCTTGTTTCTCGAAGATTGATCTCCGCTCTGGCTATCACCAGTTGCGCATCCGCGATGAAGATGTCCCGAAGACTGCTTTTCGAACTCGTTATGGCCATTTTGAATTCTTGGTCATGTCCTTCGGTCTAACCAACGCACCCGCCGTTTTCATGGATCTTATGAATCGGGTGTGTAGGCCTTTCTTGGATAAATTCGTGATCGTGTTTATCGATGATGTTCTGGTGTATTCTAAGACCAAGGCCGAGCATGAGCAACATCTCCGATTGGTATTGCAAAAGCTTAGAGCCGAGCAACTCTATGCTAAGCTTTCCAAGTGTGAATTTTGGTCTGATGAAGTACAGTTTCTTGGTCATGTTGTAAACAAGATGGGTATTCATGTCGACCCATCCAAGATTGAAGCAATCAAGAACTGGATTACGCCATCCTCTCCTTCTGAGATCCGTTCCTTTCTGGGCTTAGCTGGTTATTACCGGCGCTTCATTTCGAACTTCTCGAAGATCGCTTTGCCTTTAACAGCTCTGACGCACAAAGGTAAACCGTATATTTGGGGCTCGAAGCAAGAAGAAGCCTTTCTAACGCTCAAGCGTTTGTTGTGTGAAGCTCCTGTTCTTGCGCTACCTGAGGGTAATGATGATTTTGTCGTGTATTGCGATGCATCCAACCAAGGTCTCGGTTGTGTTCTTATGCAACGAGGCAAGGTTATCGCTTACGCATCAAGGCAACTTAAGGTTCATGAAAAGAATTATACAACTCACGACCTCGAGCTTGGTGCAGTTGTTTTTGCCTTGAAGATCTGGAGACACTACCTTTATGGTACTAAGTGTATCCTTTACACTGACCATAAAAGCCTTCAGCATATCTTTGATCAGAAGGAACTTAACATGAGGCAACGCCGATGGAACGAACTCATCAGCGATTACGATTGTGAGATCCGGTATCATCCTGGTAAGGCTAATGTGGTAGCCGATGCGCTCAGCCGAAAACCCTGCCAACTTAACTGTATCTTGCCGCGCACCCAGCTTCACTTCGCGCCGATTCAAAGCAACCTTGAATCGCGTATTCGTGACGCGCAGCGCGCATCCATCAGTAATGGTAACCTTCACGCCGAGTTAGCGTGTGGCGCGGAAGCACTCTTTGTCCCTAATCTGAGTGGAATTCTCTGCTATCTCAATCGCATCTGGATTCCCTTTGATGAGAATCTTCGCGCTGATATCCTGAGTGAAGCACACAAATCTCGGTATTCTATTCATCCTGGCACTGATAAGATGTACAAGGATTTGCGCATTACTTATTGGTGGCCTGGCATGAAAAAGGATATTGCTGTGTTCGTAGCTAAGTGCCTGACTTGTTCTAAAGTTAAAGCTGAACACCAACGCCCATCTGGTTTGCTCGAACAACCAGAAATTCCTACGTGGAAATGGGAAGGTATAGCGATGGACTTTATTACCAAGTTACCTTTGACAGCAAGCAAACATGATAGCATCTGGGTAATAGTGGATCGATTGACTAAATCTGCTCACTTTCTGCCCATTCGTGAAAACTACCGTGTTGAGCATCTCGCGCAGCTTTATGTCAAGGAAATCGTCTGCCGCCATGGTACTCCTTTGAGCATCATATCCGATCGCGATGGCCGTTTTATATCTCGCTTTTGGAAATCTCTCCAATCTGCGCTAGGAACTCGCTTGGACATGAGTACGGCATATCATCCTCAGACTGACGGTCAGTCTGAGCGAACTATTCAAACTCTTGAGGATATGCTCCGATCTTGTGTTCTTGATTTTGGAGGTAATTGGGATTCACACCTGCCTTTGATCGAGTTTTCTTATAACAACAGCTATCATTCCAGTATCGGTATGGCCCCATTTGAAGCACTTTACGGTCGTAAATGCCGCTCCCCGATTTGTTGGAGCGAAGTGGGTGAAACTCAAATCACAGGACCCGAACTTGTTCAAGAGACAACCGATAAAATCGCCAAGATCCGTGATCATTTGCTGACTGCCAGAAGCCGACAGAAGAGTTACGCAGATCGTAGGCGAAAGCCTCTCGAATTTCAAGTTGGTGATCTTGTTCTCCTAAAAGTGTCGCCTTGGAAAGGTGTTGTCCGCTTTGGGAAGAAGGGTAAGCTTGCTCCTCGTTATGTTGGTCCATTCAAGATTCTCGCGCGTGTGGGAAAAGTTGCCTACAGACTTGATCTGCCGCCCGCGCTCAGTAATGTGCATCCAACTTTCCATGTATCCAATCTCAAGAAGTGTTTAGCTGACGAGAACCTTCACATTTCACTTGATGAAGTTCAAGTTGATGAAACTATGCATTTCGTTGAGAAGCCTGTTGAGATTATGGATCGCGAGGTTAAGCAAACCAAGCGCAGTCGTATCCCTATCGTGAAAGTTCGCTGGGAGTCCAAGCGCGGAGCCGAGTTTACATGGGAAAGGGAAGATCAAATGAAGATCAAGTACCCGCACCTGTTCTCTGCGCAACCTACTTCGAGATAAATTTCGGGACGAAATTTCTTAAAGTAGGGGAGACTGTGACATCTGCCCGATCCGACCCGACCCAGGTACCCGTTTCTCTGACCCGATCTCTTTCTTTTATTATTTAATATTTATACTTATATTTTACTTTTAATAATAATATATATTTTCCTTCCCGCCTCTCTCTCTTTCTTTCCGCCGTCCCGTCCCTCTTCCTTCTCTCTTTCCGCCTTCTTTTCCCTCTTGTCGCCGTCCCACCCTTACGCTTTGTTTCCCTCTTTGCTTATCCTTTGGTTCTTCCCGCCTAAGGATGTCTGCAGCTCCACGCGCCAGACTCCTTACATGGAAGCCTGCGTGAAGACATCTTGTTCCTGCGATGCGTGAAGAGAACTCTTCTCGCAGCGCGCTAAGAATGCATGTTCTTCCCGCAATGCGCTAAGAATGTATGTTCTTCCCGCGATGCGCTTAGAATTTCAGGTTCTTCACGCAGCGCGCTAAGGATGTGATTCTTCCCGCAGTGCGCTAAGGATTGTTGTGCCAGCCTTCGCGCTCGCGCACTCAGCCTTCCCGCGCTTAACCCTTGTATCTTCTGTTTAAATCTAGCCGTTTGCTTTTGTGTTGTCTTATCTTTTGAGCCGTTGACCTAACCCATCTAATGTCTGAATAGTTACTTTCGGCGCAGCATGCGCACCAACCCCATTGGTTGACAGATAAAGTGACTGACATAATCTTTTGAGATCTGCTTTTGCCATGCTTGACCAGTACCTTTATCTGACCCGCCCATGCTTTTTACTGTTCCCTGTCAGCTTTATCTTGCCTCTGCAGCTGCCATATCTTTCCATATCTTTTGCTTTTGGATTCTTATGCTTTTTGATATCTTTTGCTTGATCCTGTTAAAGATCTTTTCCCCTTTTTCTAGGGATTGTGTTCCCTAGGGTTTCTCTATAAATAATAGTATTATTCATAACACTACACACACAAAACACTTAATCTCTCCTGTTCTCTTGCTCCTTGCTCTCTCTGCCGTCTTCCTCTCTGCCTCCGTCTTCCTCCCTGTTCTGCCCTGCTTTTCCGGTAATATATATATTATATATAATAATTTACTTATTAATTATGCTAACTTATAATCAAGACTTAAAACAGATCGTTAAAACAATAATCTTAATTATAGGTTAACTTTGCTTGTTTAAGAGTTGATTCTTGCATATCTTTCACCGCATCGTTTATCAAGTGAGTTATCTCGTATCTAATCCCTTTTTATTTTAAATACTTTGGGATGTTCATGTGTTCATATCAAACTTAGAGTCTTAAACTTGTTTATGAACTTTAGTCGCGCAGTATCCCATGTGTTGAGGACGTAGACTTGGCTGTTTATTTGTATGTGTGGATCATTAACCGTATGGACGGTCTATTCCGCAGTTTTCATGGTACCATTAGATGAACACGGGAGAACATTCGTTTATGATTTTCTCTTTTGTTACACTTGCACAGTTAGTCTTGTTTGTGAGCTCAATTGTGAGCACTGGCAGTCTTGTCTCTTAGAGTTGGTCCCGATCAGATTACACCCTTGTTGAAAACCAGACATACACATGTTGCGCGCAGATTTATTGTTATCTATGTATTGTATTAAACTTGATTTCTCACCAACACGCAAGTGTTTGACGTTTATTTTAACACATGTTCAGGTTTGCAGTAGCTGTTTTGGAGCTTGTGGACACGTAGGACGATTTTACTTTTGGACCTAGAATTAAAATGTATCAGGACAAGTTAATTATGTTTGAATGTTATAATTTATAATATATTGATTTATGTTTGATTTATGTTCTTTATTTTCCCCGCTGCGCGTAGCGCGATAAAATGTGTATTAATAAATATTGACACCAATAGTGTCACGAGTAATGAAACAATATGTGGCGCCCCGATGTATAATCCGCCTTTGGTCGGGGTGTTACATCCGTTCCCTCGGGGAGAGCTAAAATAGGGGCGCTACAAAGCTTGGTTTTCAACAGTTGAAAAGCGGATTCTTGCGCGTCACCCCAGTTGTACTTAGTGCCCTTGTGAGTCAAAGCGGTGAGGGGTTGAGCAATCTTTGAAAATCCCTCGATGAAACGCCGGTAGTAGCCGACCAGTCCTAGGAATTGTCGCACCTCAGTCGGAGTCTTAGGTGCTTCCCAGTTTTTGATGGCCTCTACCTTACCGGGATCGACATGGATACCATTCTCGTTGATCACATGTCCTAAAAAGTGAACCTCGCGAAGCCAAAATTCACATTTCGAGAGTTTAGCATACAGTTGTTCCTTCTTCAGCAGTTCCAGAATTATCCTCAAGTGCTCTTCGTGGTCAGTCTCGTTCTTGGAGTAGACGAGAATATCATCAATGAAAACAATCACAAACTTGTCGAGGTACGCCTTACATACTCGATTCATGAGATCCATAAATACGGCTGGTGCGTTGGTTAGACCAAAAGGCATAACCGAAAACTCGTAGTGACCATACCGTGTTCTGAAAGCCGTTTTTGAAATATCTTCTTCGCGCACTCTCAGCTGGTGATAACCGGATCGTAGATCGATCTTCGAGTAGTAACTCGATCCCTGAAGCTGGTCAAACAAATCATCAATTCGGGGTAAAGGATAACGGTTCTTGACCGTCACCTTGTTCAACTCCCGGTAGTCGATGCACATTCGGAAAGTCCCGTCTTTCTTTCGGACAAACAAGACAGGGGCTCCCCATGGCGATGAGCTAGGTCGGATAAAACCTTTATCCAACAAATCTTGCAACTGGGTGGACAACTCCTGAAGTTCCGCCGGTGCGAGCCGATACGGGGCTCGTGCTATGGGTGCTGCACCGGGTGTCAACTCGATCTGAAATTCGACTTGACGAATAGGAGGGAGTCCAGGTAAATCCTCCGGGAAAACTTCCGGAAAGTCTCGCACAACCGGTATGTCTTCAATTCGTTTCTCCTCCGCGGGTTTCTCAACAATCTGCGCCAAAATTGCCGGATGACCCTTTCGTAAATACTTCTGTGCCTTCATAAGGGTAATGACGCTGGTGGTCATGCCGCCTCTCTCGCCTCGGACCGAAATGATCTCGCCAGAAGGGGTGGTAATATGGACGATCTTATCATGGCATATAATCTCCGCTCGGTTCTCAGATAACCAGTCCATGCCGACAACGACATCGAAACTACTAAGCGTAAAAGGAATAAGGTCGATGTCAAAGACATGACCTGACAGTTTCAACTTACATCCCGCAAGTATATGAGTTGTTATTACAGTTTTACCGTTAGCTAATTCGACAGGAAACTCAGCGTCTAACGGGGTTGGAGTAAGGTTTAAAAGTTGGCTAAAGGCCTTTGACACAAAACTCCTATCAGCTCCAGTGTCAAACAAAACAGAAGCAAAACAATCGTTTATAGGGAACTTACCAGACACCACATGCGGATCTCTGCGGGCTTGACCCGATCCAATCACAAACGCTCTTCCTTTGCCATTTCCTCCACCGTTACTGCCACTTCCATTGCCCCCATTGTTGTCATTATGTTTCAGCTTGGGGCAATCCTTCCGGAAATGACCTTCCTGTCCACATTCAAAACATCCCTTAGTCGTCATCGGTTGTTTAGGAGCACCCTTTGCCGCAAGGTCTCCTCTACAGTCCTTCGCTAGGTGACCTATCTTTCCACATCTTTGACACTTGACACGGTCACACTGACCAACATGATGAAAGTTGCACCTGTTGCACTTTGGATACTTCCCAACATATCCGCTCGAAACCTGCCCGCTACCGTTGTTGTTGTTGTTGTGATTCTGAGTGTTGAAACTCCGAGTAAATTCGGGCTTACGGTAGTGGTGTTGCGGTGGGAGGTTTGAGGATGAAGATCTGGTGTTGTCAAATTTTCTCTTCCCGCTGTTCGGGTTGCTGTTGTTGTTACTGTTGCTGACGTGGTCATTACTCGGGTTGTCACGGGCTTTAGCAGTCGAACCCCTCGGTGGTAACGCACCCTGGGTCACAGCCTGATCCGTCAGTTTGTGAGCCAAACGGATCGCTTGCTGGATCGTGGCTGGTCTGGAAGACGTCACCATACCCTGAATCTGTGGAGCTAACCCATCAATGTACATCTCTATTCTCTTGCTCGGCGGATCCACCATCCGCGGACACATCACCGCCAACTCGTGCGAACGAGTAGTGTAGGCTTCAATCTCTGAACCCACCATTTTCAATGACCAAAACTCCGACTCTAACTTCGAAATTTCTTCCCTCGGACAGTACTCTTCTCGCATCATGTTTTTGAACTCCTCCCAGTTCATCGCGTTAGCCAGTTCCAATCCAAGAATCTGGACGTTCGAATTCCACCAAGTGAGGGCGGAATCCTCAAGTGTCCCAGCAGCAAACTTGACCCTACTGGCAGGGGGACAGTTACACATCTCAAAGGCCGACTCGGCCTTCTCAGCCCAACGCAGGAAGCCTATAGCTCCCTCAGTGCCCTTAAACGTACTGGGCTTGCAGTCTAAGTAGTTCTTGAAGGTACATGCTCCATTCGGACCTCCTGTTTGATTTTGAACGTGTGCAGCTAAAGCGGCAGCAACATGGTCATTCAGCAAGGTTTGGAGTTCAGCAGCAGTCATGCTGATGTTACCACGTCCTCGTCCAGCGTTTCTTCCGGCCATTTCCTAGAATCATAGTATAAAACGTTAAACATGAATTTTTCTTTCATATACAACACACCATACATGTAATAGAAGATAGGTAAGAAAGAAAGAAAAAAAAATAAGAAACAACATCACATCACAACCACATATTAGTCTAAATAAAAATTCATGATTAAAACCATTGTATTCGCTACAAAGTATTTCCAATCAATCCTTAAAATCATAGAAAAATAATAGTTAGGATGGAGACAACCCCTCCATCTAAGTGTCATCATCACTAGATGTCGTCATCGGAGGACACCTCTGAATGTGCCTCCTCCTCAGCCGGTTCCTCCTCCGGCTCCTCTTCGGGATCTTCCTCGGGATCCTCCTCAGGCTCCTCTTCGGGATCTTCCTCGGGATCCTCCTCAGGCTCCTCTTCGGGATCTTCTTCAGGATCCTCCTCAGGCTCCTCTTCGGGATCTTCTTCAGGTTCCTCTTCAGGCTCTGCCTCGGGTTCTGCTGCGTTCTGGGCAAGTTGCATTTGTAGGATATCGCAACGTTCTAATGCTATTTCGGTTCGGGTCCTTGCTTCTTGGAGTTGCTCTTGCAAGTCTATCATCTCGGCTTGCATCTTCATCATAACCTTGGTTTGTTGCTCACTAGTCTCTTGCATTTCTTTCGTTGCCGCTGCCATGCGGGCAATCTCCTCCTGAGTCTCGGTTCCATCTTTAAACAGTCTGGCAACATTTTCTCTAGTATAGCGCATGTAACCCACATCACGCTCCAAACAAGAAACGACAGCTGCGAGAACTCGCTCTACAGGTTCGGGTATAGGTGGTAGAGTGTTAGGGTAAGCAGGGTGGTTCGGGTGAGGCAATGGGGGAACTTGTTCACGGTAGACCATACGTCTGATCATGTTGGGGTACCACTCCCAGCTAACGTCGTTGTCATACAAGCCTCCGGATAGGCGGTACCTCTTCGGTGCAGGAGCTTCGAGTTCCGGGACTACGTGGGGTGGCGAGGTAGTAAGTAACTGCGGTTCCTTCCCGTGAGCATGCGTCATCGAATCGGATGATGATGAGGGTGGCGTCGACATTTCTACAGGTAGGCCGGGTATATGCGCGCGTATGAGTAAAGGAGGTAAAGAAATAAGATTTCAAGACTACACAAACCTATGCAGTGCGTATCATTATAACTAATGGGTCGTCACGGTTATAGTCTAGTATGCATGCAGTTTCTAGTTCGCTATAACCAATGGCTCTGATACCAATCTGTCACACCCTCAAAATCCACTAACGGAGTTTTACCGTCAGAGGGTGTGAACTGGCAGGATCGGATTCATTAGTTATAACCAAACCAAAGAAAAACGTTTAAATGAAAGTAAATGCGGAAGCGTAAAACCTTAATTCAAAAGTTGCGTCACGCAGGACGACTTAAAACCAAATGTAACTGTTAAAATTAAGTTTGCAGAATAAAAGTGTTTTCATTAATGCATGCTCCTAAACCGCGCGCCCGCCTCGGCTACCTGAGAATAACATACTAAAAGTGTCAACACAAGGTTGGTGAGTTCACAAGTAAAATAAGGTAAATTGTTTAGCGTTTTGCGTAACCTCGTTACGATGTTTAAATGTTGCGTAACCCCGTTACGACGTTTGAGTGTGTAACCACGTTACAGCGTTTAAGTGTTGCGTAACCCCGTTACGGCGTTTGAGTGTGTAACCACGTTACAGCGTTTAAGTGTTTTGCATTACCAGATAGTGTTATGTCAAATTATATATCGATAGGTAGCTAATCTATACAACAAGTATCGCTAAGTGGTTCGCGACCGAAGCTGACTGTTTATCAAGTGCCCGTCACCAGGTCCTCCAGACCATGGTAAGTGTTAGCCAAAATTTACACCCACTCAACCTCCAGTTGAGCTTAGCGTCGGGTGGGGTTTGTCAAACCCAGTAGTACTACCCAAAAGTGACTCGCTATTCCAAATATTAACCGGTCCGATGTGTGGGACTTCAAATGTTACGTATGCCGCTTAGCCTTTACAAGTGATATATAATTTATAACAAAATCTTTCATATGCGTTTATCTCAGAAAATACGTTTATCGGAGTATGTTATCTCCCCCAAGTGAAAAATGTTTGAAAATAGTTTAAGAGTGGGGTAAGTGAACTCACTGTTTGCGAAGAATATCCGATCTAGATCACCGAGTGATGCGCGTCGTAGAAAACTCTCTAGCGTTCTAAATAACAAAGAGATTTTCTAAGTATCGGAATGTTTAACGAGTCTCTAGACTCGGCACATAATACCTATGCACGTAACATGTTTCGTGTTTCGTTTGTGAATCGTGTGTGACTTAAACAAGTAAAATTGTGATACGATACATGAGTGGGCAATTACTTTCGTGTCACATATTAATAACATACTTATTAGCAATTATTCCCGTAGGGGCATTTTGGTCAACAAACAAAGACTAACTAACCATTATTCCCCATAAGGGCAATTTGGTCAATTCATGGCAATCAACTAGCAACTATTCCCCGCAAGGGTATTTTGGTCAAAATACAACAATTATATAAAAACTATCATATTTCATGCATTCCTATACAACTCAGCAGCTAGTTTCGTTATGACAGAATTTCTACTTGAAAGATTGCACTATTTCACCGACCATATCATCTCAATTAATTCACCAAAAATTTACCACAGAAGCATACATATCTTAGGTTTCCAGAACATCTTTTATCTTATTTTTATTCCATATAGATTGTTCATAATGATCAAAACATTACAGCTAACTTATATCAGTCAGATTCATGTGCATCAGAATGTTATTTGCAATTCCCGTCAAACGAAAAATCCAATAAATGCAAGACCACCTGGGTTTGGTTCCTAACTCAGTGAGTCAACTTCCAGAAGTGGAACCAACCCAATTGGTCTCGTGGTTCGTGAGATATAACATTTACAACATAACCTAACAGCAGGTCTAACAGCTCAGCTTTGCATCACATTTTTGTAAAATCATAAAAGTATACTTCCACTTATCCAAAAATTACGAATTTATACTTCATAGAAACTAGACTCAACCTAGTTTACTGCAGTACCCACAATCTCAATCAATTTTCACGTTTACACTTCGTTACAGTCAGTTAAACATCGTATATACATTCTGTCCAGAATCTGTTCACATCAAAACTCAACATAATCACAACCTATGAACTATCATGCATCCATATAACCCTCTAGACACTATAACTACTATCCATGCATATCAATCACACCATACATACAAGATTAGGGTTTGTGATCTAATCCAAATCAAAGACAACAATGAATCATGCAACAACATCAATCTAGTTATCAATCTATTATGCAACTAACAAGAATCATATTGATCACATACATACATATAATCGGCCTACTTAGGGTTTACATACAACCCATTAAACATCAAAATTACACAACAAGGAGGTAAAGGATGATCAAGTATACCTTCCTAGCACCTAGTTCTTGGATTAATCTCTTGATTGATGTGTGTGTGTGTGATCTTTGTGGACGGCAGCCGTGGAGAGGGAACAAGAGACTTCCGATCGGAAGTTGTAGGGTTAGGGAAAATAGTTAGGGTTTAGTGTTTAAGTTATATTTATAAATAATCAAGTTACATTCTAGTCCCTCTTCTTTCCAAGTGTTGTTTTTCTAGAACATTCCATCATACTTGGACAATAAGTTAACATGACCATAGTATTATCACATAGCACATAATCCTAACACATAATAATCATATAATTATTGTTTTTACGTTTGTCGTTTATTTATCAATCGTTTGCGTCAACTAGTTTGCGTTTCGGTGCAAATCCCGAAAGACTACCCATGTAGTGAGTGTTAAGCGTCATTTAAACCCTAGTTTAAATGTAATGAAGTGTGCGTTATAGATTCAACGATCTTAAAGTTTGAATTGACGGAGTTGAGTTAACGGAGTTAACCTGGAATTGACGATTGTCACAGTCTTAATGGAAGATCTTTCTGTCTTCAGGAATTCTTTCGATCATTGTCTCTCCAAACTTGATAGGATGATGGCTCGTTGTGTCGAAACCAACTTAGTCCTCAACTGGGAGATGTGTCACTTTATGGTATGCGAGGGCATCGTTCTAGGATATAGTATCTCGAGTGCGGGGATCGAGGTCGATCCTGCTAAAATTGAAACCATTTCTAATCTTCCCCCGCCCACTTCTGTGAGATCCATCTGTAGCTTCTTACGTCATGCTGGTTACTATCGCCGGTTCATTAAATATTTCTCAAAAATCGTGAGACCCATGACCAAGTTACTAGAGAAAGACGCCCCATTTGTCTTATCTGAACAGTGTATCGAGGCTTTTGATCTTCTAAAAGACAAACTCGTTAACGCCCCTATTATGATTGCTCCTGACGGGTCTTTTCCATTCGAATTGATGTGCAACGCGAGCGACTATGTTGTAGAAGCAGTGCTTGGACAGCAGAAGGAGAAGCACTTCCTCCCGATCTACTATGCGAGCCGGACCCTAAACAGTGCTCAGGAGAATTACACTACCACCGAGAAAGAGTTGTTAGCTGTGGTGTTTGCATTTGATAAGTTTAGGTCCTATCTTGTTCTATCTAAAACAGTCGTCTACACTGATCATGCTGCCATTCGTTTTCTTTTCTGCAAGCAGGACGCTAAGCCTCGTCTTATCCGATGGATCCTGCTGTTTTAGGAGTTTGATATCGAATTCCGTAATAAAAAGGGGGGCGAGAATGTGGTGGCCGATCACTTGTCACGTCTTGAGAGAGCCGAGATTGGAGATGCTAGGGTCATCATCAATGACCATTTCTCGATAGAGAATCTTATGTTTGTTAGAGCCCAGGATGATGGCTACCCATGGTTTGCCGATATCACGAACTTCCTCGTCGATGGTTCCCTCCCAAGGAGGATGTCTCACCAGCAAAAGAAGAAATTCTTTGCTGATGTAAAGTTCTGCATCTGGGACGACCCATTTCTTTTTCGTATAGGTGTTGATCTGCTTGTGAGGAGATGTGTGGATGTTGAAGAGGGGTGGCGAATTTTGAGCCACTGTCATGAGGGACCTACAGGAGGTCACCATGGTGTTGTTCTTACTGCTAAGAAGGTCTTCGATTCAGGATTCTATTGGCCTTCGATTTTCAAAGATGCTCATGTGTTCATTAAAAGCTGTGACCGATGCCAGCGTGTCAGTAACATCTCATCCTGAAATGAGATGCCCCAAAATGCTATTCAGGTTTGCGAGATCTTTGACATTTGGGGTATTGATTTTATGGGCCCGTTCCCATCTTCTAGAGGGAACAAGTACATAATCGTGGCAGTTGATTACCTCTCCAAGTGGGTCGAGGCCAAAGCCTAGCCCACTAATGACGCACGAGTTGTAGCGAGATTTCTGAAAAATCTTTTCTCTCATTTTGGTGTACCGAATCCTTGATCAGCGATCGAGGTACTCACTTCTGCAACGCGCAGATGGAGAAGGCGTTGCAACGCTATGGGTCACCCATCGGCTTGCGACTGCCTACCACCCATAGACTAGTGGGCAGGTGGAGGTGAGTAACCGGGGCATTAAACGCATTCTTGAGAAGACGGTTGGGCTAAAACGAAAGGATTGGTTTGATAAATTAGATTATGCTTTGTGGGCTTTCTGTACAGCGTACAAAACTCCGACCGGTTCCACACCGTTTTGAATGATTTATGGGAAAGCCTGTCATCTGCCTGTTGAGTTGGAGCACCGTGCTTATGGGCGCTTCAAACGGTTAACCTTGATCTTTCGACTGCTAGAGTTAACCGTTTCCATCACATACATTAGTTAGAGGAAGTCCACGATCATGCATATGCACACTCGTATAATTATAAGCTAAAGACCAAAGAACTGCATGAGAGGAAGTTGAGAAGTGATAAACAGTTCAAGTGTGGGAACGTCGTATTCTTGTTTAATTTCTAACTTAAGTTGCATCCAAGAAAGTTGCGTTCTTGATGGTATGGACCATACACTGTTAAGGAAGTCTTCCCGTATGGAGCGATAGAGATTGAAGACAAGAATGAGAGCTTCAAAGTTAATGGTTACCATCTGAAGCACTACATTGGTGAGAAGGCTAGCATGGAGGAACGTGAGGTTTTGTGCCTTATAGTATCTTTGGGTTAGACGTGATGGAGGGGTCAGGTTGAGTACATATTAAACCAAGCGCTCTTGGGAGGCAGCCCAAGTTTTCGTTTATCAGTTTTTATTTTTGTTACTAAGGATCCTCCAGATTGAAGCCGCTCGTACTCAATCTCCATTCGAGCAGCCGATTTTGAGGGTATTCTATTTGTCTTTATTTATACTAAAATAAATAAATAAATAATAAACAAAAATTAAAAAACTAAAAAAAATATAAAAATATGTTTATTTCTTATATTTTGTTTTCTGTGTTGTACGCCGCTACATATGAGCGAGTTTGAGTTATTGTATGTATTATTATGCGCATGGTAGTTTTGATGGCATTTTGGTACTGGTTCTCCCGAGGTTGCGGCAGCGAATGAAATGCTATACGGTCGTTCGATTGAAACACAGCTGGTGAAGATTCTGCATAGAAACCAAGGGAGTAACCCTTCTCTGTTTTATTGTTGAAAATTTTAAGTTCTATTTTTATTTTATTTTTCTTTATTTTCCTTGTTCTCATCGAGGACGATTTCGTTCTAAGTGTGGGGATGGGAGTTTATTTTACTTAGTTGTAGAAAAATATAATATATTTAAAAAAATTAAATAATAATAATAACATTTTTGCACTCTTTCGTTGAAAAATATGTCGGTTACTTAAGTGACTGACATATACTTGTATATGTTTGGTTCTGTTATCTACTTGTAGACATACGAGATAGTCATTTACCTAAAAACCGAAAGCGACTGGGGTAACTGTTGTGTGTTTTGTTCTTTCGGTGAAAATTATGTTGGTTACTTAAGTTCGAGGGACATATACTTGTATATGTTTGGTCCCGTTATCTACCTGTAGACATACGGGATGGCCATTGAACCGAAAATTTAAAGTGACTGGGGCGACTAAATATAAAAAAAAATTAAAAAAAAATAAAAAAGTTTAAAAAAATATGTCCCTTGAAAATTGTTTTTTTCCAACGTTAAGCAGGAAAGATCTTATTACCGTTGTGTTAACAAGCTCTCGGAACTTTTGAAAAATATATAATAATAATAAAATAAGAGATGGTTTGCATATACTAGACGGGGCTAAGAGTTTACGCCTTGCTAAGTGGATAGTGACTCTGAGGTTATCGTTATTGGGGCACGAGGTTTTAGTCAATAAATATCAAATTAGGGATTTATAGGACAAAGTCCAATAATATTTAGGAATAGCTTGTACGGCCTCCACATGACCACTCATCCATCAAATTTCATCGAGTGCATCTACTTAGTACCTTAAATGGCGGTGATTTGTTGAACCAGTCTGCTACGACTATAGTTTTTTCTAGCTCTCTTGGTCTGAGATGGGGTAGGTGTAGCCGTGGCTTTTAAACTTAAAACGCTTAAAGTAATTGGGGTTTGATTGGTTAGTGGCTAGGTTTAAAGTGGACAAATATACCGACAATCGCGGTCAATATGTCAAGCTGTTTCTATTGTTTTAACAATATTAAATATTAAAGAGTTTGTTGTCTTCACTTGGTTATGATCTTGTGTAGATCTCTTTTTCAGGGACGAAAAATGTTAAGTGTGGGGATATTTGATATGCTCTAAAATATACATATTATCATATAAATAGTTCCTACACTTTTAAGCACTTTGAGCTAGTTTTTTTTTTAATGGTACTCTTATTTGGCTCATATTTGGATTTTATGGATTTTAATAGACAACGAGCTAATATGATTAATATCAAATGGAGACTTATATTATTTATTATTGTTGGTTTACTCAAGTTACATCGTGAAGAATCCAAGATAGCAAGAATGCAAATAATTAAGTCTTTTAAATGTTGAACTAATTTAAATACTAAAATTTAAGTTGTCAAATTTTCAAGGCAATGCGGGGAACGAAATTCGAAGATTAAAAGGTGAATCTCATAAGCTATTTCAAATGGACTTGAAGTAACATGTAAATGGGTTGGGCCTCTTAAAGCTTTAAACAAATAACATCAGGATGTTGACATAGGTCTTTTTGGTAAAAAAGATATAAAGAGGAACACTATGGAGAGAAAAAGATATATTATTTTCTTAGCGGCGGAATTCTTTGGGAGAGAAGCAGAGCCGCAATTTTGGTTTGGTGGAGAATTATTTTGGAGCTACTGTTGTGTGTCAAAGGACTTTTTGTTTTATGCCTATGTATCAAAACACGGAAGAAGATTATTATTTAATAATAAAATGTGTGGTTGGAGGCTACAGAGAAAAGAATAACGAGAATATATATTTATGTTCTTTTTATTAATGAGTTCAAGTATTCATCAACTCAATTAATTATTTGGTTGGACTTCTCTTTATTTCTTTAAGTGAACTTATTTATATTTGTTTTATATTTGAATATGAGTAGCTAAACTTATTAGAAATACCTAGGTTTGGTTAATTGACGATGTTTTGACGATTGTTTCGGGTTGATTAACGAATTTATATTTGATTTTCTATTGTCAAGTTCATATTATTATGATTTTATTCTATGATTGCTTTTGAGTTTGTTCAATATTATATTAACTAAACCCCGTGTGATTTTATGTTTACATGAATTAGTTTCATGTTTGATTTAGGATTGGATGTTAGACTAATTACTTGGTGTTTTTGGTTGTTTGTGGTAGACGTCACCATAGGGTTTGATTGACTAGAGTTGTTTATCTCTATAGTTCATCTCCTTTTAGTCGGACCAAGACATTAGGAGTTGGTTTATCTCTTTAGTCTAGTCGATTTAGTTAGCCGTTGGGAGACCTCGATCGGTTTTCTAGCCGTTGATTAGGTTAATTTGTAAACCGAATTATTTAATCTTTAATATTGAATTACCCCTTATTCCCTAGGTTTGTTAGGTTTATGAGCCCTAGAGGAATTTGTGATTTTAATACGGACCAAGTAATGAATCATTAGGGTAGTTACAAAATCAACCATGCTTTATCATTATTTCCAGGCATTTTTAGGGGTCCTTAGTAAAACTGACCGTGGGGACCTATTTTCTTTTATAATTGTCTAGTTAAATAACCTTAAGAATCAAGTTTTATGTGTTCGTTGTCACCCTAGTGTTGCTGAAAGTCGTCAAGATACCTTACCTAGGTGGTTCCCCTCATCATATTTGAGAGCTCCGTTAGTGCTGTTAAGTCTTAAGTGTTCTCGTTAGTTTCGTTAAGGTACGCAAGTTAGTTAATTTAATCAAAATAAAATAAAAAAATAAAAAGTAAAATCAATTAGAATTATTTCGGGGTAGGACTTGGATTAGGGTTTATAATCTGAGCCGTTCTCACGTGTGTTCGAGTTCGATGTCCGGAGTTTCCTCATCTTTGCTATATGCGACCGGTACACTTGCCGTTTGTGTGAACTAGGATAGATTGTTTGATTTTTTTTAAAAGCTTAGTTGCGATTCGTATTTACTATTTATATATATTTTCGCACATCAACAAGAAAGCTAACCCATTTCTTGGAAATGCAGTTAGAACGGAGAGTCTTGTCAAAAGGGAGAAACTTGGCTCCAGCAGGAAAAGCATTACCAGATTGAAGATACGACAGGTCAATGCCAGTGAAAGTACAGGTTTCAAAATCAGGCTCGGTAAGGATATGTTGACATCGAAATCAATGTGTGTGCTCACGCTGCTAGAAGCGGAGTCTCTAAATGGCTTTTTGGTCATGATCGGTAGAAAGGGATAAAGAAAGAGAAACCCTAAACTAGAGAAAGGGAGGAGTTACCTGAAAACGGAAGATGAATGTAGATTTAAACAAATAGGAAGTAATTATAGAGGTCTCCTCAGGATTAAATAAAAGGCGGTTAACTAGCCTCGGAAGTTGCGCTACGTCTTATCAAGTTACCTCAGGCCATCAAAATTCAAAATTCATTCAAGTGGGAAAAATATGACAGCTGGGTACAGCTGTAACATTTTCGGGGACAATTGTTAGGGGTCATTTTATCCTTAACGTGATCCTGTCGATTATCATGATAGTTTGGATTCCCAGCTAGATGAAGGATCGTGAACAAACTGACTATACTTGTTATATATATGTTGTGCTTGTAGGTTACGCAAGACTCAAATGTTCTACAATGTCTAGATGACTCATTCTACCTAAAATCTCGGAGAAACAGCTGAAATACACGTGGGATGAAGACTAAGTCGTCGAATGATCATGGCAGCTAGGGTTCCCGGATTTGTAGGACTTATTGTTATTTTCATTTCCTATATAAATGAGGTTATTGAGAACGTTATAGGACACATTTTCCACTCACAATACTCACACTTGTACTTAGCTTTTGTTCTCGACTAGTTCTCGAGCTGTAATCACCATATTACATTAATATTGAGGCAGTGGATAGTTTTCCTATCCCGAGGTTATTTTCAAAGGATCCTCACCATGATCTAAGGTTTTTCCTTGCTACATCGCCGTGTTCTTTACTTTTACCGCACTTGTTTACAACATCGCTCACCTCACTATTGAAAAACACACTACCTCTCTTAAGGAATTTGCTCAATTATTGCTTTGGTAATTTTGACCAAAACAACGATGATGATGACAATGACGATGACGACGATGATGATTTTTTAATTACTTGATTTAAAATTTTTTAAATGGTTTATTGTGTGGTCACAAATCATTTTCACACTTCTCATTTTTGTCTTCCTTTGTATTTTAACTTTTTCCCATTCGTAGATGTTACACTATATTGTGTAAGTATATCTTAGTATGATATACGTTGAGTACTCCTTTAAATCTTAATTCGCTAAGTAATCTTTTAAAGTGAAATATGTCAAGCAATGTGTTAACTTGGTGATGTGTGACAACATATATATATATATGGTAATTTTACCGAAAACTCTTAATTTTAAGAGTTGTGCAACTCTTTATGCATATTGTACAATCCATCAAAGCCCAAAGACTATAAAGGTTTGATGGAGCGGGACTTAAATGAAGGAATTGAAATAAGGAGATTCAAATTTCAAAATACCAAAACCATGTTTAAAAACCGTCTTTATTGTCTGCCTCCTTCCCGATTCACAAACCCTAATAATCTCATTTCTCTCATCAAACTATTGCAGCCACCACAACACCCCTTACCATGTTTTCATCAAATCCTAACTCTACAGAATTGAAGACGGAGAATCTTAGGCGACTCAGGCGGTGTACGAATGTAGTGGTGGTTGTAGGTGTTAATCGGAGATGGATCTGTTAAACAGAGGCGGCAAGGCTGTGTATGGTAACAAATCGACAGCTACAAGTCTATTCTCTGGTAACCCCTAAGTTTTTCCGGCCAAATCTCCAAGAAGATAGTCTTTCTTTTGTGGTTCGTTTCTTTCTTTTCTTAACATGTTTTCTTTTGTGGCTTTTTGTTTTGTTCGTTTATAAAATTTAGTTTACTTATTAATGTTTAATTATTGGAGCTGAAGAAGAAAGAAACACACCGGTGTGGCCTGAAAGTGTAAATAAGTCTTTACATTAAAAGTTGATCTTTTTGTTTATTTGAAATCATAATACTAATAATAATAATCTGATAATCAATTTTCAGGTACAGTTAGGCAATTCCGAGAAGAGTGGTTTTTTAGCAGGTTTATGTTGGTAGGAGGGTTAGTGGCGGATTAGATTGGCTTCTCTGCTGATCAGATGCAATTGCAAGAGCTCGTGCATCCGCCATTCTATGCGTAAGCTGTTTAAATAATTTACTGATACAAATGAACATTAACTTCAAGATGTATATATTTTCATTGGATTATATGCTCCATATAGGACCCCACTACCTCATGCATATAAATAACATATCTACCATATATGTTGCAGGACCTAGCTTTGGATGTGGATAATTGAGATAATAAAGCTTGGTAAGTAATGCTTTAAATTTCCTATGTTTTTGTTAAGGAAAAACATTTTGTATAAAGGGGTTTGTGGATTTAAAATTATTTATTGTTTCGCACAAAATAGTGTTATAATTAGATTACTATGTTTTCAATGAATAAGTTAAACAAAATTGAATATTATGATTGTATTCCACATTTTGCTAATAAACCGAATTATCTATGTACATTGTGGTAAATCATAATGAAGTTCATATAATATATATATTAAATGATTTGTGAAACATTTTAGTTTTTTCATTTAATTATTTTTTGGAAGTAAAGGTAAAGAAGTGAAGAGATATTATTATTAATACCATGGGAACAATTCTTGTTGCCTATAAATAAAGTTTTGCGTATTTCAAAATGCGAACTTCCTTTGGTTGATCCCAATACAAAGAATAAGGTTTCCTTATTATATTTCTACGGGGTGTTGATTTTGACTTGATTCATGGTTAATAGGACGGTTTAAAAAGCTCGTAGCTCGCTCGAAGTTCACTTGAAAAAAAGCTTGTTTATAAACAAGCCGAACCGATCTAACTTGGTTTGTAAATGAGCCGAGCTCGAGAAATAGATCTTCAAATGATACAACACCATTCAAAGCATTGGTAATTTCATTATATATTATTAATTAAACTAAATTGTTAAAACAAATTTCTGATCAAATCTAACCTAGACGCCAACCTGTTTTGACCATTAATTAACCAGCCTCATCATCTCATTTCACTATCTATAATACCTTCGGTGCATGAAACTATAAAAAACGGCCCATAACGAAATAACCGAACCCAAACAATAATTGACGATTTGATTTTATGTTTATTGTAAAAGCTGAATTTTTTGTTCGGTTTCGGTTTGGGTGTAATTTAAAAAAAAAAAAAGCTGAACCAGATAAACTTGATATCATTGTATATACTGATTGTATTATAATTGTGATTACAATGAGATTACATATAGGATATATATATATAGACTAGGATTACAAAGATTAGGGCCGGCTATAATCAACTTAGGGTTGGGCCTATACTAAGACTTTATTAACTAATACTCCCCCTCAAGCTAAGGCCGGGACTGGACTTTCAGCTTGGACTTCAAGAAGAGGAAACGATCAGAAGACAAGGGTTTTGTGAAGACATCAGCAATCTGATCATGTGTAGAAATGAACTGAACAAATAACTTCTTTCTTGCAACTTTCTCATGAACAAAGTGAAAGTCTACTTCTACATCTTTTGTTCTGGCATGGAAGACTGGATTGGCAGAAAGATATGTAGCTCCAAAAGTATCACCATAAAATCGGAGGTATCTTCATAGAAACACGAAGTTCAGCCAACAATGTTTCAAGCCAAGTTAATTCAGCAATTGTATTGGCTAAGGCCTTGTATTCTACTTCAGTGGATAACCGAGAGACGGTATTTTGCTTCCTAGCTGACCAAGAGACAAGGTTTGACCCCAAATAGATGGCATATCCCCCCTGGATCGACGGTCATCTGGACAACCAGACCAGTCTGAATCAGAAAAGGCAGTTAACTTGTGGGCATCAGTATAAGCATGCAAAATAGACGAAGAAGTGCTGGAGATTAAAAGGCCATGATTAGACGTTCCATGTAAATACCGTAGAATACGTTTAACAGCAGACCAATGATTTTCAGTGGGAGAGTGCATGAACTGGCAGACTTTGTTGACTACGTAGGTGATCTCATGCCGAGATAGAGTAACATACTGTAATGCTCCAACCATTTGTCTGTATTTTACTAGATCAGCAAACATGGGACTGTCACCAAGAGAAAGTGAAATATTGGTTGTGCACGGTGAGGAAACCGGTTTAGAATGCGATAAGTTCACCTGAGCAAGTAATTCAGTAATATTTTCTTCTCAGAGAGGAGAATATCAGACCCAGTGCGTTCGACTTCAATCCCCAAGAAATAAGATAAGGATCCCATGTCTTGTATGGCAAAAGATTGGCTGAGACCCCTGACAACACGTTCAATTTCACTACTGTTGTTACTTGTCAAAACAATGTCATCCACATAGACAAGCATATACAAAAGTGTCCCATTGTGTGAGTATATAAAAAGGGAGGGATCCGTTTTAGAACCCCGAAAGCCAAGAGAAGTTAAGGCTAGCGAGAGTATTTCAAACCATACCCGAGGTGCTTGTTTGAGCCCATAAAGGGACTTATGTAAGAGGCACACATGATTTGGCTTTTGAGGATCAACAAAACCTTGTGGCTGTTTCATATAAACTGTCTCCTTCAAGTCACCATGCAAGAAAGCATTCTGAACATTTAATTGACGTAAGGGCCAATGACTTGTAACTGCCAACGAAAGAACAACCCGTATAGTGGTAGATTTAACCACTGGACTGAAAGTATCAGTATAGTCGATACCCGCATGCTGATTAAAGCCTTTAGCAACCAAACGCACCTTGTGACGCTTAACAGCCCCATGTGGATCTCTTTTAATCTTATACACCCATTTGCAGTCAACTATATTTGAATTAGGAGCATGAGGAACCAAGGACCAAGTACCATTTCGTATAAGGGCACTATATTCATCTGTCATAGCTTGACGCCAGTGAGATGCTTTGTTGGCAATGGCAAAGGAGACGGGTTCTACATCAGGGGGTGTAGTGGTGGATGTATGGAATTGTTTGGGGTTTGGATGTAGGTTTGGTGGTCGAGTACGAGGATGAGGTGGCTGATTTGTAGTGGTAGTGGATGTGTTGGGAGGAGTAGGCGGAGGTGCTGTTGTTTCGGTGGAAATTTTGTAGCGGTCAAAGGCGGTTGGCTGAGTTGTGGGTTGAGGTGTGGGCCGACGGGAGTAAGTAGTGATGGGCTGGGTTTGTGGTTTGGCCAGTTCTAGGTTTGATTTTGGGCCGGTATCATGGACCGGTATGGTGGGTGGAGGTGATGATTGGTGTTGGGTCGGGGCTGGGTTATGGTGGGCTGTTGGTTGGGTGTTTTGGGATGTCGGTGCTGGTGTGGTGTGGGCTATGGGTATGTCATGTGGGATAGAAATGGGCGGATTTTGATAAGAGGAAACATAGGGGTTGTCTGGTGGAGGTGTAGTTAATTGGCTTGTGGTGGTAATGGAGAAAGGAAAAATATGTTCATGAAACTGAACATGACGAGCGTTATAAATGTGCTCAGTGAGAGGGTCAGAACAACGGTAACCATGATGAGATGTGATGTATCCGAGGAAAATACAAGGTATGGAACGGAAATCCATTTTATGTGGACTATAGGGTCGAAGATGGGGAAAACACTGACAACCGAAGACACGAAGGAAGGAGAAACCAGGTGGACGCTTGAATAAATATTCAAAAGGAGAAACTGTGGAGTGTGTGCGAGAAGGCATGCGGTTAATTAAATAAACAGCCGTTTCAAAAGCATAGTGCCAAAAATGTTGGGGAACATAGGCTTGTGCCATGAGGGTCAGGCCAGTTTCAGTGACATGACAGTGACGGCGTTCAATTATACCATTCTGTTCACTGGTATGTGGGCAAGACAAACGATGGATAATGCCAAGGGAGGCAAGTAGAGGTGAAAGACTTCTAAACTCTCCTCCCCAATCAGACTGGACAGTTTTAAATTTGGTGATAAATTGGCGTTCAGCCATAATGACAAATTGTTTAAAAATTCCAAACACCTCAGATTTCCATTTCATAGGGAACAACCACATAAATTTAGAATAATGGTCAACACATAGCAAAAAGTAATTATGACCATCATACGAAGTAATAGGGGCTGGACCCCAAACATCACAAAATACTAAGTCCAAAACATAAGTACTTTTATAATCAGATGATAATAAATGCAGTGTGGAGGATTTCCCAACAGAACAAGAAGAACAATCAGAATTAAAAGTCTTTACAGAAACAGGTAAACGATATTTAGAAATCATAGTTTTAAACAACTGAGAGTGTGGATGTCCAAATCGTTGATGCAATGTGGTTGTTGTAGCACGAGTGGTTGAAAAAGCGATATTTGGAATTGGTTGTTTGGTTGGAAGCTTGATGGAGTAAAGTCCACCTTCACTTGGACCCATGGGAGGGTAGTTTGTGTAGACTTGTCCTTCACAGAAAAAAAAATTGCATGAAATTCAAAATACACATTATTGTCTTGACAAAATTTTTGAACAGAAAGAAGTTTTTTTTGAGTGCGGGAGCATGAAGGATATCTTTTAGGTAAAAGGTTTTTTTGGAGAGGATATTTTTTGTGAACCAATAAGTAAAATGGGTAGAGCCATACCATTACCAACATGAAGACTCTCATCACTGAAGTAAGGTTCAGCAGAATCAAAACGTGACATATCTGCTGAAGCGTGTCCATTGGATCCAGTGTCCGGAATATAGGTAGTGGAGGCTTGTGATCGAAAATCCGCATAGTTGGCAGTGGGTTGTCTGTTCCGAATTGTAGATGGATCTTTGTTCGGACATTGGGAGGGAATATGTCCTATTCCACACCTGTTACAAGTACCATACACAGTTTTTTGGTTTGAAGCCCAACTGAACTGACCTGAAGGACGATTGTTTTGGTTGCGGTTGTAGTTGGTATGTTTCCACCACGGCCACCGCGTTGGACACAACCACGTGAATAGTTTGGTTGTCCGGTCCTGTTGGTGTAAAAATCTTGAGGAATGGGATTCTGAGGGGCACACGAGACAATTTGAAGTTGAAACCCCAAACGACAAACAAGATGTTGGATGACCTGCACTGTTTCAGCCGAGGCTGATGAGGAATTTGCTGCTGTAGCAGCTGTGAATGCTTGTACGGGAGCAGGTTCTGGAACTAATTTGTTGACTAAGAACTCGTGGTCAGCAAGGAGACCAGGAAGTTCATTAAACACAGCTGTGAATTCTCTCGCAAATAGAGTGTGTTTGACTCCATTGTACTCGTTGCGAAGACCTGCAACAACCAGCATCACAATATCTTTATCAGCCATGGGTTGGCCAGTACTGGCAAGGGCATTGGCATACTCCTGTGTCCTGGACAGATAGGCAACCAATGTCTCTTCTGGTTTCATCTGGATCTTCAAGAACTGCGTTCTCAAGGTAAATTCTCTAGAGGAGGTGTGTGGTGCATATGCACGTTCAAGACCTAGACAAAGATCACAGGAAGTGACACCTTGAATGTGTTGAAAAGAGGTTTCAGTGATAGAAGAGATGATCAGCATCCGAACATTTGCATCGTTACACAACCATGTTGTGTATTCGGGGTTGGGTTGAGTAACAGGTGTCGTGTTTTCTTTGTCTTTACCGGATGCGGATGAGGCTGTGGCTGTGATGGTTGGTGGTGGGCAGGGAATACTACCATCAACATAGCCGAATAGGCCGTGGGTGGTTAAAAAGGGTTGTATCATAAGTTTCCAAAGGCCATAATTTGTGGGGGATAGGGTAAAACTAAACTTGTGAGAGTTGTGTGATGTTTTGTTTGTTGTGGTAAAGGCGGTTATTGGTTGAGCAGCTATCAGAGAAGGATTGTTTGTGGCTGTTGTAGGCGGCAGTTAGGGTTGGACCAGAAAAAGAAAAAGGCTCTGATACCAAGATAAACTTGGTATCGTTGTATATACTGAATGTATTATAATTGTGATTAGAATGAGATTACATATAGGATATATATAGACTAGGATTACAAATATTAGGGCCGATTATAATCAACTTAGGGCTTGGCCTATACTAAGACTTTATTAACTAATAGAACCAAATGTATGATTTTCCATTTTTTATTTTCTAAGAGTTTAATAATTTGTGTAACCCAAGTATTTTTTATTAAATGTTTAATAATTTGATTTTATATTTGTATGCAACACGTCGACTCATAAAAATCCTGCATCACATGAACCAGAACGAGCAGTCATAATTGGCAATCGATCAAGCTCAATTGGTGAACCCATCAAGAGACCACAGGGATGGCAAACCTTGCTTTTAGGGGTAGTTTACAGAACTAAAAAAGCTTATAGTTTACCTATAGGATATATATATAGATTAGGATTACAAAGATTAGGGCCGACTATAATCAACTTAGGGCTGGGCCTATACTAAGACTTTATTAACTAATAGAACCAAATGTATGATTTTCCATTTTTTATTTTCTAAGAGTTTAATAATTTATGTAACCCAATTATTTTTTATTAAATGTTTAATAATTTGATTTTATATTTGTATGCAACACGTCGACTCATAAAAAGCCTGCATCACATGAACCAGAACGAGCAGTCATATTGGGCAATCGATCAAGCTCATTTGGTGAGCCCATCAAGAGACCACATGGATGGCAAACCTTGCTTTTAGGGGTAGTTTACAGAACTAAAAGAAGCTTATAGTTTACATATAGGATATATATATAGATTAGGATTACAAAGATTAGGGCCGACTATAATCAACTTAGGGCTGGGCCAATCCTAAGACTTTATTAACTAATAGAACCAAATGTATTATTTTCCATTTTTTATTTTCTAAGAGTTTAATAATTTGTGTAACCCAAGTATTTTTTATTAAATGTTTAACAATTTGATTTTATATTTGTATGCAACACGTCGACTCATAAAAATCCTACATCACATGAACCAGAACGAGCAGTCATAATGGGAAATCGATCAAGCTCATTTGGTGAGCCCATCAAGAGACCACAGGGATGGCAAACCTTGCTTTTAGGGGGTAGTTTACAGAACTAAAAGAAGCTTATAGTTTACATATAGGATATATATATAGATTAGGATTACAAAGATTAGGGCCGACTATAATCAACTTAGGGATGCGCCTATACTAAAACTTTATTAACTAATAGAACCAAATGTATTATTTTCCATTTTTTATTTTCTAAGAGTTTAATAATTTATGTAACCCAAGTATTTTTTATTAAATGTTTAATAATTTGATTTTATATTTGTATGCAACACGTCGACTCATAAAAATCCTGCATCACATGAACCAGAACGAGCAGTCATAATGGGCAATCGATCAAGCTCATTTGGTGAGCCCATCAAGAGACCACAGGGATGGCAAACCTTGCTTTTAGGGGTAGTTTATAGAACTAAAAGAAGCTTATATAGTTTACATATAGGATATATATAGATTAGGATTACAAATATTATGGCCGACTATAATCAACTTAGGGCATGGCCTATACTAAGACTTTATTAACTAATAGAACCAAATGTATGATTTTTCCTTTATTTTCTAAGAGTTTAATAATTTGTGTAACCAAGTATTTTTTATTAAATGTTTAATAATTTGATTTTATATTTGTATGCAACACGTCGACTCATAAAAACCTTGCATCACATGAACCAGAACGAGCAGTCATAATGGGCAATCAATCAAGCTCAATTGGTGAGCCCATCAAGAGACCACAGGGATGGCAAACCTTGCTTTTAGGGATAGTTTACAGATCTAAAAGAAGCTTATAGTTTACATATAGGATATATATATAGATTAGGATTACAAAGATTAGGGCCGACTATAATTAACTTAGGGCTGGGCCTATACTAAGACTATATTAACTAACAGAACCAAATGTATGATTTTCCATTTTTTATTTTCTAAGAGTTTAATAATTTGTGTAACCCAAGTATTTTTTATTAATGTTTAATAATTTGATTTTATATTTGTATGCAACACGTCGACTCATAAAAAGCCTGCATCACATGAACCAGAACGAGCAGTCATAATGGGCAATCGATCAAGCTCATTTGGTGAGCCCATCAAGAGACCACAGGGATGGCAAACCTTGCTTTTAGGGGTAGTTTACAGAACTAAAAAAGCTTATAGTTTACGTATAGGATATATATATAGATTAGGATTACAAAGATTAGGGCCGACTATAATCAACTTAGGGCTGGGCCTATACTCAGACTTTATTAACTAATAGAACCAAATGTATTATTTTCCATTTTTTATTTACTAAGAGTTTAATAATTTGTGTAACCCAAGTATTTTTTATTAAATGTTTAACAATTTGATTTTATATTTGTATGCAACACGTCGACTCATAAAAATCCTACATCACATGAACTAGAACGAGCAGTCATAATGGGAAATCGATCAAGCTCAATTGGTGAGCCCATCAAGAGACCACATGGATGGCAAACCTTGCTTTTAGGGGTAGTTTACAGAACTAAAAGAAGCTTATAGTTTACATATAGGATAATATATAGATTAGGATTACAAAGATTAGGGCCGACTATAATCAACCTAGGGCTGCGCCTATACTAAAACTTTATTAACTAATAGAACCAAATGTATTATTTTCCATTTTTTATTTTCTAAGAGTTTAATAATTTGTGTAACCCACGTATTTTTTATTAAATGTTTAATAATTTGATTTTATATTTGTATGCAACACGTCGACTCATAAAAATCCTGCATCACATGAACCAGAACGGGCAGTCATAATGGTCAATCGATCAAGCTCATTTGGTGAGCCCATCAAGAGACCATAGGGATGGCAAACCTTGCTTTTAGGGGTAGTTTATAGAACTAGAAGAAGCTTATATAGTTTACATATAGGATATATATAGATTAGGATTACAAAGATTAGGGCCGACTATAATCAACTTAGGGCTGGGCCTATACTAAGATTTTATTAACTAATAGAACCAAATGTATGATTTTTCATTTTTTATTTTCTAAGAATTTAATAATTTGTGTAACCCAAGTATTTTTTATTAAATGTTTAATAATTTGATTTTATATTTGTATGCAACACGTCGACTCATAAAAATCCTGCATCACATGAACCAGAACGACCAGTCATAATGGGCAATCGATCAAGCTCATTTGGTGAGCCCATCAAGAGACCATAGGGATGGCAAACCTTGCTTTTATGGGTAGTTTACAGAACTAAAAGAAGCTTATATAGTTTACATATAGGATATATATAGATTTGGATTACAAAGATTAGGGCCGACTATAATCAACTTAGGGCTGGGCCTATACTAAGACTTTATTAACTAATAAAACCAAATGTACGATTTTTCATTTTTTATTTTCTAAGAGTTTAATAATTTGTGTAACCCAAGTATTTTTTATTAAATGTTTAACAATTTGATTTTATATTTGTATGCAACACGTCGACTCATAAAAATCCTGCATCACATGAACCAGAACGACTAGTCATAATGGGCAATCGATCAAGCTCATTTGGTGAGCCCATCAAGAGACCATAAGGGTGGCAAACCTTGCTTTTATGGGTAGTTTACAGAACTAAAAGAAGCTTATATAGTTTACATATAGGATATTTATAGATTAGGATTACAAAGATTAGGGCCGACTATAATCAACTTAGGGCTGGGCCTATACTAAGACTTTATTAACTAAAAGAACCAAATGTATGATTTTTCATTTTTTATTTTCTAAGAGTTTAATAATTTGTGTAACCCAAGTATTTTTTTTTAAATTTTTAATAATTTGATTTTATATTTGTATGCAACATGTCGACTCATAAAAATCCTGCATCACATGAACCAGAACGGGCAGCCATAATGGGCAATCGATCAAGCTCATTTGGTGAGCCCATCAAGAGACCACAGGGATGGAAAACCTTGCTTTTAGGGGTAGTTTATAGAACTAGAAGAAGCTTATATAGTTTACATATAGGATATATATAGATTAGGATTACAAAGATTAGGGCCGACTATAATCAACTTAGGGCTAGGCCTATACTAAGACTTTATTAACTAATAGAACCAAATGTATGATTTTTCATTTTTTATTTTCAAAGAGTTTAATAATTTGTGTAACCCAAGTATTTTTTATTAAATGTTTAATAATTTGATTTTATATTTGTAAGCAACACGTCGACTCATAAAAATCCTGCATCACATGAACCAGAGCGAGCAGTCATAACGGGCAATCGTTCAAGGTCATTTAGTGAGCCCATCAATAGACCACAGGGATGGCAAACCTTGCTTTTAGGGGTAGTTTATAGAACTAAAAGAAGCCTATATAGTTAACATATAGGATATATATAGATAAGGATTACAAAGATTAGGGCCGACTATAATCAACTTAGGGCTGGGCCTATACTAAGACTTTATTAACTAATAGAACCAAATGTATGATTTTTCATTTTTTATTTTCTAAGAGTTTAATATTTTGTGTAACCCAAGTATTTTTTATTAAATGTTTAATAATTTGATTTTATATTTGTATGCAACACGTCGACTCATAAAAATCCTGCATCACATGAACCAGAACGACCAGTCATAATGGGCAATCGATCAAGCTCATTTGGTGAGCCCATCAAGAGACCATAGGGATGGCAAACCTTGCTTTTATGGGTAGTTTACAGAACTAAAAGAAGCTTATATAGTTTACATATAGGATATATATAGATTAGGATTACAAAGATTAGGGCCGACTATAATCCTATACTAAGACTTTATTAACTAATAGAACCAAATGTATGATTTTTCATTTTTTATTTTCAAAGATTTTAATAATTTGTGTAACTCAAGTATTTTTTATTAAATGTTTAATAATTTGATTTTATATTTGTAAGCAACACGTCGACTCATAAAAATCCTGCATCACATGAACCAGAGCGAGCAGTCATAATGGGCAATCGTTCAAGGTCATTTAGTGAGCCCATCAATAGACCACAGGGATGGCAAACCTTGCTTTTAGGGGTAGTTTATAGAACTAAAAGAAGCCTATATAGTTAACATATAGGATATATATAGATAAGGATTACAAAGATTAGGGCCGACTATAATCAACTTAGGGCTGGGCCTATACTAAGACTTTATTAACTAATAGAACCAAATGTATGATTTTTCATTTTTTATTTTCTAAGAGTTTAATATTTTGTGTAACCCAAGTATTTTTTATTAAATGTTTAATAATTTGATTTTATATTTGTATGCAACACGTCGACTCATAAAAATCCTGCATCACATGAACCAGAACGACCAGTCATAATGGGCAATCGATCAAGCTCATTTGGTGAGCCCATCAAGAGACCATAGGGATGGCAAACCTTGCTTTTATGGGTAGTTTACAGAACTAAAAGAAGCTTATATAGTTTACATATAGGATATATATAGATTAGGATTACAAAGATTAGGGCCGACTATAATCAACTTAGGGCTGGGCCTATACTAAGACTTTATTAACTAATAGAACCAAATGTATGATTTTTCATTTTTTATTTTCTAAGAGTTTAATAATTTGTGTAACCCAAGTATTTTTTATTAAATGTTTAATAATTTTATTTTATATTTGTATGCAACAGGTCGACTCATAAAAATCCTGCATCACATGAACCAGAACGGGCAGTCATAATGGGCAATCGATCAAGCTCATTTGGTGAGCCCATCAAGAGACCACAGGGATGGAAAACCTTGCTTTTAGGGGTAGTTTATAGAACTAGAAGAAGCTTATATAGTTTACATATAGGATATATACAGATTAGGATTACAAAGATTAGGGCCGACTATAATCAACTTAGGGCTGGGCCTATACTAAGATTTTATTAACTAATAGAACCAAATGTACGAGTTTTCATTTTTTATTTTCTAAGAGTTTAATAATTTGTGTAACCCAAGTATTTTTTAATAAATGTTTAATAATTTGATTTTATATTTGTATGCAACACGTCGACACATAAAAATCCTGCATCACATGAACTAGAACGAGCAGTCATAATGGGCAATCGATCAAGCTCAATTGGTGAGCCCATCAAGAGACCACAGGGATGGCAAACCTTGCTTTTAGGGGTTTTTTACAGAACTAAAAGAAGCTTATAGTTTACATATAGGATATATATATATATATAGATTAGGATTACAAAGATTAGGGCCGACTATAATCAACTTAGGGCTAGGCCTATACTAAGACTTTATTAACTAATAGAACCAAATGTATTATTTTCTATTTTTTATTTTCTAAGAGTTTAATAATTTGTGTAACCCAAGTATTTTTTATTAAATGTTTAATAATTTGATTTTATATTTGTATGCAACACGTCGACTCATAAAAAGCCTGCATCACATGAACCAGAACGAGCAATCATAATGGGCAATCGATCAAGCTCATTTGGTGAGCCCATCAAGAGACCCTAGGGATGGCAAACCTTGCTTTTATGGGTAGTTTACAGAACTAAAAGAAGCTTATATAGTTTACATATAGGATATATATAGATTAGGATTACAAAGATTAGGGCCGACTATAATCAACTTAGGGCTGGGCCTATACTAAGATTTTATTAACTAATAGAACCAAATGTATGAGTTTTCATTTTTTATTTTCTAAGAGTTTAATAATTTGTGTAACCCAAGTATTTTTTATTAAATGTTTAATAATTTTATTTTATATTTGTATGCAACAGGTCGACTCATAAAAATCCTGCATCACATGAACCAGAACGACCAGTCATAATGGGCAATCGATCAAGCTCATTTGGTGAGCCCATCAAGAGACCATAGGGATGGCAAACCTTGCTTTTATGGGTAGTTTACAGAACTAAAAGAAGCTTATATAGTTTACATATAGGATATATATTGATTAGGATTACAAAGATTAGGGCCGACTATAATCAACTTAGGGATGGGCCTATACTAAGACTTTATTAACTAATAGAACCAAATGTACGATTTTGCATTTTTTATTTTCTAAGAGTTTAATAATTTGTGTAACCCAAGTATTTTTTATTAAATGTTTAATAATTTGATTTTATATTTGTATGCAACACGTCGACTCATAAAAAGCCTGCATCACATGAACCAAAACGAGCAGTCATAATGGGCAATCGATCAAGCTCATTTGGTGAGCCCATCAAGAGACCATAGGGATGGCAAACCTTGCTTTTAGGGGTAGTTTACAGAACTAAAAGAAGCTTATAGTTTACATATAGGATATATATATATATATATAGATTAGGATTACAAAGATTAGGGCCGACTATAATCAACTTAGGGCTAGGCCTATACTAAGACTTTATTAACTAATAGAACCAAATGTATTATTTTCTATTTTTTATTTTCTAAGAGTTTAATAATTTGTGTAACCCAAGTATTTTTTATTAAATGTTTAATAATTTGATTTTATATTTGTATGCAACACGTCGACTCATAAAAAGCCTGCATCACATGAACCAGAATGAGCAATCATAATGGGCAATCGATCAAGCTCATTTGGTGAGCCCATCAAGAGACCACAGGGATGGCAAACCTTGCTTTTAGGGGTAGTTTACAGAACTAAAAGAAGCTTATAGTTTACATATAAGATATATATATATATATATATATATATATATATATATATATATATATATATATATATAGATTAGGATTACAAAGATTAGGGTCGACTATAATCAACTTAGGGCTGGGCCTATACTAAGACTTTATTAACTAATAGAACCAAATGTATGATTTTTCATTTTTTATTTTCTAAGAGTTTAATAATTTGTGTAACCCAAGTATTTTTTATTAAATTTTTAATAATTTGATTTTATATTTGTATGCAACACGTCGACTCATAAAAAGCCTGCATCACATGAACCAGAACGAGCAGTCATAATGGGCAATCGATCATGCTCATTTGGTGAGCCCATCAAGAGACCACAGGGATGGCAAACCTTGCTTTTAGGGGTAGTTTACAGAACTAAAAGAAGCTTATAGTTTACATATAAGATATATATATATATATATATATATATATAGATTAGGATTACAAAGATTAGGGTCGACTATAATCAACTTAGGGCTCGGCCTATACTAAGACTTTATTAACTAATAGAACCAAATGTATGATTTTTCATTTTTTATTTTCTAAGAGTTTAATAATTTGTGTAACCCAAGTATTTTTTATTAAATTTTTAATAATTTGATTTTATATTTGTATGCAACACGTCGACTCATAAAATCCTGCATCACATGAACCAGAACGAGCAGTCACATTGGGCAATCAATCAAGCTCAATTGGTGAGTCCATCAAGAGACCACAAGGATGGCAAACCTTACTTTTAGGGGTAGTTTACAGATCTAAAAAAGCTTATAGTTTACATATAGGATATATATAGATTAGGATTACATAGATTAAGGCCGACTATAATCAACTTAGGGCTGGGCCTATGCTAAGACTTTATTAACTAATAGAACCAAATGTATTATTTTCTATTTTTTATTTTCTAGGTGTTTAGTAATTTGTGTAACCCAAGTATTTTTTATTAAATGTTTAATAATTTGATTTTATATTTGTATGCAACACGTCGACTTCTAAAAATCCTGCATCACATGAACCAGAACGAGCAGTCATAATGGGCAATCGATCAAGCTTATTTGGTGAGCCCATCAAGAGACAACAGGGATGGCAAACCTTGATTTAAGGGGTAGGTTATAGAACTAAAAGAAGCTTATATAGTTTACATATAGGATATATATAGATTAGGATTACAAAGATTAGGGCCGACTATAATCAACTTAGGGCTGGGCCTATACTAAGACTTTATTAACTAATAGAACCAAATGTATGATTTTTCATTTTTTTATTTTCAAAGAGTTTAATAATTTTTGTAACCCAAGTATTTTTTATTAAATGTTTAATAATTTGATTTTATATTTGTATGCAACACGTCGACTCATAAAAATCCTGCATCACATGAACCAGAACAAGCAGTCATAATGGGCAATCGATCAAGCTCATTTGGTGAGCCCATCAAGAGACCACGGGGATGGCAAACCTTGCTTTTAGGGGTAATTTATAGAACTAGAAGAAGCTTAAATAGTTTACATATAGGATATATATAGATTAGGATTACAAAGATTAGGGCCGACTATAATCAACTTAGGCCTGGGCCTATACTAAGACTTTATTAACTAATAGTACCAAATGTATGATTTATCATTTTTTATTTTCTAAGAGTTTAATAATTTGTGTAACCCAAGTATTTTTATTAAATGTTTAATAATTTGATTTTATATTTGTATGCAACATGTCGACTCATAAAAATCCTGCATCACATGAACCAGAACGAGCAGTCATAATGGGCAATCGATCAAGCTCATTTGGTGAGCCCATCAAGAGACCACAGGGATGGCAAACCTTGCTTTTAGGGGTAATTTATAGAACTAGAAGAAGCTTATATAGTTTACATATAGGATATATATAGATTAGGATTACAAAGATTAGGGCCGACTATAATCAACTTAGGGCTGGGCCTATACTAAGATTTTATTAACTAATAGAACCAAATGTATGATTTTTCATTTTTTATTTTCTAAGAGTTTAATAATTTGTGTAACCCAAGAAATTTTTATTAAATGTTTAATAATTTGATTTTATATTTGTATGCAACACGTCGACTCATAAAAATCCTGCATCACATGAACCAGAACGAGCAGTCATAATGGGCAATCGATCAAGCTCAATTGGTGAGCCCATCAAGAGACCACAGGGATGGCAAACTCGGCTTTTAGGGGTAGTTTACAGAACTAAAAGAAGCTTATAGTTTACATATAGGATATATATATATATATAGATAAGGATTACAAAGATTAGGGCTGACTATAATCAACTTAGGTCTAGGCCTTTACTAAGACTTTATTAACTAATAGAATCAAATGTACGAGTTTCCATTTTTTATTTTCTAAGAGTTTAATAATTTGTGTAACCCAAGTATTTTTTATTAAATGTTTAATAATTTGATTTTATATTTGTATGCAACACGTCGACTCATAAAAAGCCTGCATCACATGAACCAAAACAAGCAGTCATAATGAGCAATCGATCAAGCTCATTTGGTGAGCCCATCAAGAGAACATAGGGATGGCAAACCTTGCTTTTAAGGGTAGTTTATAGAACTAAAAGAAGCTTATAGTTTACATATAGGATATATATATATATATATATATAAGAATTACAAAGATTAGGGCCGACTATAATCAACTTAGGGCTGGGCCAATACTAAGACTTTATTAACTAATAGAACCAAATGTATTATTTTCTATTTTTTATTTTCTATGAGTTTAATAATTTGTGTAACCTAAGTATTTTTTATTAAATGTTTAATAATTTGATTTTATATTTGTATGCAACACGTCGACTCATAAAAATCATGCATCACATGAAGCAGAACGAGCAGTCACAATGGGCAATCAATCAAGCTCAATTGGTGAGTCCATCAAGAGACCACAAGGATGGCAAACCTTACTTTTAGGGGTAGTCTACAGATCTAAAAAAGCTTATAGTTTACATATAGGATATATATAGATTAGGATTACATAGATTAAGGCCGACTATAATCAAGTTAGGGCTGGGCCTATGCTAAGACTTTATTAACTAATAGAACCAAATGTATTATTTTCTATTTTTTATTTTCTAGGTGTTTAGTAATTTGTGTAACCCAAGTATTTTTTATTAAATGTTTAATAATTTGATTTTATATTTGTATGCAACACGTCGACTTATAAAAATCCTGCATCACATGAACCAGAACGAGCAGTCATAATGGGCAATTGATCAAGCTTATTTGGTGAGCCCATCAAGAGACAACAGGGATGGCAAACCTTGATTTTAGGGGTAGGTTATAGAACTAAAAGAAGCTTATATAGTTTACATATAGGATATATATAGATTAGGATTACAAAGATTAGGGCCGACTATAATCAACTTAGGGCTGGGCCTATACTAAGACTTTATTAACTAATAGAACCAAATGTGTGATTTTTAATTTTTTTATTTTCAAAGAGTTTAATAATTTTTGTAACCCAAGTATTTTTTATTAAATGTTTAATAATTTGATTTTATATTTGTATGCAACACGTCGACTCATAAAAATCCTGCATCACATGAACCAGAACAAGCAGTCATAATGGGCAATCGATCAAGCTCATTTGGTGAGCCCATCAAGAGACCATAGGGATGGCAAACCATGCTTTTAGGGGTAGTTTACATAACTAAAAGAAGCTTATATAGTTTACATATAGGATATATATAGATTAGGATTACAAAGATTAGGGCCGACTATAATCAACTTAGGGTTGGGCTATACTAAGACTTTATTAACTAATAGAACCAAATGTATGATTTTTCATTTTTTATTTTCAAAGAGTTTAATAATTTGTGTAACCCAAGTATTTTTTATTAAATGTTTAATAATTTGATTTTATATTTGTATGCAACACGTCGACTCATAAAAATCCAGCATCACATGAACCAGAACGAGCAGTCATAATGGTCAATCGATCAAGCTCATTTGGTGAGCCCATCAAGAGACCATAGGGATGGCAAACCTTGCTTTTAGGGGTAGTTTATAGAACTAGAAGAAGCTTATATAGTTTACATATAGGATATATATAGATTAGGATTACAAAGATTAGGGCCGACTATAATCAACTTAGGGCTGGGCCTATACTAAGATTTTATTAACTAATAGAACCAAATGTATGATTTTTCATTTTTTATTTTCTAAGAATTTAATAATTTGTGTAACCCAAGTATTTTTTATTAAATGTTTAATAATTTGATTTTATATTTGTATGCAACACGTCGACTCATAAAAATCCTGCATCACATGAACCAGAACGAGCAGTCATAATGGGCAATCGATCAAGCTCATTTGGTGAGCCCATCAAGAGACCACAGGGATGGAAAACCTTGCTTTTAGGGGTAATTTATAGAACTAGAAGAAGCTTATATAGTTTACATATAGGATATATATAGATTAGGATTACAAAGATTAGGGCCGACTATAATCAACTTAGGGCTGGGCCTATACTAAGACTTTATTAACTAATAAAACCAAATGTACGATTTTTCATTTTTTATTTTCTAAGAGTTTAATAATTTGTGTAACCCAAGTATTTTTTATTAAATGTTTAATAATTTGATTTTACATTTGTATGCAACACGTCGACTCAAAAAAATCCTGCATCACATGAACCAGAACGGGCAGTCATAATGGGCAATCGATCAAGCTCATTTGGTGAGCCCATCAAGAGACCACAGGGATGGAAAACCTTGCTTTAAGGGGTAATTTATAGAACTAGAAGAAGCTTATATAGTTTACATATAGGATATATATAGATTAGGATTACAAAGATTAGGGCCGACTATAATCAACTTAGGGCTAGGCCTATACTAAGACTTTATTAACTAATAGAACCAAATGTATGATTTTTCATTTTTTATTTTCTAAGAGTTTAATAATTTGTGTACCCCAAGTATTTTTTATTAAATGTTTAATAATTTGATTATATATTTGTATGCAACACGTCGACTCATAAAAAGCCTGCATCACATGAACCAGAACGAGCAGTCATAATGGGCAATCGATCAAGCTCATTTGGTGAGCCCATCAAGAGACCACAGGGATGGCAAACCTTGCTTTTAGGGGTAGTTTACAGAACTAAAAGAAGCTTATATAGTTTACATATAGGATATATATAGATTAGGATTACAAAGATTAGGGCCGACTATAATCCTATACTAAGACTTTATTAACTAATAGAACCAAATGTATGATTTTTCATTTTTTATTTTCAAAGAGTTTAATAATTTGTGTAACCCAAGTATTTTTTATTAAATGTTTAATAATTTGATTTTATATTTGTATGCAACACGTCGACTCATAAAAATCATGCATCACATGAACCAGAACGAGAAGTCATAATGGGCAATCGATCAAGCTCATTTGGTGAGCCCATCAAGAGACCACAAGGATTGCAAACCTTGCTTTTAGGGGTAGTTTATAGAACTAAAAGAAGCTTATATAGTTTACATATAGGATATATATAGATATGGATTACAAAGATTAGGGCCGACTATAATCAACTTAGGGCTGGGCCTATACTAAGACTTTATTAACTAATAGAACCAAATGTATGATTTTTCATTTTTTATTTTCTAAGAGTTTAATAATTTGTGTAACCCAAGTATTTTTTATTAAATGTTTAATAATTTGATTTTATATTTGTATGCAACACGTCGACTCATAAAAAGTCTGCATCGCATGAACCAGAACGAGCAGTCATAATGGGCAATCGATCAAGCTCATTTGGTGAGCCCATCAAGAGACCACAGGGATGGCAAACCTTGCTTTTAGGGGTAGTTTACAGAACTAAAAGAAGCATATATAGTTTAGATATAGGATATATATAGATTAGGATTACAAAGATTAGGGCCGACTATAATCCTATACTAAGACTTTATTAACTAATAGAACCAAATGTATGATTTTTCATTTTTTATTTTCAAAGAGTTTAATAATTTGTGTAACCCAAGTATTTTTTATTAAATGTTTAACAATTTGATTTTATATTTGTATGCAACACGTCGACTCATAAAAATCCTGCATCACATGAACCAGAACGAGCAGTCATAATGGGCAATCGATCAAGCTCATTTGGTGAGCCCATCAAGAGACCACAAGGATTGCAAACCTTGCTTTTAGGGGTAGTTTATAGAACTAAAAGAAGCTTATATAGTTTACATATAGGATATATATAGATAAGGATTACAAAGATTAGGGCCGACTATAATCAACTTAGGGCTGGGCCTATACTAAGACTTTATTAACTAATAGAACCAAATGTATGATTTTTCATTGTTTATTTTCTAAGAGTTTAATAATTTGTGTAACCCAAGTATTTTTTATTAAATGTTTAATAATTAGATTTTATATTTGTATGCAACATGTCGACTCATAAAAATCCTGCATCACATGAACCAGAACGGGCAGTCATAATGGGCAATCGATCAAGCTCATTTGGTGAGCCCATCAAGAGACCACAGGGATGGAAAACCTTGCTTTTAGGGGTAATTTATAGAACTAGAAGAAGCTTATATAGTTTACATATAGGATATATATAGATAAGGATTACAAAGATTAGGGCCGACTATAATCAACTTAGGGCTGGGCCTATACTAAGACTTTATTAACTAATAAAACCAAATGTATGATTTTTCATTTTTTATTTTCTAAGAGTTTAATAATTTGTGTAACCCAAGTATTTTTTATTAAATGTTTAATAATTTGATTTTATATTTGTATGCAACACGTCGACTCATAAAAAGTCTGCATCGCATGAACCAGAACGAGCAGTCATAATGGGCAATCGATCAAGCTCATTTGGTGAGCCCATCAAGAGACCACAGGGATGGCAAACCTTGCTTTTAGGGGTAGTTTACAGAACTAAAAGAAGCATATATAGTTTAGATATAGGATATATATAGATTAGGATTACAAAGATTAGGGCCGACTATAATCCTATACTAAGACTTTATTAACTAATAGAACCAAATGTATGATTTTTCATTTTTTATTTTCAAAGAGTTTAATAATTTGTGTAACCCAAGTATTTTTTATTAAATGTTTAACAATTTGATTTTATATTTGTATGCAACACGTCGACTCATAAAAATCCTGCATCACATGAACCAGAACGAGCAGTCATAATGGGCAATCGATCAAGCTCATTTGGTGAGCCCATCAAGAGACCACAAGGATTGCAAACCTTGCTTTTAGGGGTAGTTTATAGAACTAAAAGAAGCTTATATAGTTTACATATAGGATATATATAGATAAGGATTACAAAGATTAGGGCCGACTATAATCAACTTAGGGCTGGGCCTATACTAAGACTTTATTAACTAATAGAACCAAATGTATGATTTTTCATTGTTTATTTTCTAAGAGTTTAATAATTTGTGTAACCCAAGTATTTTTTATTAAATGTTTAATAATTAGATTTTATATTTGTATGCAACATGTCGACTCATAAAAATCCTGCATCACATGAACCAGAACGGGCAGTCATAATGGGCAATCGATCAAGCTCATTTGGTGAGCCCATCAAGAGACCACAGGGATGGAAAACCTTGCTTTTAGGGGTAATTTATAGAACTAGAAGAAGCTTATATAGTTTACATATAGGATATATATAGATAAGGATTACAAAGATTAGGGCCGACTATAATCAACTTAGGGCTGGGCCTATACTAAGACTTTATTAACTAATAAAACCAAATGTATGATTTTTCATTTTTTATTTTCTAAGAGTTTAATAATTTGTGTAACCCAAGTATTTTTTATTAAATGTTTAATAATTTGATTTTATTTTTGTATGCAACACGTCGACTCATAAAAATCCTGCATCACATGAACCAGAACGACCAGTCATAATGGGCAATCGATCAAGCTCATTTGGTGAGCCCATCAAGAGACCATAGGGGTGGCAAACCTTGCTTTTATGGGAAGTTTACAGAACTAAAAGAAGCTTATATAGTTTACATATAGGATATATATAGATTAGGATTACAAAGATTAGGGCCGACTATAATCCTATACTAAGACTTTATTAACTAATAGAACCAAATGTATGATTTTTCATTTTTTATTTTCAAAGAGTTTAATAATTTATGTAACCCAAGTATTTTTTATTAAATGTTTAATAATTTGATTTTATATATGTATGCAACACGTCGACTCATAAAAATCCTGCATCACATGAACCAAAACGAGAAGTCATAATGGGCAATCGATCAAGCTCATTTGGTGAGCCCATCAAGAGACCACAAGGATTGCAAACCTTGCTTTTAGGGGTAGTTTATAGAACTAAAAGAAGCTTATATAGTTTACATATAGGATATATATAGATAAGGATTACAAAGATTAGGGCCGACTATAATCAACTTAGGGCTGGGCCTATACTAAGACTTTATTAACTAATAGAACCAAATGTATGATTTTTCATTTTTTATTTTCTAAGAGTTTAATAATTTGTGTCACCCAAGTATTTTTTATTAAATGTTTAATAATTTGATTTTATATTTGTATGCAACACGTCGACTCATAAAAATCCTGCATCACATGAACCAGAACGACCAGTCATAATGGGCAATCGATCAAGCTCATTTGGTGAGCCCATCAAGAGACCATAGGGATGGCAAACCTTGCTTTTATGGGTAGTTTACAGAACTAAAAGAAGCTTATATAGTTTACATATAGGATATATATAGATTAGGATTACAAAGATTAGGGCCGACTATAATCAACTTAGGGCTGGGCCTATACTAAGACTTTATTAACTAATAAAACCAAATGTACGATTTTTCATTTTTTATTTTCTAAGAGTTTAATAATTTGTGTAACCCAAGTATTTTTTATTAAATGTTTAATAATTTGATTTTATATTTGTATGCAACACGTCGACTCATAAAAATCCTGCATCACATGAACCAGAACGACTAGTCATAATGGGCAATCGATCAAGCTCATTTGGTGAGCCCATCAAGAGACCATAGGGGTGGCAAACCTTGCTTTTATGGGTAGTTTACAGAACTAAAAGAAGCTTATATAGTTTACATATAGGATATATATAGATTAGGATTACAAAGATTAGGGCCGACTATAATCAACTTAGGGCTGGGCCTATACTAAGACTTTATTAACTAATAGAACCAAATGTATGATTTTTCATTTTTTATTTTCTAGGAGTTTAATAATTTGTGTAACCCAAGTATTTTTTTTTAAATATTTAATAATTTTATTTTATATTTGTATGCAACATGTCGACTCATAAAAATCCTGCATCACATGAACCAGAACGGGCAGCCATAATGGGCAATCGATCAAGCTCATTTGGTGAGCCCATCAAGAGACCACAGGGATGGAAAACCTTGCTTTTAGGGGTAGTTTATAGAACTAGAAGAAGCTTATATAGTTTACATATAGGATATATATAGATTAGGATTACAAAGATTAGGGCCGACTATAATCAACTTAGGGCTAGGCCTATACTAAGACTTTATTAACTAATAGAACCAAATGTATGATTTTTCATTTTTTATTTTCTAAGAGTTTAATAATTTGTGTACCCCAAGTATTTTTTATTAAATGTTTAATAATTTGATTATATATTTGTATGCAACACGTCGACTCATAAAAAGCCTGCATCACATGAACCAGAACGTGCAGTCATAATGGGCAATCGATCAAGCTCATTTGGTGAGCCCATCAAGAGACCACAGGGATGGCAAACCTTGCTTTTAGGGGTAGTTTACAGAACTAAAAGAAGCTTATATAGTTTACATATAGGATATATATAGATTAGGATTACAAAGATTAGGGCCGACTATAATCCTATACTAAGACTTTATTAACTAATAGAACCAAATGTATGATTTTTCATTTTTTATTTTCAAAGAGTTTAATAATTTGTGTAACCCAAGTATTTTTTATTAAATGTTTAATAATTTGATTTTATATTTGTATGCAACACGTCGACTCATAAAAATCCTGCATCACATGAACCAGAGCGAGCAGTCATAATGGGCAATCGTTCAAGGTCATTTAGTGAGCCCATCAATAGACCACAGGGATGGCAAACCTTGCTTTTAGGGGTAGTTTATAGAACTAAAAGAAGCCTATATAGTTAACATATAGGATATATATAGATAAGGATTACAAAGATTAGGGCTGACTATAATCAACTTAGGGCTGGGCCTATACTAAGACTTTATTAACTAATAGAACCAAATGTATGATTTTTCATTTTTTATTTTCTAAGAGTTTAATAATTTGTGTAACCCAAGTATTTTTTATTAAATGTTTAATAATTTGATTTTATATTTGTATGCAACACGTCGACTCATAAAAATCCTGCATCACATGAACCAGAACGACTAGTCATAATGGGCAATCGATCAAGCTCATTTGGTGAGCCCATCAAGAGACCATAGGGGTGGCAAACCTTGCTTTTATGGGTAGTTTACAGAACTAAAAGAAGCTTATATAGTTTACATATAGGATATATATAGATAAGGATTACAAAGATTAGGGCCGACTATAATCAACTTAGGGCTGGGCCTATACTAAGACTTTATTAACTAATAGAACCAAATGTATGATTTTTCATTGTTTATTTTCTAAGAGTTTAATAATTTGTGTAACCCAAGTATTTTTTATTAAATGTTTAATAATTAGATTTTATATTTGTATGCAACATGTCGACTCATAAAAATCCTGCATCACATGAACCAGAACGGGCAGTCATAATGGGCAATCGATCAAGCTCATTTGGTGAGCCCATCAAGAGACCACAGGGATGGAAAACCTTGCTTTTAGGGGTAATTTATAGAACTAGAAGAAGCTTATATAGTTTACATATAGGATATATATAGATAAGGATTACAAAGATTAGGGCCGACTATAATCAACTTAGGGCTGGGCCTATACTAAGACTTTATTAACTAATAAAACCAAATGTATGATTTTTCATTTTTTATTTTCTAAGAGTTTAATAATTTGTGTAACCCAAGTATTTTTTATTAAATGTTTAATAATTTGATTTTATTTTTGTATGCAACACGTCGACTCATAAAAATCCTGCATCACATGAACCAGAACGACCAGTCATAATGGGCAATCGATCAAGCTCATTTGGTGAGCCCATCAAGAGACCATAGGGGTGGCAAACCATGCTTTTATGGGTAGTTTACAGAACTAAAAGAAGCTTATATAGTTTACATATAGGATATATATAGATTAGGATTACAAAGATTAGGTCCGACTATAATCCTATACTAAGACTTTATTAACTAATAGAACCAAATGTATGATTTTTCATTTTTTATTTTCAAAGAGTTTAATAATTTATGTAACCCAAGTATTTTTTATTAAATGTTTAATAATTTGATTTTATATTTGTATGCAACACGTCGACTCATAAAAATCCTGCATCACATGAACCAAAACGAGAAGTCATAATGGGCAATCGATCAAGCTCATTTGGTGAGCCCATCAAGAGACCACAAGGATTGCAAACCTTGCTTTTAGGGGTAGTTTATAGAACTAAAAGAAGCTTATATAGTTTACATATAGGATATATATAGATAAGGATTACAAAGATTAGGGCCGACTATAATCAACTTAGGCCTGGGCCTATACTAAGACTTTATTAACTAATAGAACCAAATGTATGATTTTTCATTGTTTATTTTCTAAGAGTTTAATAATTTGTGTAACCCAAGTATTTTTTATTAAATGTTTAATAATTAGATTTTATATTTGTATGCAACATGTCGACTCATAAAAATCCTGCATCACATGAACCAGAACGGGCAGTCATAATGGGCAATCGATCAAGCTCATTTGGTGAGCCCATCAAGAGACCACAGGGATGGAAAACCTTGCTTTTAGGGGTAATTTATAGAACTAGAAGAAGCTTATATAGTTTACATATAGGATATATATAGATAAGGATTACAAAGATTAGGGCCGACTATAATCAACTTAGGGCTGGGCCTATACTAAGACTTTATTAACTAATAAAACCAAATGTATGATTTTTCATTTTTTATTTTCTAAGAGTTTAATAATTTGTGTAACCCAAGTATTTTTTATTAAATGTTTAATAATTTGATTTTATTTTTGTATGCAACACGTCGACTCATAAAAATCCTGCATCACATGAACCAGAACGACCAGTCATAATGGGCAATCGATCAAGCTCATTTGGTGAGCCCATCAAGAGACCATAGGGGTGGCAAACCTTGCTTTTATGGGTAGTTTACAGAACTAAAAGAAGCTTATATAGTTTACATATAGGATATATATAGATTAGGATTACAAAGATTAGGTCCGACTATAATCCTATACTAAGACTTTATTAACTAATAGAACCAAATGTATGATTTTTCATTTTTTATTTTCAAAGAGTTTAATAATTTATGTAACCCAAGTATTTTTTATTAAATGTTTAATAATTTGATTTTATATTTGTATGCAACACGTCGACTCATAAAAATCCTGCATCACATGAACCAAAACGAGAAGTCATAATGGGCAATCGATCAAGCTCATTTGGTGAGCCCATCAAGAGACCACAAGGATTGCAAACCTTGCTTTTAGGGGTAGTTTATAGAACTAAAAGAAGCTTATATAGTTTACATATAGGATATATATAGATAAGGATTACAAAGATTAGGGCCGACTATAATCAACTTAGGGCTGGGCCTATACTAAGACTTTATTAACTAATAGAACCAAATGTATGATTTTTCATTTTTTATTTTCTAAGAGTTTAATAATTTGTGTCACCCAAGTATTTTTTATTAAATGTTTAATAATTTGATTTTATATTTGTATGCAACACGTCGACTCATAAAAATCCTGCATCACATGAACCAGAACGACCAGTCATAATGGGCAATCGATCAAGCTCATTTGGTGAGCCCATCAAGAGACCATAGGGATGGCAAACCTTGCTTTTATGGGTAGTTTACAGAACTAAAAGAAGCTTATATAGTTTACATATAGGATATATATAGATTAGGATTACAAAGATTAGGGCCGACTATAATCAACTTAGGGCTAGGCCTATACTAAGACTTTATTAACTAATAAAACCAAATGTACGATTTTTCATTTTTTATTTTCTAAGAGTTTAATAATTTGTGTAACCCAAGTATTTTTTATTAAATGTTTAATAATTTGATTTTATATTTGTATGCAACACGTCGACTCATAAAAATCCTGCATCACATGAACCAGAACGACTAGTCATAATGGGCAATCGATCAAGCTCATTTGGTGAGCCCATCAAGAGACCATAGGGGTGGCAAACCTTGCTTTTATGGGTAGTTTACAGAACTAAAAGAAGCTTATATAGTTTACATATAGGATATATATAGATTAGGATTACAAAGATTAGGGCCGACTATAATCAACTTAGGGCTGGGCCTATACTAAGACTTTATTAACTAATAGAACCAAATGTATGATTTTTCATTTTTTATTTTCTAAGAGTTTAATAATTTGTGTAACCCAAGTATTTTTTTTTAAATTTTTAATAATTTGATTTTATATTTGTATGCAACATGTCGACTCATAAAAATCCTGCATCACATGAACCAGAACGGGCAGCCATAATGGGCAATCGATCAAGCTCATTTGGTGAGCCCATCAAGAGACCACAGGGATGGAAAACCTTGCTTTTAGGGGTAGTTTATAGAACTAGAAGAAGCTTATATAGTTTACATATAGGATATATATAGATTAGGATTACAAAGATTAGGGCCGACTATAATCAACTTAGGGCTAGGCCTATACTAAGACTTTATTAACTAATAGAACCAAATGTATGATTTTTCATTTTTTATTTTCTAAGAGTTTAATAATTTGTGTACCCCAAGTATTTTTTATTAAATGTTTAATAATTTGATTATATATTTGTATGCAACACGTCGACTCATAAAAAGCCTGCATCACATGAACCAGAACGTGCAGTCATAATGGGCAATCAATCAAGCTCATTTGGTGAGCCCATCAAGAGACCACAGGGATGGCAAACCTTGCTTTTAGGGGTAGTTTACAGAACTAAAAGAAGCTTATATAGTTTACATATAGGATATATATAGATTAGGATTACAAAGATTAGGGCCGACTATAATCCTATACTAAGACTTTATTAACTAATAGAACCAAATGTATGATTTTTCATTTTTTATTTTCAAAGAGTTTAATAATTTGTGTAACCCAAGTATTTTTTATTAAATGTTTAATAATTTGATTTTATATTTGTATGCAACACGTCGACTCATAAAAATCCTGCATCACATGAACCAGAGCGAGCAGTCATAATGGGCAATCGTTCAAGGTCATTTAGTGAGCCCATCAATAGACCACAGGGATGGCAAACCTTGCTTTTAGGGGTAGTTTATAGAACTAAAAGAAGCCTATATAGTTAACATATAGGATATATATAGATAAGGATTACAAAGATTAGGGCCGACTATAATCAACTTAAGGCTGGGCCTATACTAAGACTTTATTAACTAATAGAACCAAATGTATGATTTTTCATTTTTTATTTTCTAAGAGTTTAATAATTTGTGTAACCCAAGTATTTTTTATTAAATGTTTAATAATTTGATTTTATATTTGTATGCAACACGTCGACACATAAAAATCCTGCATCACATGAACCAGAACGAGCAGTCATAATGGGCAATCGATCAAGCTCATTTGGTGAGCCCATCAAGAGACCACAGGGATGGCAAACCTTTCTTTTAGGGGTAATTTATAGAACTAGAAGAAGCTTATATAGTTTACATATAGGATATATATAGATTAGGATTACAAAGATTAGGGCCGACTATAATCAACTTAGGCCTGGGCCTATACTAAGACTTTATTAACTAATAGAACCAAATGTATGATTTTTCATTTTTTATTTTCTAAGAGTTTAATAATTTGTGTAACCCAAGTATTTTTTATTAAATTTTTAATAATTTGATTTTATATTTGTATGCAACACGTCGACTCATAAAATCCTGCATCACATGAACCAGAACGAGCAGTCACATTGGGCAATCAATCAAGCTCAATTGGTGAGTCCATCAAGAGACCACAAGGATGGCAAACCTTACTTTTAGGGGTAGTTTACAGATCTAAAAAAGTTTATAGTTTACATATAGGATATATATAGATTAGGATTACATAGATTAAGGCCGACTATAATCAACTTAGGGCTGGGCCTATGCTAAGACTTTATTAACTAATAGAACCAAATGTATTATTTTCTATTTTTTATTTTCTAGGTGTTTAGTAATTTGTGTAACCCAAGTATTTTTTATTAAATGTTTAATAATTTGATTTTATATTTGTATGCAACACGTCGACTTCTAAAAATCCTGCATCACATGAACCAGAACGAGCAGTCATAATGGGCAATCGATCAAGCTTATTTGGTGAGCCCATCAAGAGACAATAGGGATGGCAAACCTTGATTTAAGTGGTAGGTTATAGAACTAAAAGAAGCTTATATAGTTTACATATAGGATATATATAGATTAGGATTACAAAGATTAGGGCCGACTATAATCAACTTAGGGCTGGGCCTATACTAAGACTTTATTAACTAATAGAACCAAATGTATGATTTTTCATTTTTTTATTTTCAAAGAGTTTAATAATTTTTGTAACCCAAGTATTTTTTATTAAATGTTTAATAATTTGATTTTATATTTGTATGCAACAGGTCGACTCATAAAAATCCTGCATCACATGAACCAGAACAAGCAGTCATAATGGGCAATCGATCAAGCTCATTTGGTGAGCCCATCAAGAGACCACGGGGATGGCAAACCTTGCTTTTAGGGGTAATTTATAGAACTAGAAGAAGCTTATATAGTTTACATATAGGATATATATAGATTAGGATTACAAAGATTAGGGCCGACTATAATCAACTTAGGCCTGGGCCTATACTAAGACTTTATTAACTAATAGTACCAAATGTATGATTTTTCATTTTTTATTTTCTAAGAGTTTAATAATTTGTGTAACCCAAGTATTTTTTTGTTAAATGTTTAATAATTTGATTTTATATTTGTATGCAACACGTCGACTCATAAAAATCCTGTATCACATGAACCAGAACGAGCAGTCATAATGGGCAATCGATCAAGCTCATTTGGTGAGCCCATCAAGAGACCACAGGGATGGCAAACCTTGCTTTTAGGGGTAATTTATAGAACTAGAAGAAGCTTATATAGTTTACATATAGGATATATATAGATTAGGATTACAAAGATTAGGGCCGACTATAATCAACTTAGGGCTGGGCCTATACTAAGACTTTATTAACTAATAGAACCAAATGTATGATTTTTCATTTTTTATTTTCTAAGAGTTTAATAATTTGTGTAACCCAAGAAATTTTTATTAAATGTTTAATAATTTGATTTTATATTTGTATGCAACACGTCGACTCATAAAAATCCTGCATCACATGAACCAGAACGAGCAGTCATAATGGGCAATCGATCAAGCTCAATTGGTGAGCCCATCAAGAGACCACAGGGATGGCAAACTCGGCTTTTAGGGGTAGTTTACAGAACTAAAAGAAGCTTATAGTTTACATATAGGATATATATATATATATATAGATAAGGATTACAAAGATTAGGGCTGACTATAATCAACTTAGGTCTAGGCCTTTACTAAGACTTTATTAACTAATAGAATCAAATGTAGGAGTTTCCATTTTTTATTTTCTAAGAGTTTAATAATTTGTGTAACCCAAGTATTTTTTATTAAATGTTTAATAATTTGATTTTATATTTGTATGCAACACGTCGACTCATAAAAAGCCTGCATCACATGAACCAAAACAAGCAGTCATAATGAGCAATCGATCAAGCTCATTTGGTGAGCCCATCAAGAGAACATAGGGATGGCAAACCTTGCTTTTAAGGGTAGTTTATAGAACTAAAAGAAGCTTATAGTTTACATATAGGATATATATATATATATAGATAAGAATTACAAAGATTAGGGCCGACTATAATCAACTTAGGGCTGGGCCAATACTAAGACTTTATTAACTAATAGAACCAAATGTATTATTTTCTATTTTTTATTTTCTAAGAGTTTAATAATTTGTGTAACCTAAGTATTTTTTATTAAATGTTTAATAATTTGATTTATATATTTGTATGCAACACGTCGACTCATAAAAATCCTGCATCACATGATCCAGAACGAGCAGTCACAATGGGCAATCAATCAAGCTCAATTGGTGAGTCCATCAAGAGACCACAAGGATGGCAAACCTTACTTTTAGGGGTAGTTTACAGATCTAAAAAAGCTTATAGTTTACATATAGGATATATATAGATTAGGATTACATAGATTAAGGCCGACTATAATCAAGTTAGGGCTGGGCCTATGCTAAGACTTTATTAACTAATAGAACCAAATGTATTATTTTCTATTTTTTATTTTCTAGGTGTTTAGTAATTTGTGTAACCCAAGTATTTTTTATTAAATGTTTAATAATTTGATTTTATATTTGTATGCAACACGTCGACTTATAAAAATACTGCATCACATGAACCAGAACGAGCAGTCATAATGGGCAATTGATCAAGCTTATTTGGTGAGCCCATCAAGAGACAACAGGGATGGCAAACCTTGATTTTAGGGGTAGGTTATAGAACTAAAAGAAGCTTATATAGTTTACATATAGGATATATATAGATTAGGATTACAAAGATTAGGGCCGACTATAATCAACTTAGGGCTGGGCCTATACTAAGACTTTATTAACTAATAGAACCAAATGTATGATTTTTAATTTTTTTATTTTCAAAGAGTTTAATAATTTTTGTAACCCAAGTATTTTTTATTAAATGTTTAATAATTTGATTTTATATTTGTATGCAACACGTCGACTCATAAAAATCCTGCATCACATGAACCAGAACAAGCAGTCATAATGGGCAATCGATCAAGCTCATTTGGTGAGCCCATCAAGAGACCATAGGGATGGCAAACCATGCTTTTAGGGGTAGTTTACAGAACTAAAAGAAGCTTATATAGTTTACATATAGGATATATATAGATTAGGATTACAAAGATTAGGGCCGACTATAATCAACTTAGGGTTGGGCTATACTAAGACTTTATTAACTAATAGAACCAAATGTATGATTTTTCATTTTTTATTTTCAAAGAGTTTAATAATTTGTGTAACCCAAGTATTTTTTATTAAATGTTTAATAATTTGATTTTATATTTGTATGCAACACGTCGACTCATAAAAATCCTGCATCACATGAACCAGAACGAGCAGTCATAATGGTCAATCGATCAAGCTCATTTGGTGAGCCCATCAAGAGACCATAGGGATGGCAAACCTTGCTTTTAGGGGTAGTTTATAGAACTAGAAGAAGCTTATATAGTTTACATATAGGATATATATAGATTAGGATTACAAAGATTAGGGCCGACTATAATCAACTTGGGGTTGGGCCTATACTAAGATTTTATTAACTAATAGAACCAAATGTATGATTTTTCATTTTTTATTTTCTAAGAATTTAATAATTTGTGTAACCCAAGTATTTTTTATTAAATGTTTAATAATTTGATTTTATATTTGTATGCAACACGTCGACTCATAAAAATCCTGCATCACATGAACCAGAACGAGCAGTCATAATGGGCAATCGATCAAGCTCAATTGGTGAGCCCATCAAGAGACCACAGGGATGGCAAACCTTGCTTTTAGGGGTAGTTTACAGAACTAAAAGAAGCATATAGTTTACATATAGGATATATATATATATATATATATATATATATAGATAAGGATTACAAAGATTAGGGTTGACTATAATCAACTTAGGTCTGGGCCTTTACTAAGACTTTATTAACTAATTGAACCAAATGTACGATTTTCCATTTTTTATTTTCTAAGAGTTTAATAATTTGTGTAACCCAAGTATTTTTTATTAAATGTTTAATAATTTGATTTTATATTTGTATGCAACACGTCGACTCATAAAAAGCCTGCATCACATGAACCAAAACGAGCAGTCATAATGGGCAATCGATCAAGCTCATTTGGTAAGCCCATCAAGAGACCACAGGGATGGCAAACCTTCCTTTTAGGGGTAGTTTATAGAACTAAAAGAAGCTTATAGTTTACATATAGGATATATATATAGATTAGGATTACAAAGATTAGGGCTGACTATAATCAACTTAGGGCTGGGCCTATACTAAGACTTTATTAATTAATAGAACCAAATGTATTATTTTCAATTTTTTATTTTCTAAGAGTTTAATATTTTGTGTAACCCAAGTATTTTTTATTAAATGTTTAATAATTTGATTTTATATTTGTATGCAACACGTCGACTCATAAAAAGCCTGCATCACATGAACCAGAACGAGCAGTCATAATGGGCAATTGATCAAGCTCATTTGGTGAGCCCATCAAGAGACCATAGGGATGACAAACCTTGATTTTAGGGGTAGTTTACAGAACTAAAAGAAGCTTATAGTTTACATATAGGATATATATATATAGATTAGGATTACAAAGATTAGGGCCGACTATAATCAACTTAGGGCTGGGCCTATACTAAGACTTTGTTAACTAATAGAACCAAATGTTTAATTTTCTATTTTTTATTTTCTAAGAGTTTAATAATTTGTGTAACCCAAGTATTTTTTATTAAATGTTTAATAATTTGATTTTATATTTGTATGCAACACGTCGACTCATAAAAACCCTGCATCACATGAACCAGAACGAGCAGTCATAATGGGCAATCGATCAAGCTCATTTGGTTAGCCCATCAAGAGACCACAGGGATGGCAAACCTTGCTTTTAGGGGTAGTTTACAGAACTAAAAGAAGCTTATAGTTTACATATAAGATATATATATATATATATATATATATATATAGATTAGAATTACAAAGATTAGGGTCGACTATAATCAACTTAGGGTTCTATACTAAGACTTTATTAACTAATAGAACGAAATGTATGATTTTTCATTTTTTATTTTCTAAGAGTTTAATAATTTGTGTAACCCAAGTATTTTTTATTAAATGTTTAATAATTTGATTTTATATTTGTATGCAACACGTCGACTCATAAAATCCTGCATCACATGAACCAGAACGAGCAGTCACAATGGGTAATCAATCAAGCTCAATTGGTGAGTCCATCAAGAGACCACAAGGATGGCAAACCTTACTTTTAGGGGTAGTTTACAGAACTAAAAAAGCTTATAGTTTACATATAGGATATATATATATAGATTAGGATTACATAGATTAAGGCCGACTATAATCAACTTAGGGCTGGGCCTATACTAAGACTTTATTAACTAATAGAACCAAATGTATTATTTTCTATTTTTTTATTTTCTAGGTGTTTAGTAATTTGTGTAACCCAAGTATTTTTTATTAAATGTTTAATAATTTGATTTTATATTTGTATGCAACACATCGACTTATAAAAATCCTGCATCACATGAACTAGAACGAGCAGTCATAATGGGCAATCGATCAAGCTCATTTGGTGAGCCCATCAAGAGACAACAGGGATGGCAAACCTTGATTTTAGGGGTAGGTTATAGAACTAAAAGAAGCTTATATAGTTTACATATAGGATATATATTGATTAGGATTACAAAGATTAGGGCCGACTATAATCAACTTAGGACTGGGCCTATACTAAGACTTTATTAACTAATAGAACCAAATGTATGATTTTACATTTTTTATTTTCAAAGAGTTTAATAATTTTTGTAACCCAAGTATTTTTTATTAAATTTTTAATAATTTGATTTTATATTTGTATGCAACACGTCGACTCATAAAAATCCTGCATCCATTGAACCAGAATAAGCAGTCATAATGGGCAATCGATCAAGCTCATTTGGTGAGCCCATCAAGAGACAATAGGGATGGAAAACCATGCTTTTAGGGGTAGTTTACAGAACTACAAGAAGCTTATATAGTTTACATATAGGATATATATAGATTAGGATTACAAAGATTAGGGCCGACTATAATCAACTTAGGGCTGGGCTATACTAAGACTTTATTAACTAATAGAACCAAATGTATGATTTTTCATTTTTTATTTTCAAAGAGTTTAATAATTTGTGTAACCCATGTATTTTTTATTAAATGTTTAATAATTTGATTTTATATTTGTATGCAACACGTCGACTCATAAAAATCCTGCATCACATGAACCAGAACGAGCAGTCATAATGGGCAATCGATCAAGCTCATTTGGTGAGCCCATCAAGAGACCACGGGGATGGCAAACCTTGCTTTTAGGGGTAATTTATAGAACTAGAAGAAGCTTATATAGTTTACATATAGGATATATATAGATTAGGATTACAAAGATTAGGGCCGACTATAATCAACTTAGGCCTGGGCATATACTAAGACTTTATTAACTAATAGTACCAAATGTATGATTTTTCATTTTTTATTTTCTAAGAGTTTAATAATTTGTGTAACCCAAGTATTTTTTATTAAATGTTTAATAATTTGATTTTATATTTGTATGCAACACGTCGACTCATAAAAATCCTGCATCACATGAACCAGAACGAGCAGTCATAATGGGCAATCGATCAAGCTCATTTGGTGAGCCCATCAAGAGACCACAGGGATGGCAAACCTTCCTTTTAGGGGTAGTTTATAGAACTAAAAGAAGCTTATAGTTTACATATAGGATATATATATAGATTAGGATTACAAAGATTAGGGCTGACTATAATCAACTTAGGGCTGGGCCTATACTAAGACTTTATTAATTAATAGAACCAAATGTATTATTTTCAATTTTTTATTTTCTAAGAGTTTAATAATTTGTGTAACCCAAGTATTTTTTATTAAATGTTTAATAATTTGATTTTATATTTGTATGCAACACGTCGACTCATAAAAAGCCTGCATCACATGAACCAGAACGAGCAGTCATAATGGGCAATTGATCAAGCTCATTTGGTGAGCCCATCAAGAGACCATAGGGATGACAAACCTTGATTTTAGGGGTAGTTTACAGAACTAAAAGAAGCTTATAGTTTACATATAGGATATATATATATAGATTAGGATTACAAAGATTAGGGCCGACTATAATCAACTTAGGGCTGGGCCTATACTAAGACTTTGTTAACTAATAGAACCAAATGTTTAATTTTCTATTTTTTATTTTCTAAGAGTTTAAAAATTTGTGTAACCCAAGTATTTTTTATTAAATGTTTAATAATTTGATTTTATATTTGTATGCAACACGTCGACTCATAAAAACCCTGCATCACATGAACCAGAACGAGCAGTCATAATGGGCAATCGATCAAGCTCATTTGGTTAGCCCATCAAGAGACCACAGGGATGGCAAACCTTGCTTTTAGGGGTAGTTTACAGAACTAAAAGAAGCTTATAGTTTACATATAAGATATATATATATATATATATATATAGATTAGGATTACAAAGATTAGGGTCGACTATAATCAACTTAGGGTTCTATACTAAGACTTTATTAACTAATAGAACGAAATGTATGATTTTTCATTTTTTATTTTCTAAGAGTTTAATAATTTGTGTAACCCAAGTATTTTTTATTAAATGATTAATAATTTGATTTTATATTTGTATGCAACACGTCGACTCATAAAATCCTGCATCACATGAACCAGAACGAGCAGTCACAATGGGCAATCAATCAAGCTCAATTGGTGAGTCCATCAAGAGACCACAAGGATGGCAAACCTTACTTTTAGGGGTAGTTTACAGAACTAAAAAAGCTTATAGTTTACATATAGGATATATATATAGATTAGGATTACATAGATTAAGGCCGACTATAATCTACTTAGGGCTGGGCCTATACTAAGACTTTATTAACTAATAGAACCAAATGTATTATTTTCTATTTTTTTATTTTCTAGGTGTTTAGTAATTTGTGTAACCCAAGTATTTTTTATTAAATGTTTAATAATTTGATTTTATATTTGTATGCAACACGTCGACTTATAAAAATCCTGCATCACATGAACCAGAACGAGCAGTCATAATGGGCAATCGATCAAGCTCATTTGGTGAGCCCATCAAGAGACAACAGTGTAAGGCCCCGAACCCGGTAGCCCTACTTTAGCGTCGGATTTACTCATAAACACAGTTCTTCAATCAGAGTTTATTAAAACTTTTCGCGGAATATAAAACATCAATCATTTGTTACAAAACGTTAAACTTTTTCTTTGATACCATAACACAAAACTTTATATTTAAAACATCTTTACTTCTTTCTTCAGATGCCAGCCGTTCAATCCATGCCGTGTGTCGTCCTCATGCTAACTCTGTAATCAGCTCACCTGCGTGCATACTAAAAGTCAGCTACGCTGAGTGAGTTCTAGTTAATCGAACGCCATACAATACATACACATACATACATATCCGTAGATACATATCCATACTTCACTAGTTACCCTTCTGTTCTACATACACACTTACTACCATACATACACACATATTTATAACCACTAACCTCAGTCTACCGTGAGTACGTTCATAGTCCGCCGTCTATACCTGTACTCAAGGTCGTGAACACGTAAAAGGTCCGCGGTCCTTACCTATGTTCACCCTTTATGGTACATGCAAGGTCCGCAGTCCTTCCCTATACCATCCTACATCCACAACACGTACAAGGTCCACAGTCCTCCCCTATGTTGCAACCTAAACCATAGCACGTACGAGGTCCGCAGTCCTCCCCTATGCTACCACAATACAACTACAGCACGTATAAGGTCCACAGTCCTTTCCTATGCTGATGCCTATCTATAATACGTATAAGGTCCGCAGTCCTTAACTACGTTGTCGTCTATTATCTGTAACGCGTATAAGGCCCACCGTCCCTATCTACGTTTACGTCTATCATCTATTTTACGTATAAGGCCCGCAGTCCTTAACTACGTTTACATCTATCATCTACTTTACGTATAAGGCCCGCAGTCCTTAACTACGCCATCACCAGCCGAGTCTATGTCCGACAAAAGCTAGAGGGATTTGCCATCCTAACTTACTATGTCGAACGTAGAACTCACATACCATTCGTGTAACTGCATACACCTACTTCACATATACAATAATTACATCATAGCATAAGAACACCCTAGGCGTTCTTTACATCATTCATTTAACAACCATACCTCTTGTCGATACGTGCAATATCCGAAGATCGTTCACGCCCCGACAAGTATTCATTTGTAATGTTCATACATCTTCGATGTATAATATTCGTACCTTTATTTTTGACCTGACAGTACGCGCAATATCCGAAGATCGTTCGCGTACCGACAAGCAACCATTCATAACCATCACATATATCACATATGGCATACACTTATCACTTAGGATAAATGTATTAACAACACATCGAGTATGCACACAGCCCCGAAAACATAACACATAAATGGGGCTAGAAACTCACCTGAATACTGTTACGCTCTCCGTTAATAGTTATTCCCCTCTTGAGCTGCGCACGGCTAACTGTACAATATTTACACGTATCAATTAGCTACTACTACTTATGTTGCGTTTCTATCTTTATATGACCCACAACGAACGGGGGTCCGGGGGCAGCGCCCCTGGTAGCGGGGTTCTAGGGGCGGCAGCCCCTAGCGGGGTCCAAGGGGCAGAGCCCCTGGCTGGGGTTAAGCTGCCAGGTCAGCTTGGAAAAATTTTATTTTCAATAACTGCCTTAACACATTTTCCATTAGGTTTTTAATTTATTTTATAGACGAACTTCGCTTCAGGCGAAGTTAAACCTTAGGCGAACTTGGAAACAGCTTGGTTCTGGCTTGATTCGATCGAATAGGAACACGTTCGATCGAATACATCACGTTCGATCGAATAGGAACACGTTCGATCAAACAGGAACACGTTCGATCGAATACAACACGTTCGATCGAATACAACACTCATTCGATCGAATACAAAACTCATTCGATCGAATGAGTTGGAGACCATTCGGTTGCTTCCCTATTCGGTCGACTGGACTTGTTCGATCTACGCATTCGATCGAATGGACTGATTCGATCGACTGGTTCGATCGAATGAGTCTGATTCGACTCCTTCAAGCTGGGCGACGGAGAAACCCACGGGTTTTCCAGATTTTCCAGATTTTTGACCCAAAATCGAAGTTTTTGACATGGAAATGCTCGGGATTGAAAGGGCTATCGATCCCTAGTACTTTTAAACACAAAAGCTTGTATTTTGACACCAAAACAAGGCGGTTTTTGACCCGAAAACTCAAGTTACGAAAATGGGAGTTTTTGCTCGATTTGAGGTCGAAAATGGTTATGAAAACGGATGATTTTCGAGGGGGACTTACCAAAAACGATTAGGAACAAGATTGTGGACTCGGATTTGTGATTTGAGAACTTTCTCTCTCTAGCTTCTCTCTCTAGAAATGAGAGTGTTTGGGTGGGTGTAAGTGAAGGAAGATGGTGAAAATGGTGGAAGTGTCAAGAACTTTCGTTTATATACTACGGGTTTGGTTAGGCTCGGGTTGGCTTCCTACGGGTCGAGACAGGCCGAGTTCATAAAATAACTAAGCCCAAGACCCGTTCCTTACTCGACATTAAATAACTAAAACGTGAAATTACTAAACATAACTTTCTTTATTCAACATTATAAATTTTAGGATGTTACAAACAGGGATGGCAAACCTTGATTTTAGGGGTAGGTTATAGAACTAAAAGAAGCTTATATAGTTTACATATAGGATATATATTGATTAGGATTACAAAGATTAGGTCCGACTATAATCAACTTAGGACTGGGCCTATACTAAGACTTTATTAACTAATATAACCAAATGTATGATTTTACATTTTTTATTTTCAAAGAGTTTAATAATTTTTGTAACCCAAGTATTTTTTATTAAATTTTTAATAATTTTATTTTATATTTGTATGCAACACGTCGACTCATAAAAATCCTGCATCCATTGAACCAGAACAAGCAGTCATAATGGGCAATCGATCAAGCTCATTTGGTGAGCCCATCAAGAGACAATAGGGATGGCAAACCATGCTTTTAGGGGTAGTTTACAGAACTACAAGAAGCTTATATAGTTTACATATAGGATATATATAGATTAGGATTACAAAGATTAGGGCCGACTATAATCAACTTAGGGCTGGGCTATACTAAGACTTTATTAACTAATAGAACCAAATGTATGATTTTTCATTTTTTATTTTCAAAGAGTTTAATAATTTGTGTAACCCATGTATTTTTTATTAAATGTTTAATAATTTGATTTTATATTTGTATGCAACACGTCGACTCATAAAAATCCTGCATCACATGAACCAGAACGAGCAGTCATAATGGGCAATCGATCAAGCTCATTTGGTGAGCCCATCAAGAGACCACGGGGATGGCAAACCTTGCTTTTAGGGGTAATTTATAGAACTAGAAGAAGCTTATATAGTTTACATATAGGATATATATAGATTAGGATTACAAAGATTAGGGCCGACTATAATCAACTTAGGCCTGGGCCTATACTAAGACTTTATTAACTAATAGTACCAAATGTATGATTTTTCATTTTTTATTTTCTAAGAGTTTAATAATTTGTGTAACCCAAGTATTTTTTATTAAATGTTTAATAATTTGATTTTATATTTGTATGCAACACGTCGACTCATAAAAATCCTGCATCACATGAACCAGAACGTGCAGTCATAATGGGCAATCGATCAAGCTCATTTGGTGAGCCCATCAAGAGACCATAGGGATGGCAAACCATGTTTTAGGGGTAGTTTACAGAACTAAAAGAAGCTTATATAGTTTACATATAGGATATATATAGATTAGGATTACAAAGATTAGGGCCGACTATAATCAACTTAGGGTTGGGCCTATACTAAGACTTTATTAACTAATAGAACCAAATGTATGATTTTTCATTTTTCATTTTCAAAGAGTTTAATAATTTGTGTAACACAAGTATTTTTTATTAAATGTTTAATAATTTGATTTTATATTTGTATGCAACACGTCGACTCATAAAAATCCTGCATCACATGAACCAGAACGAGAAGTAATATTGGGCAATCGATCAAGCTCATTTGGTGAGCCCATCAAGAGACCACAGGGATGGCAAACCTTGCTTTTAGGGGTAATTTATAGAACTAGAAGAAGCTTATATAGTTTACATATAGGATATATATAGATTAGGATTACAAAGATTAGGGCCGACTATAATCAACTTAGGGCTGGGACTATACTAAGACTTTATTAACTAATAGAACCAAATGTATGATTTTTCATTTTTTATTTTCTAAGAGTTTAATAATTTGTGTAACCCAAGTATTTTTTATTAAATGTTTAATAATTTGATTTTATATTTGTATGCAACACGTCGACTCATAAAAATCCTGCATCACATGAACCAGAACGACCAGTCATAACGGGCAATCGATCAAGCTCATTTGGTGAGCCCATCAAATGACCAAAGGGATGGCAAACCATGCTTTTAGGGGTAGTTTACAGAACTAAAAGAGGCTTATATAGTTTACATATAGGATATATATAGATTAGGATTACAAAGATTAGGGCCGACTATAATAAACTTAGGGCTAGGCCTATACTAAGACTTTATTAACTAATAGAACCAAATGTATGATTTTTCATTTTTTATTATCAAAGAGTTTAATAATTTGTGTAACCCAAGTATTTTTTATTAAATGTTTAATAATTTGATTTTATATTTGTATGCAACACGTCGACTCATAAAAATCCTGCATCACATGAACCAGAACGAGCAGTCATAATGGGCAATTGATCAAGCTCATTTGGTGAGCCCATCAAGAGACCACAGGGATGGCAAACCATGCTTTTAGGGGTAATTTATAGAACTAGAAGAAGCTTATATAGTTTACATATAGGATATATATAGATTAGGATTACAAAGATTAGGGCCGACTATAATCAACTTAGGGCTGGGCCTATACTAAGACTTTATTAACTAATAGAACCAAATGTATGATTTTTCATTTTTTATTTTCTAAGAGTTTAATAATTTGTGTAACCCAAGTATTTTTTATTAAATGTTTAATAATTTGATTTTATATTTGTATGCAACACGTCGACTCATAAAAATCCTGCATCACATGAACCAGAACGAGCAGTCATAATGGGCAATCGATCAAGCTCAATTGGTGAGCCCATCAAGAGACCACAGGGATGGCAAACCTTGCTTTTAGGGGTAGTTTACAGAACTAAAAGAAGCTTATAGTTTACATATAGGATATATATATATATATATAGATAAGGATTACAAAGATTAGGGCCGACTATAATCAATATAGGGCTGGGCCTATACTAAGACTTTATTAACTAATAGAACCAAATGTACGATTTTCCATTTTTTATTTTCTAAGAGTTTAATAATTTGTGTAACCCAAGTATTTTTTATTAAATGTTTAATAATTTGATTTTATATTTGTATGCAACACGTCGACTCATAAAAAGCCTGCATCACATGAAACAGAACGAGCAGTCATAATGGGCAATCAATCAAGCTCATTTGATGAGCCCATCAAGATACCATAGGGGTGACAAACCTTGCTTTTAGGGGTAGTTTACAGTACTAAAAGAAGCTTATACTTTACATATAGGATATATATATATATAGATTAGGATTACAAAGATTAGGGCCGACTATAATCAACTTAGGGCTGGGCCTATACTAATACTTTATTAACTAATAGAACCTAATGTATTATTTTCTATTTTTTATTTTCTAAGAGTTTAATAATTTGTGTAACCCAAGTATTTTTTATTAAATGTTTAATAATTTGATTTTATATTTGTATGCAACACGTCGACTCATAAAAAGCCTGAATCACATGAACCAGAACGAGCAGTCATAATGGGCAATCGATCAAGCTCATTTGGTGAGCCCATCAAGAGACCACAGGGATGGCAAACCTTGCTTTTAGGGGTAGTTTACAGAACTAAAAGAAGCTTATAGTTTACATATAGGATATATATATATATATATATGTATAGCTTAGGATTACAAAGATTAGGGTCGACTATAATCAACTTAGGGCTGGGCCTATACTAAGACTTTATTAACTAATAGAACCAAATGTATTATTTTTCATTTTTTATTTTCTAAGAGTTTAATAATTTATGTAACCCTAGTATTTTTTATTAAATGTTTAATAATTTGATTTTATATTTGTATGCAACACGTCGACTCATAAAATCCTGCATCACATGTACCAGAACGAGCAGTCACGATGGGCAAACGATCAAGCTCAATTGGTGAGTCCATCAAGAGACCACAAGGATGGCAAACCTTACTTTTAGGGGTAGTTTACAGAACTAAAAAAGCTTATAGTTTACATATAGGATATATATATAGATTAGGATTACATAGATTAAGGCCGACTATAATCAACTTAGGGCTGGGCCTATACTAAAACTTTATTAACTAATAGAACCAAATGTATTATTTTCTATTTTTTATTTTCTAGGTGTTTAATAATTTGTGTAACCCAAGTATTTTTTATTATTTGTTTAATAATTTGATTTTATATTTGTATGCAACACGTCGTCTCATAAAAAGCCTGCATCACATGAACCAGAACGAGCAGTCATAATGAGCAATCGATCAAGCTCATTTGGTGAGCCCATCAAGAGACCACAAGGATGGCAAACCTTGCTTTTAGGGGTAGTTTACAGAACTAAAAGAAGCTTATAGTTTACATATAGGATATATATATATATAGATTAGGATTACAAAGATTAGGGCCGACTATAATCAACTTAGGGCTGGGCTTATACTAAGACTTTATTAATTAATAGAACCAAATGTATTATTTTCCATTTTTTATTTTCTAAGAGTTTAATAATTTGTGTAACCCAAGTATTTTTTATTAAATGTTTAATAATTTGATTTTATATTTGTATGCAACACGTCGACTCATAAAATCCTGCATCACATGAACCAGAACGAGCAGTTAGAATGGGCAATCGATCAAGCTCAATTGGTGAGTCCATCAAGAGACCACAGGGATGGCAAACCTTCCTTTTAGGGGTAGTTTACAGAACTAAAAAAGCTTATAGTTTACATAAAGGATATATATATAGATTAGGATTACATAGATTAGGGCCGACTATAATCAACTTAGGGGTGGGCCTATACTAAGACTTTATTAACTAATAGAACCGAATGTATTATTTTCTATTTTCTAGTTTCTAAGAGTTTAATAATTTGTGTAACCTAAGTATTTTTTAATAAATGTTTAACAATTTGATTTTATATTTGTATGCAACACGTCGACTCATAAAAAGCCTGCATCACATGAAGCAGAACGAGCAGTCATAATGAGCAATCGATCAAGCTCATTTGGTGAGCCCATCAAAAGACCACAGGGATGGCAAACATTGCTTTTAGGGGTAGTTTATAGAACTAAAAGAAGCTTATAGTTTACATATAGGATATATATATATAGATTAGGATTACAAAGATTAGGGCCGACTATAATCAACTTAGGGCAGGGCCTATACTAAGACTTTATTAACTAATTGAACCAAATGTACGATTTTCCATTTTTTATTTTCTAAGAGTTTAATAATTTGTGTAACCCAAGTATTTTTAATTAAATGTTTAATAATTTGATTTTATATTTGAATGCAACACGTCGACTCATAAAAAGCCTGCATCACATGAACCAGAACGAGCAGTCATAATGGGCAATCGATCAAGCTCATTTGGTGAGCCCATCAACAGACCATAGGGATGGCAAACCTTGCTTTTAGGGGTAGTTTACAGTACTAAAAGAAGCTTATAATTTACATATAGGATATATATATATATATATAGATTAGGATTACAAAGATTAGGGCCGACTATAATCAACTTAGGGCTGGGCATATACTAAGACTTTATTAACTAATAGAACCAAATGTATTATTTTCTATTTTTTATTTTCTATGAGTTTAATAATTTGTGTTACCCAAGTATTTTTTATTAAATGTTTAATAATTTGATTTTATATTTGTATGCAACACGTCGACTCATAAAAATCCTGCATCACATGAACCAGAACGAGCAGTCATAATGGGCAATCGATCAAGCACATTTGGTGAGCCCATCATGAGACCATAGGGATGGCCAACCTTGCTTTTAGGGGTAGTTTACATAATTAAAAGAAGCTTATAGTTTACATATAGGATATATATATATAGATTAGGATTACAAAGATTAGGTCCGACTATAATCAACTTAGGGCTGGGCCTATACTAAGACTTTATTAACTAATAGAACCAAATGTATTATTTTCTATTTTTTATTTTCTAAGAGTTTAATAATTTGTGTAACCCAAGTATTTTTTATTAAATGTTTAATAATTTGATTTTATATTTGTATGCAACACGTCGACTCATAAAATCCTGCATCACATGAACCATAACGAGCAGCCACAATGGGCAATCGATCAAGCTCAATTGGTGAGTCCATCAAGAGACCACAAGGATGGCAAACCTTACTTTTAGGGGTAGTTTACAGAACTAAAAAAGCTTATAGTTTACATATCGGATATATATATAGATTAGGATTACATAGATTAGGGCAGACTATAATCAACTTAGGGCTGGGCCTATACTAAGACTTTATTAACTAATAGAACCAAATGTACGATTTTCCATTTTTTATTTTCTAAGAGTTTAATAATTTGTGTAACCCAAGTATTTTTAATTAAATGTTTAATAATTTGATTTTATATTTGAATGCAACACGTCGACTCATAAAAAGCCTGCATCACATGAACCAGAACGAGCAGTCATAATGGGCAATCGATCAAGTTCATTTGGTGAGCCCATCAACAGACCATAGGGATGGCAAACCTTGCTTTTAGGGGTAGTTTACAGTACTAAAAGAAGCTTATAATTTACATATAGGATATATATATATATATAGATTAGGATTACAAAGATTAGGGCCGACTATAATCAACTTAGGGCTGGGCATATACTAAGACTTTATTAACTAATAGAACCAAATGTATTATTTTCTATTTTTTATTTTCTATGAGTTTAATAATTTGTGTAACCCAAGTATTTTTTATTAAATGTTTAATAATTTGATTTTATATTTGTATGCAACACGTCGACTCATAAAAATCCTGCATCACATGAACCAGAACGAGCAGTCATAATGGGCAATCGATCAAGCTCATTTGGTGAGCCCATCAAGAGACCATAGGGATGGCCAACCTTGCTTTTAGGGGTAGTTTACATAATTAAAAGAAGCTTATAGTTTACATATAGGATATATATATATATAGATTAGGATTACAAAGATTAGGGCCGACTATAATCAACTTAGGGCTGGGCCTATACTAAGACTTTATTAACTAATAGAACCAAATGTATTATTTTCTATTTTTTATTTTCTAAGAGTTTAATAATTTGTGTAACCCAAGTATTTTTTATTAAATGTTTAATAATTTGATTTTATATTTGTATGCAACACGTCGACTCATAAAATCCTGCATCACATGAACCATAACGAGCACCACAATGGGCAATCGATCAAGCTCAATTGGTGAGTCCATCAAGAGACCACAAGGATGGCAAACCTTACTTTTAGGGGTAGTTTACAGAACTAAAAAAGCTTATAGTTTACATATCGGATATATATATATATTAGGATTACATAGATTAGGGCCGACTATAATCAACTTAGGGCTGGGCCTATACTAAGACTTTATTAACTAATAGAACCAAATGTACGATTTTCCATTTTTTATTTTCTAAGAGTTTAATAGTTTGTGTAACCCAAGTATTTTGTTATTAAATGTTTAATAATTTGATTTTATATTTGTATGCAACACGTCGACTCATAAAAAGCCTGCATCACATGAACCAGAACGAGCAGTCATAATGGGCAATCGATCAAGCTCATTTGGTGAGCCCATCAAGAGACCATAGGGATGGCAAACCTTGCTTTTAGGGGTAGTTTACAGTACTAAAAGAAGCTTATAATTTACATATAGGATATATATATATAGATTAGGATTACAAAGATTAGGGCCGACTATAATCAACTTAGGGCAGGGCATATACTAAGACTTTATTAACTAATAGAACCAAATGTATTATTTTCTATTTTTTATTTTCTAAGAGTTTAATAATTTGTGTAACCCAAGTATTTTTTATTAAATGTTTAATAATTTGATTTTATATTTGTATGCAACACGTCGACTCATAAAAAGCCTGCATCACATGAACCAGAACGAGCAATCATAATGGGCAATCGATCAAGCTCATTTGGTGAGCCCATCAAGAGACCACAGGGATGGCAAACCTTGCTTTTAGGGGTAGTTTTCAGAACAAAAAGAAGCTTATAGTTTACATATAGGATATATATATATATATATATATATATAGATTAGGATTACAAAGATTAGGGTCGACTATAATCAACTTAGGGCTGGGCCTATACTAAGACTTTATTAACAAATAGAACCAAATGTATTATTTTCCATTTTTTATTTTCTAAGAGTTTAATAATTTGTGTAACCCAAGTATTTTTTATTAAATGTTTAATAATTTGATTTTATATTTGTATGCAACACGTCGACTCATAAAATCCTGCATCACATGTACCAGAACGAGCAGTCACGATGGGCAATCGATCAAGCTCAATTGGTGAGTCCATCAAGAGACCACAAGGATGGCAAACCTTACTTTTAGGGGTAGTTTACAGAACTAAAAAAGCTTATAGTTTACATATAGGATATATATATAGATTAGGATTACATAGATTAAGGCCGACTATAATCAACTTAGGGCTGGGCATATACTAAGACTTTATTAACTAATAGAACCAAATGTATTATTTTCTATTTTTTATTTTCTATGAGTTTAATAATTTGTGTAACCCAAGTATTTTTTTATTAAATGTTTAATAATTTAATTTATATTTGTATGCAACACGTCGACTCATAAAGATCCTGCATCACATGAACCAGAACGAGCAGTCATAATGGCCAATCGATCAAGCTCATTTGGTGAGCCCATCAAGAGACCATAGGGATGGCCAACCTTGCTTTTAGGGGTAGTTTACAGAACTAAAAGAAGCTTATATAGTTTACATATAGGATATGTATAGATTAGGATTTCAAAGATTAGGGCCGACTATAATCAACTTAGGGCTGGGCTTATACTAAGACTTTATTAATTAATAGAACCAAATGTATTATTTTCCATTTTTTATTTTCAAAGAGTTTAATAATTTGTGTAACCCAAGTATTTTTTATTAAATGTTTAATAATTTGATTTTATATTTGTATGCAACACGTCGACTCATAAAAATCCTGCATCACATGAACCAGAACAAGCAGTCATAATGGGCAATCGATCAAGCTCAATTGGTGAGCCTATCAAGAGACCCCAGGGATGGCAAACCTTGCTTTTAAGGGTAGTTTTTAGAACTAAAAGAAGCTTATAGTTTACATATAGGATATATATATATATATATATATATATAGATAAGAATTACAAAGATTAGGGCCGACTATAATCAACTTAGGGCTGGGCCTATACTAAGACTTTATTAACTAATAGAACCAAATGTATTATTTTCTATTTTTTATTTTCTAAGAGTTTAATAATTTGTGTAACCTAAGTATTTTTTATTAAATGTTTAATAATTTGATTTTATATTTGTATGCAACACGTCGACTCATAAAAAGCCCGCATCACATGAACCAGAACGAGCAGTCATAATGGGCAATCGATCAAGCTCATTTGGTGAGCCCATCAAGAGACCATAGGGATGGCAAACCTTGCTTTTAGGGGTAGTTTACAGAGTTAAAAGAAGCTTATAGTTTACATATAGGATATATATATATATATAGATAAGAATTACAAAGATTAGGGCCGACTAAAATCAACTTTGGGCCGGGCCTATACTAAGACTTTATTAACTAATAGAACCAAATGTATTATTTTCTATTTTTTATTTTATAAGAGTTTAATAATTTGTGTAACCCAAGTATTTTTTATTAAATGTTTAATAATTTGATTTTATATTTGTATGCAACACGTCGACTCATAAAAAGCCTGCATCACATGAACCAGAACGAGCAGTCATAATGGGCAATCGATCAAGCTCATTTGGTGAGCCCATCAAGAGACCATAGGGATGGCCAACCTTGCTTTTAGGGGTAGTTTACAGAACTAAAAGAAGCTTATATAGTTTACATATAGGATATATATAGATTAGGATTTCAAAGATTAGGGCCGACTATAATCAACTTAGGGCTGGGCTTATACTAAGACTTTATTAATTAATAGAACCAAATGTATTATTTTCCATTTTTTATTTTCAAAGAGTTTAATAATTTGTGTAACCCAAGTATTTTTTATTAAATGTTTAATAATTTGATTTTATATTTGTATGCAACACGTCGACTCATAAAATCCTGCATCACATGAACCAGAATGAGCAGTCACAATGGGCAATCGATCAAGCTCAATTGGTGAGTCCATCAAGAGACCACAAGGACGACAAACCTTACTTTTTGGGGTAGTTTACAGAACTAAAAAAGCTTATAGTTTACATATAGGATATATATATATATATAGATTAGGATTACATAGATTAGGGCCGACTATAATCAACTTTGGGCTTGGCCTATACTAAGACTTTATTAACAAATAGAACCAAATGTACGATTTTCCATTTTTTATTTTCTAAGAGTTTAATAATTTGTGTAACCCAAGTATTTTTTATTAAATGTTTAATAATTTGATTTTATATTTGTATGCAACATGTCGACTCATAAAAAGCCTGCATCACATGAACCAGAACGAGCAGTCATAATGGACAATCGATCAAGCTCATTTGGTGAGCCCATCAAGAGACCATAGGGATGGCAAACCTTGCTTTTAGGGGTAGTTTACAGTACTAAAAGAAGCTTATAGTTTACATATAGGATATATATATATAGATTAGGATTACAAAGATTAGGGCCGACTATAATCAACTTAGGGCTGGGCCTATACTAAGACTTTATTAACTAATAGAACCAAATGTATTATTTTCCATTTTTTATTTTCTGAGAGTTTAATAATTTGTGTAACCCAAGTATTTTTTATTAAATGTTTAATAATTTGATTTTATATTTGTATGCAACACGTCGACTCATAAAAATCCTGCATCACATGAACCAGAACGAGCAGTCATAATGGGCAATCGATCATGCTCATTTGGTGAGCCCATCAAGAGACCATAGGGATGGCAAACCTTGCTTTAAGGGGTAGTTTACAGAATTAAAAGAAGCTTATAGTTTACATATAGGATATATATATATATAGATTAGGATTACAAAGATTAGGGCCGACTATAATCAACTTAGGGCTGGGCCTATACTAAGACTTTATTAACTAATAGAACCAAATGTATTATTTTCTATTTTTTATTTTCTAAGAGTTTAATAATTTGTGTAACCCAAGTAGTTTTTATTAAATGTTTAATAATTTGATTTTATATTTGTATGCAACACGTCGACTCATAAAATCCTGCATCACATGAACCAGAACGAGCAGTCACAATGGGCAATCGATCAAGCTCAATTGGTGAGTCCATCAAGAGACCACAAGGATGGCAAACCTTACTTTTAGGGGTAGTTTACAGAACTAAAAAAGCTTATAGTTTACATATAGGATATATATATAGATTAGGATTACATAGATTAGGACCGACTATAATCAACTTAGGGCTAGGCCTATACTAAGACTTTATTAACTAATAGAACCAAATGTATTATTTTCTATTTTTTATTTTCTAAGAGTTTAATAATTTGTGTAACCCAAGTATTTTTTATTAAATGTTTAATAATTTGATTTTATATTTGTATGCAACACGTCGACTCATAAAATTCTGCATCACATGAACCAGAACGAGCAGTCACAATGGGCAATCGATCAAGCTCAATTGGTGAGTCCATCAAGAGACCACAAGGATGGCAAACCTTACTTTTAGGGGTAGTTTACAGAACTAAAAAAGCTTATAGTTTACATATAGGATATATATATAGATTAGGATTACATAGATTAGGACCGACTATAATCAACTTAGGGCTAGGCCTATACTAAGACTTTATTAACTAATAGAACCAAATGTATTATTTTCTATTTTTTATTTTATAAGAGTTTAATAATTTGTATAACCCAAGTATTTTTTATTAAATGTTTAATAATTTGATTTTATATTTGTATGCAACACGTCGACTCATAAAAAGCCTGCATCACATGAACCAGAACGAGCAGTCAAAATGGGCAATCGATCAAGCTCATTTGGTGAGCCCATCAAAAGACCACAGGGATGGCAAACCTTGCTTTTAGGGGTAGTTTACCGATCTAAAAGAAGCTTATAGTTTACAAAGAGGATATATATATATATATAGATTAGGATTACAAAGATTAGGGCCGACTACAATCAACTTAGGGCAGGGCCTATACTAAGACTTTATTAACTAATAGAACCAAATGTATTATTTTCTATTTTTTATTTTCTAAGAGTTTAATAATTTGTGTAACCCAAGTATTTTTTATTAAATGTTTAATAATTTGATTTTATATTTGTATGCAACACGTCGACTCATAAAAATCCTGCATCACATGAACCAGAACGAGCAGTCATAATGGGCAATCGATCAAGCTCAATTGGTGAGCCTATCAAGAGACCCCAGGGATGGCAAACCTTGCTTTTAAGGGTAGTTTTTAGAACTAAAAGAAGCTTATAGTTTACATATAGGATATATATATATATATATAGATAAGAATTACAAAGATTAGGACCGACTATAATCAACTTAGGGCTGGGCCTATACTAAGACTTTATTAACTAATAGAACCAAATGAATTATTTTCTATTTTTTATTTTCTAAGAGTTTAATAATTTGTGTAACCTAAGTTTTTTTTATTAAATGTTTAATAATTTGATTTTATATTTGTATGCAACACGTCGACTCATAAAAAGCCTGCATCACATGAACAAGAACGTGCAGTCATAATGGGCAATCGATCAAGCTCATTTGGTGAGCCCATCAAGAGACCATAGGGATGGCAAACCTTGCTTTTAGGGGTAGTTTACAGAATTAAAAGAAGCTTATAGTTTACATATAGGATATATATATATATATATAGATAAGAATTACAAAGATTAGGGCCGACTATAATCAACTTTGGGCCGGGCCTATACTAAGACTTTATTAACTAATAGAACCAAATGTATTATTTTCTATTTTTTATTTTATAAGAGTTTAATAATTTGTGTAACCCAAGTATTTTTTATTAAATGTTTAATAATTTGATTTTATATTTGTATGCAACACGTCGACTCATAAAAAGCCTGCATCACATGAACCAGAACGAGCAGTCAAAATGGGCAATCGATCAAGCTCATTTGGTGAGCCCATCAAAAGACCACAGGGATGACAAACATTGCTTTTAGGGGTAGTTTACAGAACTAAAAGAAGCTTATAGTTTACATATAGGATATATATATAGATTAGGATTACAAAGATTAGGGCTGACTATAATCAACTTAGGACTAGGCCTATACTAAGACTTTATTAATTAATAGAACCAAATGTATTATTTTCCATTTTTTATTTTCTAAGAGTTTAATAATTTGTGTAACCCAAGTATTTTTTATTAAATGTTTAATAATTTGATTTTATATTTGTATGCAACACGTCGACTCATAAAAAGCCTGCATCACATGAACCAGAACGAGCAGTCATAATGGGCAATCGATCAAGCTCATTTGGTGAGCCCATCAAAAGACCACCGGGATGACAAACATTGCTTTTAGGGGTAGTTTACAGAACTAAAAGAAGCTTATAGTTTACATATAGGATATATATATATAGATTAGGATTACAAAGATTAGGGCCGACTATAATCAACTTAGGACTAGGCCTATACTAAGACTTTATTAATTAATAGAAACAAATGTATTATTTTCCATTTTTTTATTTTCTAAGAGTTTAATAATTTGTGTAACCCAAGTATTTTTTATTTAATGTTTAATAATTTGATTTTATATTTGTATGCAACACGTCGACCCATAAAAAGCCTGCATCACATGAACCAGAACGAGCAGTCATAATGGGCAATCGATCAAGCTCATTTGGTGAGCCCATCAATAGACCACAGGGATGGCAAACATTGCTTTTAGGGGTAGTTTACAGAACTAAAAGAAGCTTATAATTTACATATAGGATATATATATATAGATTAGGATTACAAAGATTAGGGCCGACTATAATCAACTTAGGGCTGGGCCTATACTAAGACTTTATTAACTAATAGAACCAAATGTATTATTTTCCATTTTTTATTTTCTGAGAGTTTAATAATTTGTGTAACCCAAGTATTTTTTATTAAATGTTTAATAATTTGATTTTATATTTGTATGCAACACGTCGACTCATAAAAATCCTGCATCACATGAACCAGAACGAGCAGTCATAATGGGCAATCGATCATGCTCATTTGGTGAGCCCATCAAGAGACCATAGGGATGGCAAACCTTGCTTTAAGGGGTAGTTTACAGAATTAAAAGAAGCTTATAGTTTACATATAGGATATATATATATATAGATTAGGATTACAAAGATTAGGGCCGACTATAATCAACTTAGGGCTGGGCCTATACTAAGACTTTATTAACTAATAGAACCAAATGTATTATTTTCTATTTTTTATTTTCTAAGAGTTTAATAATTTGTGTAACCCAAGTAGTTTTTATTAAATGTTTAATAATTTGATTTTATATTTGTATGCAACACGTCGACTCATAAAATCCTGCATCACATGAACCAGAACGAGCAGTCACAATGGGCAATCGATCAAGCTCAATTGGTGAGTCCATCAAGAGACCACAAGGATGGCAAACCTTACTTTTAGGGGTAGTTTACAGAACTAAAAAAGCTTATAGTTTACATATAGGATATATATATAGATTAGGATTACATAGATTAGGACCGACTATAATCAACTTAGGGCTAGGCCTATACTAAGACTTTATTAACTAATAGAACCAAATGTATTATTTTCTATTTTTTATTTTCTAAGAGTTTAATAATTTGTGTAACCCAAGTATTTTTTATTAAATGTTTAATAATTTGATTTTATATTTGTATGCAACACGTCGACTCATAAAATTCTGCATCACATGAACCAGAACGAGCAGTCACAATGGGCAATCGATCAAGCTCAATTGGTGAGTCCATCAAGAGACCACAAGGATGGCAAACCTTACTTTTAGGGGTAGTTTACAGAACTAAAAAAGCTTATAGTTTACATATAGGATATATATATAGATTAGGATTACATAGATTAGGACCGACTATAATCAACTTAGGGCTAGGCCTATACTAAGACTTTATTAACTAATAGAACCAAATGTATTATTTTCTATTTTTTATTTTATAAGAGTTTAATAATTTGTATAACCCAAGTATTTTTTATTAAATGTTTAATAATTTGATTTTATATTTGTATGCAACACGTCGACTCATAAAAAGCCTGCATCACATGAACCAGAACGAGCAGTCAAAATGGGCAATCGATCAAGCTCATTTGGTGAGCCCATCAAAAGACCACAGGGATGGCAAACCTTGCTTTTAGGGGTAGTTTACCGATCTAAAAGAAGCTTATAGTTTACAAAGAGGATATATATATATATATAGATTAGGATTACAAAGATTAGGGCCGACTACAATCAACTTAGGGCAGGGCCTATACTAAGACTTTATTAACTAATAGAACCAAATGTATTATTTTCTATTTTTTATTTTCTAAGAGTTTAATAATTTGTGTAACCCAAGTATTTTTTATTAAATGTTTAATAATTTGATTTTATATTTGTATGCAACACGTCGACTCATAAAAATCCTGCATCACATGAACCAGAACGAGCAGTCATAATGGGCAATCGATCAAGCTCAATTGGTGAGCCTATCAAGAGACCCCAGGGATGGCAAACCTTACTTTTAAGGGTAGTTTTTAGAACTAAAAGAAGCTTATAGTTTACATATAGGATATATATATATATATATATAGATAAGAATTACAAAGATTAGGACCGACTATAATCAACTTAGGGCTGGGCCTATACTAAGACTTTATTAACTAATAGAACCAAATGAATTATTTTCTATTTTTTATTTTCTAAGAGTTTAATAATTTGTGTAACCTAAGTTTTTTTTATTAAATGTTTAATAATTTGATTTTATATTTGTATGCAACACGTCGACTCATAAAAAGCCTGCATCACATGAACAAGAACGTGCAGTCATAATGGGCAATCGATCAAGCTCATTTGGTGAGCCCATCAAGAGACCATAGGGATGGCAAACCTTGCTTTTAGGGGTAGTTTACAGAATTAAAAGAAGCTTATAGTTTACATATAGGATATATATATATATATATATAGATAAGAATTACAAAGATTAGGGCCGACTATAATCAACTTTGGGCCGGGCCTATACTAAGACTTTATTAACTAATAGAACCAAATGTATTATTTTCTATTTTTTATTTTATAAGAGTTTAATAATTTGTGTAACCCAAGTATTTTTTATTAAATGTTTAATAATTTGATTTTATATTTGTATGCAACACGTCGACTCATAAAAAGCCTGCATCACATGAACCAGAACGAGCAGTCAAAATGGGCAATCGATCAAGCTCATTTGGTGAGCCCATCAAAAGACCACAGGGATGACAAACATTGCTTTTAGGGGTAGTTTACAGAACTAAAAGAAGCTTATAGTTTACATATAGGATATATATATAGATTAGGATTACAAAGATTAGGGCTGACTATAATCAACTTAGGACTAGGCCTATACTAAGACTTTATTAATTAATAGAACCAAATGTATTATTTTCCATTTTTTATTTTCTAAGAGTTTAATAATTTGTGTAACCCAAGTATTTTTTATTAAATGTTTAATAATTTGATTTTATATTTGTATGCAACACGTCGACTCATAAAAAGCCTGCATCACATGAACCAGAACGAGCAGTCATAATGGGCAATCGATCAAGCTCATTTGGTGAGCCCATCAAAAGACCACCGGGATGACAAACATTGCTTTTAGGGGTAGTTTACAGAACTAAAAGAAGCTTATAGTTTACATATAGGATATATATATATAGATTAGGATTACAAAGATTAGGGCCGACTATAATCAACTTAGGACTAGGCCTATACTAAGACTTTATTAATTAATAGAAACAAATGTATTATTTTCCATTTTTTTATTTTCTAAGAGTTTAATAATTTGTGTAACCCAAGTATTTTTTATTTAATGTTTAATAATTTGATTTTATATTTGTATGCAACACGTCGACCCATAAAAAGCCTGCATCACATGAACCAGAACGAGCAGTCATAATGGGCAATCGATCAAGCTCATTTGGTGAGCCCATCAATAGACCACAGGGATGGCAAACATTGCTTTTAGGGGTAGTTTACAGAACTAAAAGAAGCTTATAGTTTACATATAGGATATATATATATAGATTAGGATTTCAAAGATTAGGGCCGACTATAATCAACTTAGGGCTGGGCCTATACTAAGACTTTATTAATTAATAGAACCAAATGTATTATTTTCCATTTTTTATTTTCTGAGAGTTTAATAATTTGTGTAACCCAAGTATTTTTTATTAAATGTTTAATAATTTGATTTTATATTTGTATACAACACGTCGACTCATAAAAAGCCTGCATCACATGAACCAGAACGAGCAGTCATAATGGGCAATCGATCAAGCTCATTTGGTGAGCCCATCAAAAGACCACCGGGATGACAGACATTGCTTTTAGGGGTAGTTTACAGAACTAAAAGAAGCTTATAGTTTACATATAGGATATATATATATATATTAGGATTACAAAGATTAGGGCCGACTATAATCAACTTAGGACTAGGCCTATACTAAGACTTTATTAATTAATGGAACCAAATGTATTATTTTCCAATTTTTATTTTCTGAGAGTTTAATAATTTGTGTAACCCAAGTATTTTTTATTAAATGTTTAATAATTTGATTTTATATTCGTATGCAACACGTCGACTCATAAAAAGCCTGCATCACATGAACCAGAACGAGCAGTCATAATGGGCAATCGATCAAGCTCATTTGGTGAGCCCATCAGAAGACCACCGGGATGACAAACATTGCTTTTAGGGGTAGTTTACAGAACTAAAAGAAGCTTATAGTTTACATATAGGATATATATATATAGATTAGGATTACAAAGATTAGGGCCGACTATAATCAACTTAGGACTAGGCCTATACTAAGACTTTATTAATTAATAGAAACAAATGTATTATTTTCCATTTTTTTATTTTCTAAGAGTTTAATAATTTGTGTAACCCAAGTATTTTTTATTTAATGTTTAATAATTTGATTTTATATTTGTATGCAACACGTCGACCCATAAAAAGCCTGCATCACATGAACCAGAACGAGCAGTCATAATGGGCAATCGATCAAGCTCATTTGGTGAGCCCATCAATAGACCACAGGGATGGCAAACATTGCTTTTAGGGGTAGTTTACAGAACTAAAAGAAGCTTATAGTTTACATATAGGATATATATATATATAGATTAGGATTTCAAAGATTAGGGCCGACTATAATCAACTTAGGGCTGGGCCTATACTAAGACTTTATTAATTAATAGAACCAAATGTATTATTTTCCATTTTTTATTTTCTGAGAGTTTAATAATTTGTGTAACCCAAGTATTTTTTATTAAATGTTTAATAATTTGATTTTATATTTGTATGCAACACGTCGACTCATAAAAAGCCTGCATCACATGAACCAGAACGAGCAGTCATAATGGGCAATCGATCAAGCTCATTTGGTGAGCCCATCAATAGACCACAGGGATGGCAAACATTGCTTTTAGGGGTAGTTTACAGAACTAAAAGAAGCTTATAGTTTACATATAGGATATATATATATAGATTAGGATTACAAAGATTAGGGCCGACTATAATCAACTTAGGACTAGGCCTATACTAAGACTTTATTAATTAATAGAACCAAATGTATTATTTTCCATTTTTTATTTTCTAAGAGTTTAATAATTTGTGTAACCCAAGTATTTTTTATTAAATGTTTAATAATTTGATTTTATATTTGTATGCATCACGTCGACTCATAAAAAGCCTGCATCACATGAACCAGAACGAGCAGTCATAATGGGCAATCGATCAAGCTCATTTGGTGAGCCCATCAAAAGACCACCGGGATGACAAACATTGCTTTTAGGGGTAGTTTACAGAACTAAAAGAAGCTTATAGTTTACATATAGGATATATATATATAGATTAGGATTACAAAGATTAGGGCCGACTATAATCAACTTAGGACTAGGCCTATACTAAGACTTTATTAATTAATGGAACCAAATGTATTATTTTCCAATTTTTATTTTCTGAGAGTTTAATAATTTGTGTATCCCAAGTATTTTTTATTAAATGTTTAATAATTTGATTTTATATTTGTATGCAACACGTCGACTCATAAAAAGCCTGCATCACATGAACCAGAACGAGCAGTCATAATGGGCAATCGATCAAGCTCATTTGGTGAGCCCATCAAAAGACCACAGGGATGACAAACATTGCTTTTAAGGGTAGTTTACAGAACTAAAAGAAGCCTATAGTTTACATATAAGATATATATATAGATTAGGATTACAAAGATTAGGGCCGACTATAATCAACTTAGGGCTGGGTCTATACTAAGACTTTATTAATTAATAGAACCAAATGTATTATTTTCCATTTTTTATTTTCTAAGAGTTTAATAATTTGTGTAACCCAAGTATTTTTTATTAAATGTTTAATAATTTGATTTTATATTTGTATGCAACACGTCGACTCATAAAAAGCCTGCATCACATGAACCAGAACGAGCAGTCATAATGGGCAATCGATCAAGCTCATTTGGTGAGCCCATCAAAAGACCACAGGGATGACAAACATTGCTTTTAAGGGTAGTTTACAGAACTAAAAGAAGCCTATAGTTTACATATAGGATATATATATAGATTAGGATTACAAAGATTAGGGCCGACTATAATCAACTTAGGGCTGGGTCTATACTAAGACTTTATTAATTAATAGAACCAAATGTATTATTTTCCATTTTTTATTTTCTAAGAGTTTAATAATTTGTGTAACCCAAGTATTTTTTATTAAATGTTTAATAATTTGATTTTATATTTGTATGCAACACGTCGACTCATAAAAAGCCTGCATCACATGAACCAGAACGAGCAGTCATAATGGGCAATCGATCAAGCTCATTTGGTGAGCCCATCAAAAGACCACAGGGATGACAAACATTGCTTTTAAGGGTAGTTTACAGAACTAAAAGAAGCTTATAGTTTACATATAGGATATATATATAGATTAGGATTACAAAGATTAGGGCCGACTATAATCAACTTAGGACTAGGCCTATACTAAGACTTTATTAATTAATAGAACCAAATGTATTATTTTCCATTTTTTATTTTCTAAGAGTTTAATAATTTGTGTAACCCAAGTATTTTTTATTAAATGTTTAATAATTTGATTTTATATTTGTATGCATCACGTCGACTCATAAAAAGCCTGCATCACATGAACCAGAACGAGCAGTCATAATGGGCAATCGATCAAGCTCATTTGGTGAGCCCATCAAAAGACCACCGGGATGACAAACATTGCTTTTAGGGGTAGTTTACAGAACTAAAAGAAGCTTATAGTTTACATATAGGATATATATATATAGATTAGGATTACAAAGAATAGGGCCGACTATAATCAACTTAGGACTAGGCCTATACTAAGACTTTATTAATTAATGGAACCAAATGTATTATTTTCCAATTTTTATTTTCTGAGAGTTTAATAATTTGTGTAACCCAAGTATTTTTTATTAAATGTTTAATAATTTGATTTTATATTTGTATGCAACACGTCGACTCATAAAAAGCCTGCATCACATGAACCAGAACGAGCAGTCATAATGGGCAATCGATCAAGCTCATTTGGTGAGCCCATCAAAAGACCACAGGGATGACAAACATTGCTTTTAAGGGTAGTTTACAGAACTAAAAGAAGCTTATAGTTTACATATAGGATATATATATAGATTAGGATTACAAAGATTAGGGCCGACTATAATCAACTTAGGGCTGGGTCTATACTAAGACTTTATTAATTAATAGAACCAAATGTATTATTTTCCATTTTTTATTTTCTAAGAGTTTAATAATTTGTGTAACCCAAGTATTTTTTATTAAATGTTTAATAATTTGATTTTATATTTGTATGCAACACGTCGACTCATAAAAAGCCTGCATCACATGAACCAGAACGAGCAGTCATAATGGGCAATCGATCAAGCTCATTTGGTGAGCCCATCAATAGACCACAAGGATGGCAAACATTGCTTTTAGGGGTAGTTTACAGAACTAAAAGAAGCTTATAGTTTACATATAGGATATATATATATAGATTAGGATTTCAAAGATTAGGGCCGACTATAATCAACTTAGGGCTGGGCCTAAACTAAGACTTTATTAATTAATAGAACCAAATGTATTATTTTCCATTTTTTATTTTCTGAGAGTTTAATAATTTGTGTAACCCAAGTTTTTTTTATTAAATGTTTAATAATTTGATTTTATATTTGTATGCATCACGTCGACTCATAAAAAGCCTGCATCACATGAACCAGAACGAGCAGTCATAATGGGCAATCGATCAAGCTCATTTGGTGAGCCCATCGAAAGACCACCGGGATGACAAACATTGCTTTTAGGGGTAGTTTACAGAACTAAAAGAAGCTTATAGTTTACATATAGGATATATATATATAGATTAGGATTACAAAGATTAGGGCCGACTATAATCAACTTAGGACTAGGCCGATACTATGACTTTATTAATTAATGGAACCAAATGTATTATTTTCCAATTTTTATTTTCTGAGAGTTTAATAATTTGTGTAACCCAAGTATTTTTTATTAAATGTTTAATAATTTGATTTAATATTTGTTTGCAACATGTCGACTCATAAAAAGCCTGCATCACATGAACCAGAACGAGCAGTCATAATGGGCAATCGATCAAGCTCATTTGGTGAGCCCATCAAAAGACCACAGGGATGACAAACATTGCTTTTAAGGGTAGTTTACAGAACTAAAAGAAGCCTATAGTTTACATATAGGATATATATATAGATTAGGATTACAAAGATTAGGGCCGACTATAATCAACTTAGGGCTGGGTCTATACTAAGACTTTATTAATTAATAGAACCAAATGTATTATTTTCCATTTTTTATTTTCTAAGAGTTTAATAATTTGTGTAACCCAAGTATTTTTTATTAAATGTTTAATAATTTGATTTTATATTTGTATGCAACACGTCGACTCATAAAAAGCCTGCATCACATGAACCAGAACGAGCAGTCACAATGGGCAATCGATCAAGCTCATTTGGTGAGCCCATCAATAGACCACAGGGATGGCAAACATTGCTTTTAGGGGTAGTTTACAGAACTAAAAGAAGCTTATAGTTTACATATAGGATATATATATATAGATTAGGATTTCAAAGATTAGGGCCGACTATAATCAACTTAGGGCTAGGCCTAAACTAAGACTTTATTAATTAATAGAACCAAATGTATTATTTTCCATTTTTTATTTTCTGAGAGTTTAATAATTTGTGTAACCCAAGTATTTTTTATTAAATGTTTAATAATTTGATTTTATATTTGTATGCAACACGTCGACTCATAAAAAGCCTGCATCACATGAACCAGAACGAGCAGCCACAATGGGCAATCGATCAAGCTCAATTGGTGAGTCCATAAAGAGACCACAGGGATGGCAAACATTGCTTTTAGGGGTAGTTTACAGAACTAAAAAAGCTTATAGTTTACATATCGGATATATATATATATTAGGATTACATAGATTAGGGCCGACTATAATCAACTTAGGGCTAGGCCTATACTAAGACTTTATTAACTAATAGAACCAAATGTACGATTTTCCATTTTTTATTTTCTAAGAGTTTAATAGTTTGTGTAACCCAAGTATTTTGTTATTAAATGTTTAATAATTTGATTTTATATTTGTATGCAACACGTCGACTCATAAAAAGCCTGCATCACATGAACCAGAACGAGCAGTCATAATGGGCAATCGATCAAGCTCATTTGGTGAGCCCATCAAGAGACCATAGGGATGGCAAACCTTGCTTTTAGGGGTAGTTTACAGAACTAAAAGAAGCTTATAGTTTACATATAGGATATATATATATATATATTAGGATTACAAAGATTAGGGCCGACTATAATCAACTTAGGGCTGGGCCTATACTAAGACTTTATTAATTAATAGAACCAAATGTATTATTTTCCAATTTTTATTTTCTGAGAGTTTAATAATTTGTGTAACCCAAGTATTTTTTATTAAATGTTTAATAATTTGATTTTAAATTTGTATGCAACACGTCGACTCTTAAAAAGCCTGCATCACATGAACTAGAACGAGCAGTCATAATGGGCAATCGATCAAGCTCATTTGGTGAGCCCATCAAAAGACCACAGGGATGACAAACATTGCTTTTAAGGGTAGTTTACAGAACTAAAAGAAGCTTATAGTTTACATATAGGATATATATATAGATTAGGATTACAAAGATTAGGGCCGACTATAATCAACTTAGGGCTGGGTCTATACTAAGAGTTTATTAATTAATAGAACCAAATGTATTATTTTCCATTTTTTATTTTCTAAGAGTTTAATAATTTGTGTAACCCAAGTATTTTTTATTAAATGTTTAATAATTTGATTTTATATTTGTATGCAACACGTCGACTCATAAAAAGCCTGCATCACATGAACCAGAACGAGCAGTCAAAATGGGCAATCGATCAAGCTCATTTGGTGAGCCCATCAAAAGACCACAGGGATGACAAACATTGCTTTTAGGGGAAGTTTACAGAACTAAAAGAAGCTTATTGTTTACATATAGGATATATATATATATAGATTAGGATTACAAAGATTAGGGCCGACTATAATCAACTTAGGACTAGGCCTATACTAAGACTTTATTAATTAATAGAACCAAATGTATTATTTTCCATTTTTATTTTCTAAGAGTTTAATAATTTGTGTAACCCAAGTATTTTTTATTAAATGTTTAATAATTTGATTTTATATTTGTATGCAACACGTCGACTCATAAAAGCCTGCATCACATGAACCAGAACGAGCAGTCATAATGGGCAATCGATCAAGCTCATTTGGTGAGCCCATCAAAAGACCACAGGGATGACAAACATTGCTTTTAAGGGTAGTTTACAGAACTAAAAGAAGCTTATAGTTTACATATATGATATATATATAGATTAGGATTACAAAGATTAGGGCCGACTATAATCAACTTAGGCTGGGTCTATACTAAGACTTTATTAATTAATAGAACCAAATGTATTATTTTCCATTTTTTATTTTCTAAGAGTTTAATAATTTGTGTAACCCAAGTATTTTTTATTAAATGTTTAATAATTTGATTTTTTATTTGTATGCAACACGTCGACTCATAAAAAGCCTGCATCACATGAACCAGAACGAGCAGTCAAAATGGGCAATCGATCAAGCTCATTTGGTGAGCCCATCAAAAGACCACAGGGATGACAAACATTACTTTTAAGGGTAGTTTACAGAACTAAAAGAAGCTTATAGTTTACATATAGGATATATATATAGATTAGGATTACAAAGATTAGGGCCGACTATAATCAACTTAGGGCTGGGTCTATACTAAGAGTTTATTAATTAATAGAACCAAATGTATTATTTTCCATTTTTTATTTTCTAAGAGTTTAATAATTTGTGTAACCCAAGTATTTTTTATTAAATGTTTAATAATTTGATTTTATATTTGTATGCAACACGTCGACTCATAAAAAGCCTGCATCACATGAACCAGAACGAGCAGTCAAAATGGGCAATCGATCAAGCTCTTTTGGTGAGCCCATCAAAAGACCACAGGGATGACAAACATTGCTTTTAGGGGAAGTTTACAGAACTAAAAGAAGCTTATTGTTTACATATAGGATATAAATATATATAGATTAGGATTACAAAGATTAGGGCCGACTATAATCAACTTAGGACTAGGCCTATACTAAGACTTTATTAATTAATAGAACCAAATGTATTATTTTCCATTTTTATTTTCTAAGAGTTTAATAATTTGTGTAACCCAAGTATTTTTTATTAAATGTTTAATAATTTGATTTTATATTTGTATGCAACACGTCGACTCATAAAAAGCCTGCATCACATGAACCAGAACGAGCAGTCATAATGGGCAATCGATCAAGCTCATTTGGTGAGCCCATCAAAAGACCACAGGGATGACAAACATTGCTTTTAAGGGTAGTTTACAGAACTAAAAGAAGCTTATAGTTTACATATAGGATATATATATAGATTAGGATTACAAAGATTAGGGCCGACTATAATCAACTTAGGGCTGGGTCTATACTAAGACTTTATTAATTAATAGAACCAAATGTATTATTTTCCATTTTTTATTTTCTAAGAGTTTAATAATTTGTGTAACCCAAGTATTTTTTATTAAATGTTTAATAATTTGATTTTTTATTTGTATGCAACACGTCGACTCATAAAAAGCCTGCATCACATGAACCAGAACGAGCAGTCAAAATGGGCAATCGATCAAGCTCATTTGGTGAGCCCATCAAAAGACCACAGGGATGACAAACATTGCTTTTAGGGGTAGTTTACAGAACTAAAAGAAGCTTATAGTTTACATATAGGATACATATATATAGATTAGGATTACAAAGATTAGGGCCGACTATAATCAACTTAGGACTAGGCCTATACTAAGACTTTATTAATTAATAGAACCAAATGTATGATTTTCCATTTTTTATTTTCTAAGAGTTTAATAATTTGTGTAACCCAAGTATTTTTTATTAAATGTTTAATAATTTGATTTTATATTTGTATGTAACACGTCGACTCATAAAAAGCCTGCATCACATGAACCAGAACGAGCAGTCATAATGGGCAATCGATCAAGCTCATTTGGTGAGCCCATCAAAAGACCACAGGGATGACAAACATTGCTTTTAAGGGTAGTTTACAGAACTAAAAGAAGCTTATAGTTTACATATAGGATATATATATAGATTAGGATTACAAAGATTAGGGCCGACTATAATCAACTTAGGGCTAGGTCTATACTAAGACTTTATTAATTAATAGAACCAAATGTATTATTTTCCATTTTTTATTTTCTAAGAGTTTAATAATTTGTGTAACCCAAGTATTTTTTATTAATTGTTTAATAATTTGATTTTATATTTGTATGCAACACGTCGACTCATAAAAAGCCTGCATCACATGAACCAGAACGAGCAGTCATAATGGGCAATCGATCAAGCTCATTTGGTGAGCCCATCAAAAGACCACAGGGATGACAAACATTGCTTTTAAGGGTAGTTTACAGAACTAAAAGAAGCTTATAGTTTACATATAGGATATATATATATATATATATATATATTAATAAGAATTACAAAGATTAGGGCCGACTATAATCAACTTAGGGCTGGGCCTATACTAAGACTTTATTAACTAATAGAACCAAATGTACGATTTTCCATTTTTTATTTTCTAAGAGTTTAAAAATTTGTGTAACCCAAGTATTTTTTATTAAATGTTTAATAATTTGATTTTATATTTGAATGCAACACGTCGACTCATAAAAAGCCTGCATCACATGAACCAGAACGAGCAGTCATAATGGGCAATCGATCAAGCTCATTTGGTGAGCCCATCAACAGACCATAGGGATGGCAAACCTTGCTTTTAGAGGTAGTTTACAGTACTAAAAGAAGCTTATAATTTACATATAGGATATATATATATAGATTAGGATTACAAAGATTAGGGCCGACTATAATCAACTTAGGGCAGGGCATATACTAAGACTTTATTAACTAATAGAACCAAATGTATTATTTTCTATTTTTTATTTTCTATGAGTTTAATAATTTGTGTAACCCAAGTATTTTTTATTAAATGTTTAATAATTTGATTTTATATTTGTATGCAACACGTCGACTCATAAAAAGCCTGCATCACATGAACCAGAACGAGCAGTCATAATGGGCAATCGATCAAGCTCTTTTGGTGAGCCCATCAAGAGACCATAGGGATGGCAAACCTTGCTTTTAGGGGTAGTTTACATAATTAAAAGAAGCTTATAGTTTACATATAGGATATATATATATATAGATTAGGATTACAAAGATTAGGGCCGACTATAATCAACTTAGGGCTGGGCGTATGCAAAGACTTTATTAACTAATAGAACCAAATGTATTATTTTCTATTTTTTATTTTCTAAGAGTTTAATAATTTGTGTAACCCAAGTATTTTTTATTAAATGTTTAACAATTTGATTTTATATTTGTATGCAACACGTCGACTCATAAAAAGCCTGCATCACATGAACCAGAACGAGCAGTCAAAATGGGCAATCGATCAAGCTCATTTGGTGAGCCCATCAATAGACCACAGGGATGGCAAACATTGCTTTTAGGGGTAGTTTACAGAATTAAAAGAAGCTTATAGTTTACATATAGGATATATATATATTGATTAGGATTACAAAGATTAGGGCCGACTATAATCAACTTAGGGCTGGGCGTATACTAAGACTTTATTAATTAATAGAACCAAATGTATTATTTTCCCTTTTTTATTTTCTGAGAGTTTAATAATTTGTGTAACCCAAGTATTTTTTATTAAATGTTTAATAATTTGATTTTATATTTGTATGCAACACGTCGACTCATAAAAATCCTGCATCACATGAACCAGAACGAGCATTCATAATGGGCAATCGATCAAGCTCAATTGGTGAGCCCATCAAGAGACCCCAGGGATGGCAAACCTTGCTTTTATGGGTAGTTTATAGAACTAAAAGAAGCTTATAGTTTACATATAGGATATATATATATATATAGATAAGAACTAACAAGATTAGGGCCGACTATAATCAACTTAGGGCTGGGCCTATACTAAGACTTTATTAACTAATAGAACCAAATGTACGATTTTCCATTTTTTATTTTCTAAGAGTTTAATAATTTGTGTAACCCAAGTATTTTTTATTAAATGTTTAATAATTTGATTTTATATTTGTATGCAACACGTCGACTCATAAAAAGCCTGCATCACATGAACCAGAACGAGCAGTCATAATGGGCAATCGATCAAGCTCATTTGGTGAGCCCATCAATAGACCACAGGGATGGCAAACATTGCTTTTAGGGTTAGTTTACAGAACTAAAAGAAGCTTATAGTTTACATATAGGATATATATATATAGATTAGGATTTCAAAGATTACGGCCGAATATAATCAACTTAGGGCTGGGCCTATACTAAGACTTTATTAACTAATAGAACCAAATGTATTATTTTCCATTTTTTATTTTCTGAGAGTTTAATAATTTGTGTAACCCAAGTATTTTTTATTAAATGTTTAATAATTTGATTTTATATTTGTATGCAACACGTCGACTCATAAAAATCCTGCATCACATGAACCAGAACGAGCAGTCATAATGGGCAATCGATCAAGCTCAGTTGGTGAGCCCATCAAGAGACCCCAGGGATGGCAAACCTTGCTTTTAAGGGTAGTTTACAGAACTAAAAGAAGCTTATAGTTTACATATAGGATATATATATATTGATTAGGATTACAAAGATTAGGGCCGACTATAATCAACTTAGGGCTGGGCGTATACTAAGACTTTATTAATTAATAGAACCAAATGTATTATTTTCCATTTTTTATTTTCTGAGAGTTTAATAATTTGTGTAACCCAAGTATTTTTTATTAAATGTTTAATAATTTGATTTTATATTTGTATGCAACACGTCGACTCAAAAAAAACCTGCATCACATGAACCAGAACGAGCATTCATAATGGGCAATCGATCAAGCTCAATTGGTGAGCCCATCAAGAGACCCCAGGGATGGCAAACCTTGCTTTTAAGGGTAGTTTATAGAACTAAAAGAAGCTTATAGTTTACATATAGGATATATATATATATATATATATATAGATAAGAATTACAAAGATTAGGGCCGACTATAATCAACTTAGGGCTGGGCCTATACTAAGACTTTATTAACTAATAGAACCAAATGTATTATTTTCTATTTTTTATTTTCTAAGAGTTTAATAATTTGTGTAACCAAAGTATTTTTTATTAAATGTTTAATAATTTGATTTTATATTTGTATGCAACACGTCGACTCATAAAAAGCCTGCATCACATGAACCAGAACGAGCAGTCATAATGGGCAATCGATCAAGCTCAGTTGGTGAGCCCATCAAGAGACCCCAGGGATGGAAAACCTTGCTTTTAAGGGTAGTTTATAGAACTAAAAAAAGCTTATAGTTTACATATTGGATTTATATATATATATATATAGATAAGAATTACAAAGATTAGGGCCGACTATAATCAACTTAGGGCTGGGCCTATACTAAGACTTTATTAACTAATAGAACCAAATGTATTATTTTCTATTTTTTATTTTCTAAGAGTTTAATAATTTGTGTAACCTAAGTATTTTTTATTAAATGTTTAATAATTTGATTTTATATTTGTATGCAACACGTCGACTCATAAAAAGCCTGCATCACATGAACCAGAACGAGTAGTCATAATGGGCAATCGATCAAGCTCATTTGGTGAGCCCATCAAAAGATCACAGGGATGACAAACATTGCTTTTAGGGGTAGTTTACAGAACTAAAAGAAGCTTATAGTTTACATATACGATATATATATAGATTTGGATTACAAAGATTAGGGCCGACTATAATCAACTTAGGACTGGGCCAATACTAAGACTTTATTAATTAATAGAACCAAATGTATTATTTTCCATTTTTTATTTTCTAAGAGTTTAATAATTTGTGTAACCCAAGTATTCTTTATTAAATATTTAATAATTTTATTTTATATTTGTATGCAACACGTCGACTCATAAAAAGCCTGCATCACATGAACCAGAAAGAGCAGTCATAATGGGCAATCGATCAAGCTCATTTGGTGAGCCCATCAATAGACCACAGGGATGGCAAACATTGCTTTTAGGGGTAGTTTAAAGAACTAAAAGAAGCTTATAATTTACATATAGGATATATATATATAGATTAGGATTACAAAGATTAGGGCCGACTATAATCAACTTAGGGCTGGGCCTATACTAAGACTTTATTAATTAATAGAACCAAATGTATTATTTTCCATTTTTTATTTTCTGAGAGTTTAATAATTTGTGTAACCCAAGTATTTTTTATTAAATGTTTAATAATTTGATTTTATATTTGTATGCAACACGTCGACTCATAAAAATCCTGCATCACATGAACCAGAACGAGTATTCATAATGGGCAATCGATCAAGCTTAATTGGTGAGCCCATCAAGAGACCCCAGGGATGGCAAACCTTGCTTTTAAGGGTAGTTTATAGAACTAAAAGAAGCTTATAGTTTACATATAGGATATATATATATATAGATAAGAATTACAAAGATTAGGGCCGACTATAATCAACTAAGGGCTGGGCCTATACTAAGACTTTATTAACTAATAGAACCAAATGTACGATTTTCCATTTTTTATTTTCTAAGAGTTTAATAATTTGTGTAACCCAAGTATTTTTTATTAAATGTTTAATAATTTGATTTTATATTTGTATGCAACACGTCGACTCATAAAAAGCCTGCATCACATGAACCAGAACGAGCAGTCATAATGGGCAATCGATCAAGCTCATTTGGTGAGCCCATCAAGAGACCATAGGGATGGCAAACCTTGCTTTTAGGGGTAGTTTACATAATTAAAAGAAGCTTATAGTTTACATATAGGATATATATATATATATAGATTAGGATTACAAAGATTAGGGCCGACTATAATCAACTTAGGGCTGGGCGTATGCAAAGACTTTATTAACTAATAGAACCAAATGTATTATTTTCTATTTTTTATTTTCTAAGAGTTTAATAATTTGTGTAACCCAAGTATTTTTTATTAAATGTTTAATAATTTGATTTTACATTTGTATGCAACACGTCGACTCATAAAATCCTGCATCACATGAACCAGAACGAGCAGTCACAATGGGCAATCGATCAAGCTCAATTGGTGAGTCCATCAAGAGACCACAAGGATGGCAAACCTTACTTTTAGGGGTAGTTTACTGTGACACCCGGTAAATTCCCAACCCCTTAAACTAAGTAATTAACCTAATAATTAGGTGATTGTAAATATTATGCGCGCCATGATAGTCAGCGCACTTCCTGCCGATTAAAGAAACTGATAAAATGGAAAAGCTAGCCCGACTATATATTCGAGAAGTAGTTTCAAAACATGGAGTCCCAGTGTCCATCATTTCCGATAGAGATAGTCGGTTCACCTCAAGGTTTTGGAGATCATTACAAGAGGGGTTAGGTACTCGACTGGACATGAGTACGGCTTATCACCCCCAAACGGATGGACAAAGCGAACGAACGATCCAGACATTGGAAGATATGCTGCGCGCGTGCGCGATCGATTTTGGAGGTAGTTGGGATACCCACCTCCCGTTGGTTGAATTTTCTTACAATAACAGTTATCACACAAGCATTAAAGCTGCGCCGTTCGAAGCTTTGTATGGGCGCAAGTGTAGATCCCCACTGTGCTGGGCTGAAGTGGGTGAGAAGCAAATGACTGGTCCAGAATTGATCCAAGAAACAGCAGACAAGATTTTTCAGATAAGGGATCGCCTTAAGGCAGCGCGCGACAGACAGAAAAGTTATGCTGATATGAGAAGGAAACCGTTGGAGTTTCAAGTAGGGGATAAAGTACTTTTGAAAGTCTCTCCATGGAAAGGAGTCCCCCGTTTCGGCAAGCGAGGAAAGTTGAATCCGCGCTACATTGGACCATTTGAGATCCTGGAAAGGATCGGTCCGGTTGCTTATAAACTTCGTTTATCCGCCGAACTCAGTGGAGTTCATGATACATTTCATGTGTCCAACCTCAAAAAGTGCTTATCTGAAGAAACGTTAATTTTGCCGATGGAAGAGATTCACATCGACAAACAGCTGCACTTCGTAGAAGAACCTATAGCAGTAACCGATTGGAAAGAACAAAGGTTGCGCAGAAGCAGAATCAAGTTGGTAAAAGTTCAATGGAACTCAAGGCGTGGGCCTGAATTCACTTGGGAAAGAGAAGATCAGATGCGCATAAAATACCCACACCTCTTTCAGAACATGGCTTCTGCCAGCAACGTCTCCTAAATTTCGGGACGAAATTCGTTTAACGAGGGGAGAATGTGACACCCGGTAAATTCCCAACCCCTTAAACTAAGTAATTAACCTAATAATTAGGTGATTGTAAATATTATGCGCGCCATGATAGTCAGCGCGTGCATGTGTTATGTGCGCCCTGCGCGAGCGCACCATGTTAAGAACCAGCGTGAGCATATGTTATATGCGCCAAGCGTGAATGATTTGGCTTTATGTTTTCATGTAACTTAAACGTTATGTTGTCTATGGGTTGACCATCCCGCATGATGCTAAGGCGGGTGCATCCTACATCGTTTATGCGCGTGCGGAAGGGAACTAACCTACCCGCATGGCGGGAACGTTGAGAGCTAGTTTGTCTGAAGCTCCAAGATGGAATTGACTTCAACATGACTGATCACTATGTTGAAATACCAAGACCACCTGGAGAATCTACAAATGAAACTCAAATGTCCCTAACTGCGAGAAGGTTACGCACCTACCCGCAGCAAAGACATGTCCTACACGCAGAAAGCTATGCGCACCAAGTTATACGCGCAGAACACTTAGTCAAAATGTTCAGATTTAAGGAAATTGTCCCCGCCCAAAAGAGGGCGGTAGCGTGTTTCAGAAAACTACTTTTTACTGTACACTGTCTAAAGCACTGAAAAAGCAAACTGTAAAAGTCAACTGCCAGCCACCCACTCTCACCAGCCACAGCCCTGCATGTCCTGTCCATATCAAATCAGAATCTTTAATCTACTTTTCTACTCTTTTTAATAAATAATAATAATTTCCATACTTTATCATCATTTCAAAAGATTACAATTCCCTAAAGCAAGGGATTGTGTTCCCTTGAGTTTGCCTATAAATTTGTAGCCTAAATTATCACCCAAAACACACTTCAAAGAACTACGAACTTGCACTAATCCTTTCCCAAGCATCCGTTGTTTCCAGCTCCGATCCTGTTACTAGGTAAGCCGAGAATATAACCTTGAGACCTACTATCCAACCCTTATATTCTCCTATTTCTTGATCTTAATATATATACTTGTTATTTAATCGTATTCTAGACCTTCGATTCCGAGGCCAACACCAAGAAAACCCGAATCTCGATTAATCCCTTAACAAGAACCTCAGGTGAGTCTCACAGCCCCTATTTTCACTGTTTTCACTGTTTTTAAATTGCTTTCGGGGCGAGGGACACGTACTTAAATAATGTTTTATCATGGTATACTTACAAGCTATGAAAGCGATTATGTGTTTAAGTTATGTTTCATGATGAGCAATGCAAACGGTTATCTAAGGTTTTCAATGTATGTGCGCTAGAACTCGAGTAAGTGATCACTTTACCAATGGAACTCTAAGGGTAGGGACTGCTGGTTTGATCCGCCCACTCGTAGGGGTCGCACCTCTTTGCATGGACGAGTGCCTGGCATGGGGCAGTACTATGGGGTTGAGCCCGCTCGTAGGGGTCGCGCCTCTTTGCATGGACGAGCGCCTTGTTTTCCGGCACAACGTCCGCGCGTAACCCGCGGGACGGAATTATTATTTTAGCTCGTAGGGGCAATGCCTCTTTGCATGGACGAGCACAGTTTCTCAGAATTGTTCGCGCGTAACCCGCGGGACAGTATCCTTAGCTCGTAGGGGCAATGCCTCTTTGCATAGACGAGCATAGTTTTCCAGAAACGTCTGCGCGTAACCCGCGGGACGGTATTACATTATTTTAGCTCGTAGTGGCAGCGCCACTTACACAGACGAGCACAGTTCCCAGAAATGTTCGCGCGTAACCCGCGGAACGGTTTTATCAGAATATGTTAATATAACTGTCTTACCAAGCATGTGTTTTAATGAGGCTAACAGAATATGTTTCAGAATGATTATGATGCAATACGATTTATCAAGTTACTAAAACTTGTGAACTCACTCAGTTTATACTGATTCAAATGTTTTTACGTGTCTTTCAGGAGATAACTAGGTAGCGCATGGAGTCACACTTAGAGCACCACACGCTGAACATCTAAAACAAGCTTTTTGGAAGATTTTGGTTTTATCCCCTCGATGCGCACGGTTACCCGCCGCGCAAGGGGATATGGCGAGGAAATCTTCAGTTTTATACTTGGATGTTTCTTTTGTAATCTTTGAACAATGTAATGTGTTTGTAATAAACTTCTCATGCGCAATAAAAATCTTTGAATGTTTTGCAATGGCCCGTGCTTAATTATCAATCCCCACTCGTGCGCGCCCGGCTGTTTCCGCCGCTCAGGGCCGGGTGTGACATTTACAGAACTAAAAAAGCTTATAGTTTACATATAGGATATATATATAGATTAGGATTACATAGATTAGGGCCGACTATAATCAACTTAGGGCTGGGCCTATACAAAGACTTTATTAACTAATAGAACCAAATGTATTATTTTCTATTTTTTATTTTATAAGAGTTTAATAATATGTGTAACCCAAGTATTTTTTATTAAATGTTTAACAATTTGATTTTATATTTGTATGCAACACGTCGACTCATAAAAAGCCTGCATCACATGAACCAGAACGAGCAGTCAAAATGGGCAATCGATCAAGCTCACTTGGTGAGCCCATCAAAAGACCACAGGGATGGCAAACCTTCCTTTTAGGGGTAGTTTACAGAACTAAAAGAAGCTTATTGTTTACATATAGGATATATATATAGATTAGGATTACAAAGATTAGGGCCGACTATAATCAACTTAGGGCTGGGCCTATACTAAGACTTTATTAATTAATAGAACCAAATGTATTATTTTCCATTTTTTATTTTCTGAGAGTTTAATAATTTGTGTAACCCAAGTATTTTTTATTAAATGTTTAATAATTTGATTTTATATTTGTATGCAACACGTCGACTCATAAAAAGCCTGCATCACATGAACCAGAACGAGTTGTCATAATGGGCAATCGATCAAGCTCATTTGGTGAGCCCATCAAAAGATCACAGGGATGACAAACATTGCTTTTAGGGGTAGTTTACAGAACTAAAAGAAGCTTATAGTTTACATATACGATATATATATAGATTAGGATTACAAAGATTAGGGCCGACTATAATCAACTTAGGACTGGGCCAATACTAGGACTTTATTAATTAATAGAACCAAATGTATTATTTTCCATTTTTTATTTTCTAAGAGTTTAATAATTTGTGTAACCCAAGTATTTTTTATTAAATGTTTAATAATTTGATTTTATATTTGTATGCAACACGTCGACTCAAAAAAAGCCTGCATCACATGAACCAGAAAGAGCAGTCATAATGGGCAATCGATCAAGCTCATTTGGTGAGCCCATCAATAGACCACAGGGATGGCAAACATTGCTTTTAGGGGTAGTTTAAAGAACTAAAAGAAGCTTATAATTTACATATAGGATATATATATATAGATTAGGATTACAAAGATTAGGGCCGACTATAATCAACTTAGGGCTGGGCCTATACTAAGACTTTATTAATTAATAGAACCAAATGTATTATTTTCCATTTTTTATTTTCTGAGAGTTTAATAATTTGTGTAACCCAAGTATTTTTTATTAAATGTTTAATAATTTGATTTTATATTTGTATGCAACACGTCGACTCATAAAAATCCTGCATCACATGAACCAGAACGAGCATTCATAATGGGCCCATCAAGAGACCCCAGGGATGGCAAACCTTGCTTTTAAGGGTAGTTTATAGAACTAAAAGAAGCTTATAGTTTACATATAGGATATATATATATATAGATAAGAATTACAAAGATTAGGGCCGACTATAATCAACTAAGGGCTGGGCCTATACTAAGACTTTATTAACTAATAGAACCAAATGTACGATTTTCCATTTTTTATTTTCTAAGAGTTTAATAATTTGTGTAACCCAAGTATTTTTTATTAAATGTTTAATAATTTGATTTTATATTTGTATGCAACACGTCGACTCATAAAAAGCCTGCATCACATGAACCAGAACGAGCAGTCATAATGGGCAATCGATCAAGCTCATTTGGTGAGCCCATCAAGAGACCATAGGGATGGCAAACCTTGCTTTTAGGGGTAGTTTACATAATTAAAAGAAGCTTATAGTTTACATATAGGATATATATATATATATATAGATTAGGATTACAAAGATTAGGGCCGACTATAATCAACTTAGGGCTGGGCGTATGCAAAGACTTTATTAACTAATAGAACCAAATGTATTATTTTCTATTTTTTATTTTCTAAGAGTTTAATAATTTGTGTAACCCAAGTATTTTTTATTAAATGTTTAATAATTTGATTTTATATTTGTATGCAACACGTCGACTCATAAAATCCTGCATCACATGAACCAGAACGAGCAGTCACAATGGGCAATCGATCAAGCTCAATTGGTGAGTCCATCAAGAGACCACAAGGATGGCAAACCTTACTTTTAGGGGTAGTTTACAGAACTAAAAAGCTTATAGTTTACATATAGGATATATATATAGATTAGGATTACATAGATTAGGGCCGACTATAATCAACTTAGGGCTGGGCCTATACTAAGACTTTGTTAACTAATAGAACCAAATGTATGATTTTTCATATTTTATTTTCTAAGAGTTTAATAATATGTGTAACCCAAGTATTTTTTATTAAATGTTAAATAATTTGATTTTATATTTGTATGCAACACGTCGACTAATTAAAAGCCTGCATCACATGAACCAGAACGAGCAGTCATAATGGGCAAACGATCAAGCTCATTTGGTGAGCCCATCAAGAGACCACATGGTTGGCAAACCTTACTTTTAGGGGTAGTTTATAGAACTAAAAGAAGCTTATAGTTTACATATAGGATATAAATATATATATTAGGATTACAAATTTTAGGGCCAACAATAATCAACTTAAGGCTGGGCCAATACTAAGACTTTATTAACTAATAGATCCAAATGTATTATTTTCTATTTTTTATTTTCTAAGAGTTTAATAATTTGTGTAACCCAAGTATTTTTTATTAAATGTTTAATAATTTGATTTTATATTTGTATGCAACACGTCAACTCATAAAATCTTGCATCACATGAACCAGAACGAGCAGTTATAATGGGCAATCGATCAAGCTCAATTGGTGAGTCCATCAAGAGACCACAGGGATGGCAAACCTTACTTTTAGGGGTAGTTTACAGAAATAAAAAAGCTTATAGTTTATATATAGGATATATATATAGATTAGGATTACATATATTAGGGCCGACTATAATCAACTTAGGGCTAGGCCTATACTAAGACTTTTTTAACTAATAGAACCAAATGTATGATTTTCCATTTTTTATTTTCTAAGAGTTTAATAATTTGTGTAACCCAAGTATTTTTTATTAAATGTTTAATAATTTGATTTTATATTTGTATGCAACACGTCGACTCATAAAAAGCCTGCATCACATGAACCAGAACGAGCAGTCATAATGGGAAATCGATCAAACTCATTTGGTGAGCCCATCAAGAGACCACAGGGATGGCAAACCTTGCTTTTAGGGGTAGTTTACAGAACTAAAAGAAGCTAATTGTTTACATATACGATATATATATATAGATTAGGATTACAAAGATTAGGGCCACTATAATCAACTTAGGGCTGGGCCTATACTAAGACTTTATTAACTAATAGAACCAAATGTATGATTTTTCATAGTTTACATATATGATATATATATAGATTAGGATTACAAAGATTAGGGCCGACTATAATCAACTTAGGGTTGGTCCTATACTAAGACTTTATTAACTAATAGAACCAAATGATTATTTTCTATTTTTTATTTTCTAAGAGATTAATAATTTGTGTAACCTAAGTATTTTTTATTAAATGTTTAATAATTTGATTTTATATTTGTATGCAACACGTCGACTCATAAAAATCCTGCATCACATGAACCAGAACGATCAGTCATAATGGGCAATCGATCAAGGTCATTTAGTGAGCCCATCAATAGACCACAGGGATGGCAAACCTTCCTTTTAGGGGTAGTTTATAGAACTAAAAGAAGCCTATATAGTTTACATATAGGATATATATAGATTAGGAATACAAAGATTAGGGCCGACTATAATCAACTTAGGGCTGTGCCTATACTAAGACTTTATTAACTAATAGAACCAAATGTATGATTTTACATTTTTTATTTTCTAAGAGTTTAATAATTTGTCTAACCCAAGTATTTTTTATTAAATGTTTAATAATTGATTTTATATTTGTATGCAACACGTCGAAAAATTAGAAGCCTGCATCACATGAACCAGAACGAGCAGTCATAATGGGCAATCGATCAAGTTCATTTGGTGAGCCCATCAAGAGACCACTGGGTTGGCAAACCTTACTTTTAGGGGTAGTTTACAGAACTAAAAGTAGCTTATAGTTTACATATAGGATATATATATATATATATATATATATATAGATAAGAATTACAAAGATTAGGGCCGACTATAATCAACTTAGGGCTGGGCCTATACTAAGACTTTATTAACTAATAGAACCAAATGTACGATTTTCCATTTTTTATTTACTAAGAGTTTAATAATTTGTGTAACCCAAGTATTTTTTTTTAAATGTTTAATAATTTGATTTTATATTTGTATGCAACACGTCGACTCATAAAAAGCCTGCATCACATGAACCAGAACGAGCAGTCATAATGGGCAATCGATCAAGCTCATTTGGTGAGCCCATCAAGAGACCATAGGGATGGCAAACCATGCTTTTAGTGGTAGTTTACATAATTAAAAGAAGCTTATAGTTTACATATAGGATATATATATAGATAGATTAGGATTACAAAGATTAGGGCCGACTATAATCAACTTAGGGCTGGGCCTATACTAAGACTTTATTAACTAATAGAACCAAATTTATTATTTTCTAAGAGTTTAATAATTTGTGTAACCCGAGTATTTTTTATTAAATGTTTAATAATTTGATTTTATATTTGTATGCAACACGTCGACTCATAAAATCCTGCATCACATGAACCAGAACGAGCAGTCACAATGGGCAATCGATCAAGCTCAATTGGTGAGTCCATCAAGAGACCACAAGGATGGCAAACCTTACTTTTAGGGGTAGTTTACAGAACTAAAAAAGCTTATAGTTTACATATAGGATATATATATAGATTTGGATTACATAGATTAGGGCCGACTATAATCAACTTAGGGCTGGGCCTATACTAAGACTTTATTAACTAATAGAACCAAATGTATTATTTTCTATTTTTTATTTTATAAGAGTTTAATAATTTGTGTGACCCAAGTATTTTTTATTAAATGTTTAACAATTTGATTATATATTTGTATGCAACACGTCGACTCATAAAAAGCCTGCATCACATGAACCAGAACGAGCAGTCAAAATGGGCAATCGATCAAGCTCATTTGGTGAGCCCATCAAAAGACCACAAGGATGGCAAACCTTGCTTTTAGAGGTAGTTTACAGAACTAAAAGAAGCTAATTGTTTACATATACGATATATATATATAGATTAGGATTACAAAGATTAGGGCTGGGCCTATACTAAGACTTTATTAACTAATAGAACCAAATGTATGATTTTTCATATTTTATATTCTAAGAGTTTAATAATATGTGTAACCCAAGTATTTTTTATTAAATGTTAAATAATTTGATTTTATGTTTGTATGCAAGACGTCGACTAATTAAAAGCCTGCATCACATGAACCAGAACGAGCAGTCATAATGGGCAAACAATCAAGCTCATTTGGTGAGCCCATCAAGAGACCACATGGTTTTCAAACCTTACTTTTAGGGGTAGTTTACAGAACTAAAAGAAGCTTATAGTTTACATATAGGATATAAATATATATATTAGGATTACAAAGATTAGGGCCAACAATAATCAACTTAGGGCTGGGCCTATACTAAGACTTTATTAACTAATAGATCCAAATGTATTATTTTCTATTTTTTATTTTCTAAGAGTTTAATAATTTGTGTAACCTAAGTATTTTCTATTAAATGTTTAATAATTTGATTTTATATTTGTATGCAACACGTCGACTCGTAAAAATCCTGCATCACATGAACCAGAACGATCAGTCATAATGGGCAATCGATCAAGGTCATTTAGTGAGCCCATCAATAGACCACAGGGATGGCAAACCTTCCTTTTAGGGGTAGTTTATAGAACTAAAAGAAGCCTATATAGTTTACATATAGGATATATATAGATTAGGATTACAAAGATTAGGGCCGACTATAATCAACTTAGGGTTGGGCCTATACTAAGACTTTATTAACTAATAGAACCAAATGTATGATTTTACATTTTTTATTTTCTAAGAGTTTAATAATTTGTCTAACCCAAGTATTTTTTATTAAATGTTTAATAATTTGATTTATATTTGTATTCAACACGTCGACTCATAAAAAGCCTGCATCACATGAACCAGAACGAGCAGTCATAATGGGAAATCGATCAAAATCATTTGGTGAGCCCATCAAGAGACCACAGGGATGGCAAACCTTGCTTTTAGGGGTAGTTTACAGAACTAAAAGAAGCTAATTGTTTACATATACGATATATATATATAGATTAGGATTACAAAGATTAGGGCCACTATAATCAACTTAGGGCTGGGCCTATACTAAGACTTTATTAACTAATAGAACCAAATGTATGATTTTTCATAGTTTACATATATGATATATATATAGATTAGGATTACAAAGATTAGGGCCGACTATAATCAACTTAGGGTTGGTCCTATACTAAGACTTTATTAACTAATAGAACCAAATGATTATTTTCTATTTTTTATTTTCTAAGAGATTAATAATTTGTGTAACCTAAGTATTTTTTATTAAATGTTTAATAATTTGATTTTATATTTGTATGCAACACGTCGACTCATAAAAATCCTGCATCACATGAACCAGAACGATCAGTCATAATGGGCAATCGATCAAGGTCATTTAGTGAGCCCATCAATAGACCACAGGGATGGCAAACCTTCCTTTTAGGGGTAGTTTATAGAACTAAAAAATCCTATATAGTTTACATATAGGATATATATAGATTAGGATTACAAAGATTAGGGCCGACTATAATCAACTTAGGGCTGGGCCTATACTAAGACTTTATTAACTAATAGAACCAAATGTATGATTTTACATTTTTTATTTTCTAAGAGTTTAATAATTTGTCTAACCCAAGTATTTTTTATTAAATGTTTAATAATTGATTTTATATTTGTATGCAACACGTCGAAAAATTAGAAGCCTGCATCACATAAACCAGAACGAGCAGTCATAATGGGCAATCGATCAAGTTCATTTGGTGAGCCCATCAAGAGACCACTGGGTTGGCAAACCTTACTTTTAGGGGTAGTTTACAGAACTAAAAGTAGCTTATAGTTTACATATAGGATATATATATATATATATATAGATAAGAATTACAAAGATTAGGGCCGACTATAATCAACTTAGGGCTGGGCCTATACTAAGACTTTATTAACTAATAGAACCAAATGTACGATTTTCCATTTTTTATTTACTAAGAGTTTAATAATTTGTGTAACCCAAGTATTTTTTTTTAAATGTTTAATAATTTGATTTTATATTTGTATGCAACACGTCGACTCATAAAAAGCCTGCATCACATGAACCAGAACGAGCAGTCATAATGGGCAATCGATCAAGCTCATTTGGTGAGCCCATCAAGAGACCATAGGGATGGCAAACCATGCTTTTAGTGGTAGTTTACATAATTAAAAGAAGCTTATAGTTTACATATAGGATATATATATAGATAGATTAGGATTACAAAGATTAGGGCCGACTATAATCAACTTAGGGCTGGGCCTATACTAAGACTTTATTAACTAATAGAACCAAATTTATTATTTTCTAAGAGTTTAATAATTTGTGTAACCCGAGTATTTTTTATTAAATGTTTAATAATTTGATTTTATATTTGTATGCAACACGTCGACTCATAAAATCCTGCATCACATGAACCAGAACGAGCAGTCACAATGGGCAATCGATCAAGCTCAATTGGTGAGTCCATCAAGAGACCACAAGGATGGCAAACCTTACTTTTAGGGGTAGTTTACAGAACTAAAAAAGCTTATAGTTTACATATAGGATATATATATAGATTTGGATTACATAGATTAGGGCCGACTATAATCAACTTAGGGCTGGGCCTATACTAAGACTTTATTAACTAATAGAACCAAATGTATTATTTTCTATTTTTTATTTTATAAGAGTTTAATAATTTGTGTAACCCAAGTATTTTTTATTAAATGTTTAACAATTTGATTATATATTTGTATGCAACACGTCGACTCATAAAAAGCCTGCATCACATGAACCAGAACGAGCAGTCAAAATGGGCAATCGATCAAGCTCATTTGGTGAGCCCATCAAAAGACCACAAGGATGGCAAACCTTGCTTTTAGAGGTAGCTTACAGAACTAAAAGAAGCTAATTGTTTACATATACGATATATATATATAGATTAGGATTACAAAGATTAGGGCTGGGCCTATACTAAGACTTTATTAACTAATAGAACCAAATGTATGATTTTTCATATTTTATATTCTAAGAGTTTAATAATATGTGTAACCCAAGTATTTTTTATTAAATGTTAAATAATTTGATTTTATGTTTGTATGCAAGACGTCGACTAATTAAAAGCCTGCATCACATGAACCAGAACGAGCAGTCATAATGGGCAAACAATCAAGCTCATTTGGTGAGCCCATCAAGAGACCACATGGTTGGCAAACCTTACTTTTAGGGGTAGTTTACAGAACTAAAAGAAGCTTATAGTTTACATATAGGATATAAATATATATATTAGGATTACAAAGATTAGGTCCAACAATAATCAACTTAGGGCTGGGCCTATACTAAGACTTTATTAACTAATAGATCCAAATGTATTATTTTCTATTTTTTATTTTCTAAGAGTTTAATAATTTGTGTAACCTAAGTATTTTCTATTAAATGTTTAATAATTTGATTTTATATTTGTATGCAACACGTCGACTCATAAAAATCCTTCATCACATGAACCAGAACGATCAGTCATAATGGGCAATCGATCAAGGTCATTTAGTGAGCCCATCAATAGACCACAAGGATGGCAAACCTTCCTTTTAGGGGTAGTTTATAGAACTAAAAGAAGCCTATATAGTTTACATATAGGATATATATAGATTAGGATTACAAAGATTAGGGCCGACTATAATCAACTTAGGGTTGGGCCTATACTAAGACTTTATTAACTAATAGAACCAAATGTATGATTTTACATTTTTTATTTTCTAAGAGTTTAATAATTTGTCTAACCCAAGTATTTTTTATTAAATGTTTAATAATTGATTTTATATTTGTATGCAACACGTCGAAAAATTAGAAGCCTGCATCACATGAACCAGAACGAGCAGTCATAATGGGCAATCGATCAAGTTCATTTGGTGAGCCCATCAAGAGACCACTGGGTTGGCAAACCTTACTTTTAGGGGTAGTTTACAGAACTAAAAGTAGCTTATAGTTTACATATAGGATATATATATATATATAGATAAGAATTACAAAGATTAGGGCCGACTATAATCAACTTAGGGCTGGGCCTATACTAAGACTTTATTAACTAATAGAACCAAATGTACGATTTTCCATTTTTTATTTACTAAGAGTTTAATAATTTGTGTAACCCAAGTATTTTTTTTTAAATGTTTAATAATTTGATTTTATATTTGTATGCAACACGTCGACTCATAAAAAGCCTGCATCACATGAACCAGAACGAGCAGTCATAATGGGCAATCGATCAAGCTCATTTGGTGAGCCCATCAAGAGACCATAGGGATGGCAAACCATGCTTTTAGTGGTAGTTTACATAATTAAAAGAAGCTTATAGTTTACATATAGGATATATATATAGATAGATTAGGATTACAAAGATTAGGGCCGACTATAATCAACTTAGGGCTGGGCCTATACTAAGACTTTATTAACTAATAGAACCAAATTTATTATTTTCTAAGAGTTTAATAATTTGTGTAACCCGAGTATTTTTTATTAAATGTTTAATAATTTGATTTTATATTTGTATGCAACACGTCGACTCATAAAATCCTGCATCACATGAACCAGAACGAGCAGTCACAATGGGCAATCGATCAAGCTCAATTGGTGAGTCCATCAAGAGACCACAAGGATGGCAAACCTTACTTTTAGGGGTAGTTTACAGAACTAAAAAAGCTTATAGTTTACATATAGGATATAAATATATATATTAGGATTACAAAGATTAGGGCCAACAATAATCAACTTAGGGCTGGGCCTATACTAAGACTTTATTAACTAATTGATCCAAATGTATTATTTTCTATTTTTTATTTTCTAAGAGTTTAATAATTTGTGTAACCCAAGTATTTTTTATTAAATGTTTAATAATTTGATTTTATATTTGTATGCAACACGTCAACTCATAAAATCTTGCATCACATGAACCAGAACGAGCAGTAATAATGGGCAATCGATCAAGCTCAATTGGTGAGTCCATCAAGAGACACAGGGATGGCAAACCTTACTTTTAGGGGTAGTTTACAGAACTAAAAAAGCTTATAGTTTATATCTAGGATATATATATAGATTAGGATTACATAGATTAGGGCCGACTATAATCAACTTAGGGCTAGGCCTATACTAAGACTTTATTAACTAATAGAACCAAATGTATGATTTTCCATTTTTTATTTTCTAAGAGTTTAATAATTTGTGTAACCCAATTATTTTTTATTAAATGTTTAATAATTTGATTTTATATTTGTATGCAACACGTCGACTCATAAAAAGCCTGCATCACATGAACCAGAACGAGTAGTCATAATGGGCAATCGATCAAGCTCGTTTGGTGAGCCCATCAAGAGACCATAGGGATGGCAAACCTTGCTTTTAGGGGTAGTTTACAGAATTAAAAGAAGCTTATAGTTTACATATAGGATATATATATATATATAGATTAGGATTACAAAGATTAGGGCCGACTATAATCAACTTAGGGCTAGGCCTATACTAAGACTTTATTAACTTATAGAACCAAATGTATTATTTTCTATTTTTTATTTTCTAAGAGTTTAATAATTTGTGTAACCCAAGTATTTTTTATTAAATGTTTAATAATTTGATTTTATATTTGTATGCAACACGTCGACTCATAAAATCTTGCATCACATGAACCAGAACGAGCAGTCATAATGGGCAATCGATCAAGCTCATTTGGTGAGCCCATCAAGAGACCATAGGGATGGCAAACCTTGCTTTTAGGGGTAGTTTACAGAATTAAAAGAAGCTTATAGTTTACATATAGGATATATATATATATAGATTAGGATTACAAAGATTAGGGCCGACTATAATCAACTTAGGGCTGGGCCTATACTAAGACTTTATTAACTAATAGAACCAAATGTATTATTTTCTATTTTTTATTTTCTAAGAGTTTAATAATTTGTGTAACCCAAGTAATTTTTATTAAATGTTTAATAATTTGATTTTATATTTGTATGCAACACGTCGACTCATAGAATCCTGCATCACATGAACCAGAACGAGCAGTCACAATGGTCAATCGATCAAGCTCAATTGGTGAGTCCATCAAGAGACCACAAGGATGGCAAACCTTACTTTTAGGGGTAGTTTACAGAACTAAAAAAGCTTATAGTTTACATATAGGATATATATATAGATTAGGATTACAAAGATTAGGGCCGACTATAATCAACTTAGGGCTGGGCCTATACTAAGACTTTATTAACTAATAGAACCAAATGTATTATTTTCTATTTTTTATTTTATAAGAGTTTAATAATTTGTGTAACCCAAGTATTTTTTATTAAAGGTTTAACAATTTGATTATATATTTGTATGCAACACGTCGACTCATAAAAAGGCTGCATCACATGAACCAGAACGAGCAGTCAAAATGGGCAATCGATCAAGCTCATTTGATGAGCCCATCAAAAGACCACAAGGATGGCAAACCTTGCTTTTAGGGGTAGTTTACAGAACTAAAAGAAGCTTATTGTTTACATATACGATATATATATAAAGATTAGGATTACAAAGATTAGGGCCGACTTTAATCAACTTAGGGCTGGGACTATACTAAGACTTTATTAATTAATAGAACCAAATGTAATATTTTCCATTTTTTATTTTCTGAGAGTTTAATAATTTGTGTAACCCAAGTATTTTTTATTAAATGTTTAATAATTTGATTTTATATTTGTATGCAACACGTCGACTCATAAAAATCCTGCATCACATGAACCAGAACGAGCAGTCATAATGGGCAATCGATCAAGCTCAATTGGTGAGCCCATCAAGAGACCCCAGGGATGGCAAACCTTGCTTTTAAGGGTAGTTTACAGAAATAAAAAAGCTTATAGTTTACATATAGGATATATATATAGATTAGGATTACATAGATTAGGGCCGACTATAATCAACTTAGGGCTGGGCCTATACTAAGACTTTATTAACTAATAGAACCAAATGTATTATTTTCTATTTTTTATTTTCTAAGAGTTTAATAATTTGTGTAACCCAAGTATTTTTTATTAAATGTTTAATAATTTGATTTTATATTTGTATGCAACACGTCGACTCATAAAAAGCCTGCATCACATGAACCAGAACGAGCAGTCATAATGGGCAATCGATCAAGCTCATTTGGTGAGCCCATCAAGAGACCATAGGGATGGCAAACCTTGCTTTTAGGGGTAGTTTACAGAATTAAAAGAAGCTTATAGTTTACATATAGGATATATATATATATATATATATATATATATATATATATAGATTAGGATTACAAAGATTAGGGCCGACTATAATCAACTTAGGGCTGGGCCTATACTAAGACTTTATTAACTAATAGAACCAAATGTATTATTTTCTATTTTTTATTTTCTAAGAGTTTAATAATTTGTGTAACCCAAGCATTTTTTATTAAATGTTTAATAATTTGATTTTATATTTGTATGCAACACGTCGACTCATAGAATCCTGCATCACATGAACCAGAACGAGCAGTCACAATGGGCAATCGATCAAGCTCAATTGGTGAGTCCATCAAGAGACCACAAGGATGGCAAACCTTACTTTTAGGGGTAGTTTACAGAACTAAAAAAGCTTATAGTTTACATATAGGATATATATATAGATTAGGATTACAAAGATTAGGGCCGACTATAATCAACTTAGGGCTGGGCCTATTCTAAGACTTTATTAACTAATAGAACCAAATGTATTATTTTCTATTTTTTATTTTCTAAGAGTTTAATAATTTGTGTAACCCAAGTATTTTTTATTAAATGTTTAATAATTTGATTTTATATTTGTATGCAACACGTCGACTCATAAAATCCTGCATCACATGAACCAGAATGAGCAGTCACAATGGGCAATCGATCAAGCTCAATTGGTGAGTCCATCAAGCGACCACAAGGATGGCAAACCTTACTTTTAGGGGTAGTTTACAGAACTAAAAAAGATTATAGTTTACATATAGGATATATATATATAGATTAGGATTACATAGATTAGGGCCGACTATAATCAACTTAGGGCTGGGCCTATACTAAGACTTTATTAACTAATAGAACCAAATGTATTATTTTCTATTTTTTATTTTATAAGAGTTTAATAATTTGTGTAACCCAAGTATTTTTTTATTAAAGGTTTAACAATTTGATTATATATTTGTATGCAACACGTCGACTCATAAAAAGCCTGCATCACATGAACCAGAACGAGCAGTCAAAATGGGCAATCGATCAAGCTCATTTGATGAGCCCATCAAAAGACCACAAGGATGGCAAACCTTGCTTTTAGGGGTAGTTTACAGAACTAAAAGAAGCTTATTGTTTACATATACGATATATATATAAAGATTAGGATTACAAAGATTAGGGCCGACTTTAATCAACTTAGGGCTGGGACTATACTAAGACTTTATTAATTAATAGAACCAAATGTATTATTTTCCATTTTTTATTTTCTGAGAGTTTAATAATTTGTGTAACCCAAGTATTTTTTATTAAATGTTTAATAATTTGATTTTATATTTGTATGCAACACGTCGACTCATAAAAATCCTGCATCACATGAACCAGAACGAGCAGTCATAATGGGCAATCGATCAAGCTCAATTGGTGAGCCCATCAAGAGACCCGAGGGATGGCAAACCTTGCTTTTAAGGGTAGTTTATAGAACTAAAAGAAGCTTATAATTTACATATAGGATATATATGTGTATATATAGATAAGAATTACAAAGATTAGGGACGACTATAATCAACTTAGGGCTGAGCCTATACTAAGACTTTATTAACTAATAGAACCAAATGTATGATTTTCCATTTTTTATTTTCTAAGAGTTTAATAATTTGTGTAACCCAAGTATTTTTTATTAAATGTTTAATAATTTGATTTTATATTTGTATGCAACACGTCGACTCATAAAAAGCCTGCATCACATGAACCCGAATGAGCAGTCATAATGGGCAATCGATCAAGCTCATTTGGTGAGCCCATCAAGAGACCACAGGGATGGCAAACCTTGCTTTTAGGGGTAGTTTACAGAACTAAAAGAAGCTTATAGTTTACATATAGGATATATATATAGATTAGGATTACAAAGATTAGGGCCGACTATAATCAACTAAGGGTTGGGCCTATACTAAGACTTTATTAACTAATAGAACCAAATGATTATTTTCAATTTTTTATTTTTTAAGAGTTTAATAATTTGTGTATCACAAGTATTTTTTATTAAATGTTTAATAATTTGATTTTATATTTGTATGCAACACGTCGACTCATAAAAGTCCTGCATCACATGAACCAGAACGATCAATCATAATGGGCAATCGATCAAGGTCATTTAGTGAGTCCATCAATAGACCACAGGGATGGCAAACCTTCCTTTTAGGGGTAGTTTATAGAACTAAAAGAAGCCTATATAGTTTACATATAGGATATATATAGATTAGGATTACAAAGATTAGGGCCGACTATAATCAACTTAGGGCTGGACCATACTAAGACTTTATTAACTAATAGAACCAAATGTATGATTTTACATTTTTTATTTTCTAAGAGTTTAATAATTTGTGTAACCCAATTATTTTTTATTAAATGTTTAATAATTGATTTTATATTTGTATGCAACACGTCGAAAAATTAGAAGCCTGCATCACATGAACCAGAACGAGCAGTCATAATGGGCAATCGATCAAGTTCATTTGGTGAGCCCATCAAGAGACCACTGGGTTGGCAAACCTTACTTTTAGGGGTAGTTTACAGAACTAAAAGAAGCTTATAGTTTACATATAGGATATATATATATATATAGATAAGAATTACAAAGATTTGGGCCGACTATAATCAACTTAGGGCTGGGCCTATACTAAGACTTTATTAACTAATAGAACCAACTGTACGATTTTCCATTTTTTATTTTCTAAGAGTTTAATAATTTGTGTAACCCAAGTATTTTTTATTAAATGTTTAACAATTTGATTATATATTTGTATTCAACACGTCGACTCATAAAAAGCCTGCATCACATGAACCAGAACGAGCAGTCAAAATGGGCAATCGATCAAGCTCATTTGGTAAGCCCATCAAAAGACCACAGGGATGGCAAACCTTGCTTTTAGGGGTAGTTTACAGAACTAAAAGAAGCTTATTGTTTACATATACGATATATACATATAGATTAGGATTACAAAGATTAGGGCCGACTATAATCAACTTAGGGCTGGGCCTATACTAAGACTTTATTAATTAATAGAACCAAATGTATTATTTTCCATTTTTTGTTTTCTGAGAGTTTAATAATTTGTATAACCCAAGTATTTTTTATTAAATGTTTAATAATTTGATTTTATATTTGTATGCAACACGTCGACTCATAAAAATCCTGCATCACATGAACCAGAACGAGCAGTCATAATGGGCAATCGATCAAGCTCAATTGGTGAGCCCATCAAGAGACTCCAGGGATGGCAAACCTTGCTTTTAAGGGTAGTTTATAGAACTAAAAGATGCTTATAGTTTACATATAGGATATATATGTATATATATAGATAAGAATTACAAAGATTAGGGACGACTATAATCAACTTAGGGCTCGGCCTATACTAAGACTTTATTAACTAATAGAACCAAATGTACGATTTTCCATTTTTTATTTTCTAAGAGTTTAATAATTTGTGTAACCCAAGTATTTTTTATTAAATGTTTAATAATTTGATTTTATATTTGTATGCAACACGTCGACTCATAAAAAGCCTGCATCACATGAACCAGAACGAGCAGTCATAATGGGCAATCGATCAAGCTCATTTGGTGAGCCCATCAAGAGACCACAGGGATGGCAAACCTTGCTTTTAGGGGTAGTTTACAGAACTAAAAGAAGCTTATAGTTTACATATAGGATATATATATATAGATTAGGATTACAAAGATTAGGGCCGACTATAATCAACTTAGGGTTGGGCCTATACTAAGACTTTATTAACTAATAGAACCAAATGATTATTTTCTATTTTTTATTTTCTAAGAGTTTAATAATTTGTGTATCACAAGTATTTTTTATTAAATGTTTAATAATTTGATTTTATATTTGTATGCAACACATCGACTCATAAAAATCCTGCATCACATGAACCAGAACGATTAGTCATAATGGGCAATCGATCAAGGTCATTTAGTGAGCCCATCAATAGACCACAGGGATGGCAAACCTTCCTTTTAGGGGTAGTTTATAGAACTAAAAGAAGCCTATATAGTTTACATATAGGATATATATAGATTAGGATTACAAAGATTAGGGCCGACTATAATCAACTTAGGGCTGGGCCTATACTAAGACTTTATTAACTAATAGAACCAAATGTATGATTTTACATTTTTTATTTTCTAAGAGTTTAATAATTTGTGTAACCCAAGTATTTTTTATTAAATGTTTAATAATTGATTTTATATTTGTATGCAACACGTCGAAAAATTAGAAGCCTGCATCACATGAACCAGAACGAGCAGTCATAATGGGCAATCGATCAAGTTCATTTGGTGAGCCCATCAAGAGACCACCGGGTTGGCAAACCTTACTTTTAGGGGTAGTTTACAGAACTAAAAGAAGATTATAGTTTACATATAGGATATATATATATATATAGATAAGAATTACAAAGATTAGGGCCGACTATAATCAATTTAGGGCTGGGCCTATACTAAGACTTTATTAACTAATAGAACCAAATGTACGATTTTCCATTTTTTATTTTCTAAGAGTTTAATAATTTGTGTAACCCAAGTATTTTTTATTAAATGTTTAATAATTTGATTTTATATTTGTATGCAACACGTCGACTCATAAAAATCCTGCATCACGTGAACCAGAACGAGCAGTCATAATGGGCAATCGATCAAGCTCAATTGGTGAGCCCATCAAGAGACCACAGGGATGGCAAACCTTGCTTTTAGGGGTAGTTTACAGAACTAAAAGAAGCTTATAGTTTACATATAGGATATATATATAGATTAGGATTACAAAGATTAGGGCCGACTATAATCAACTTAGGGTTGTGCCTATACTAAGACTTTATTAACTAATAGAACCAATTGATTATTTTCTATTTTTTATTTTCTAAGAGTTTAATAATTTGTGTATCACAAGTATTTTTTATTAAATGTTTAATAATTTGATTTTATATTTGTATGCAACACGTCGACTCATAAAAATCCTGCATCACATGAACCAGAACGATCAGTCATAATGGGCAATCGATCAAGGTCATTTAGTGAGCCCATCAATAGACCACAGGGATGGCAAACCTTCCTTTTAGGGGTTGTTTATAGAACTAAAAGAAGCCTATATAGTTTACATATAGGATATATATAGATTAGGATTACAAAGATTAGGGCCGACTATAATCAACTTAGGGCTGGGCCTATACTAAGACTTTATTAACTAATAGAACCAAATGTATGATTTTACAATTTTTATTTTCTAAGAGTTTAATAATTTGTGTAACCCAAGTATTTTTTATTAAATGTTTAATAATTGATTTTATATTTGTATGCAACACGTCGAAAAATTAGAAGCCTGCATCACATGAACCAGAACGAGCAGTCATAATGGGCAATCGATCAAGTTCATTTGGTGAGCCCATCAAGAGACCACTGGGTTGGCAAACCTTACTTTTAGGGGTAGTTTACAGAACTAAAAGAAGCTTATAGTTTACATATAGGATATATATATATATATAGATAAGAATTACAAAGATTAGGGCCGACTATAATCAACTTAGGGCTGGGCCTATACTAAGACTTTATTAACTAATAGAACCAAATGTACGATTTTCCATTTTTTATTTTCTAAGAGTTTAATAATTTGTGTAACCCAAGTATTTTTTATTAAATGTTTAACAATTTGATTATATATGTGTATGCAACACGTCGACTCATAAAAAGCCTGCATCACATGAACCAGAACGAGCAGTCAAAATGGGGAATCGATCAAGCTCATTTGGTGAGACCATCAAAAGACCACAGGGATGGCAAACCTTGCTTTTAGGGGTAGTTTACAGAACTAAAAGAAGATTATTGTTTACATATACGATATATATATATAGATTAGGTTTACAAAGATTAAGGCCGACTATAAACAACTTAGGGCTGGGCCTATACTAAGACTTTATTAATTAATAGAACCAAATGTATTATTTTCCATTTTTTATTTTCTGAGAGTTTAATAATTTGTGTAACCCAAGTATTTTTTATTAAATGTTTAATAATTTGATTTTATATTTGTATGCAACACGTCGACTCATAAAAATCCTGCATCACATGAACCAGAACGATCAATCATAATGGGCAATCGATCAAGGTCATTTAGTGAGTCCATCAATAGACCACAGGGATGGCAAACCTTCCTTTTAGGGGTAGTTTATAGAACTAAAAGAAGCCTATATAGTTTACATATAGGATATATATAGATTAGGATTACAAAGATTAGGGCCGACTATAATCAACTTAGGGCTGGACCTATACTAAGACTTTATTAACTAATAGAACCAAATGTATGATTTTACATTTTTTATTTTCTAAGAGTTTAATAATTTGTGTAACCCAAGTATTTTTTATTAAATGTTTAATAATTTGATTTTATATTTGTATGCAACACGTCGACTCATAAAAAGCCTGCATCACACGAACTAGAACGAGCAGTCATAATGGGCAATCGATCAAGCTCATTTGGTGAGCCCATCAAGAGACCACAGGGATGGCAAACCTTGCTTTTAGGGGTAGTTTACAGAACTAAAAGAAGCTTATAGTTTACATATAGGATATATATATATAGATTAGGATTACAAAGATTAGGGCCGACTATAATCAACTTAGGGTTGGGCCTATACTAAGACTTTATTAACTAATAGAACCAAATGATTATTTTCTATTTTTTATTTTCTAAGAGTTTAATAATTTGTGTATCACAAGTATTTTTTATTAAATGTTTAATAATTGATTTTATATTTGTATGCAACACGTCGAAAAATTAGAAGCCTGCATCACATGAACCAGAACGAGCAGTCATAATGGGCAATCGATCAAGTTCATTTGGTGAGCCCATCAAGAGACCACTGGGTTGGCAAACCTTACTTTTAGGGGTAGTTTACAGAACTAAAAGAAGCTTATAGTTTACATATAGGATATATATATATATATAGATAAGAATTACAAAGATTAGGGCCGACTATAATCAACTTAGGGCTGGGCCTATACTAAGACTTTATTAACTAATAGAACCAAATGTACGATTTTCCATTTTTTATTTTCTAAGAGTTTAATAATTTGTGTAACCCAAGTATTTTTTATTAAATGTTTAACAATTTGATTATATATTTGTATGCAACACGTCGACTCATAAAAAGCCTGCATCACATGAACCAGAACGAGCAGTCAAAATGGGCAATCGATCAAGCTCATTTGGTGAGCCCATCAAAAGACCACAGGGATGGCAAACCTTGCTTTTAGGGGTAGTTTACAGAACTAAAAGAAGATTATTGTTTACATATACGATATATATATATAGATTAGGTTTACAAAGATTAAGGCCGACTATAATCAACTTAGGGCTGGGCCTATACTAAGACTTTATTAATTAATAGAACCAAATATATTATTTTCCATTTTTTATTTTCTGAGAGTTTAATAATTTGTGTAACCCAAGTATTTTTTATTAAATGTTTAATAATTTGATTTTATATTTGTATGCAACACGTCGACTCATAAAAATCCTGCATCACATGAACCAGAACGATCAATCATAATGGGCAATCGATCAAGGTCATTTAGTGAGTCCATCAATAGACCACAGGGATGGCAAACCTTCCTTTTAGGGGTAGTTTATAGAACTAAAAGAAGCCTATATAGTTTACATATAGGATATATATAGATTAGGATTACAAAGATTAGGGCCGACTATAATCAACTTAGGGCTGGACCTATACTAAGACTTTATTAACTAATAGAACCAAATGTATGATTTTACATTTTTTATTTTCTAAGAGTTTAATAATTTATGTAACCCAAGTATTTTTTATTAAATGTTTAATAATTTGATTTTATATTTGTATGCAACACGTCGACTCATAAAAAGCCTGCATCACATGAACCAGAATGAGCAGTCATAATGGGCAATCGATCAAGCTCATTTGGTGAGCCCATCAAGAGACCACAGGGATGGCAAACCTTGCTTTTAGGGGTAGTTTACAGAACTAAAAGAAGCTTATAGTTTACATATAGGATATATATATATAGATTAGGATTACAAAGATTAGGGCCGACTATAATCAACTTAGGGTTGGGCCTATACTAAGACTTTATTAACTAATAGAACCAAATGATTATTTTCTATTTTTTATTTTCTAAGAGTTTAATAATTTGTGTATCACAAGTATTTTTTATTAAATGTTTAATAATTTGATTTTATATTTGTATGCAACACATCGACTCATAAAAATCCTGCATCACATGAACCAGAACGATTAGTCATAATGGGCAATCGATCAAGGTCATTTAGTGAGCCCATCAATAGACCACAGGGATGGCAAACCTTCCTTTTAGGGGTAGTTTATAGAACTAAAAGAAGCCTATATAGTTTACATATAGGATATATATAGATTAGGATTACAAAGATTAGGGCCGACTATAATCAACTTAGGGCTGGGCCTATACTAAGACTTTATTAACTAATAGAACCAAATGTATGATTTTACATTTTTTATTTTCTAAGAGTTTAATAATTTGTGTAACCCAAGTATTTTTTATTAAATGTTTAATAATTGATTTTATATTTGTATGCAACATGTCGAAAAATTAGAAGCCTGCATCACATGAACCAGAACGAGCAGTCATAATGGGCAATCGATCAAGTTCATTTGGTGAGCCCATCAAGAGACCACTGGGTTGGCAAACCTTACTTTTAGGGGTAGTTTACAGAACTAAAAGAAGCTTATAGTTTACATATAGGATATATATATATATATATATAGATAAGAATTACAAAGATTAGGGCCGACTATAATCAATTTAGGGCTGGGCCTATACTAAGACTTTATTAACTAATAGAACCAAATGTACGATTTTCCATTTTTTATTTTCTAAGAGTTTAATAATTTGTGTAACCCAAGTATTTTTTATTAAATGTTTAATAATTTGATTTTATATTTGTATGCAACACGTCGACTCATAAAAATCCTGCATCACGTGAACCAGAACGAGCAGTCATAATGGGCAATCGATCAAGCTCAATTGGTGAGCCCATCAAGAGACCACAGGGATGGCAAACCTTGCTTTTAGGGGTAGTTTACAGAACTAAAAGAAGCTTATAGTTTACATATAGGATATATATATAGATTAGGATTACAAAGATTAGGGCCGACTATAATCAACTTAGGGTTGTGCCTATACTAAGACTTTATTAACTAATAGAACCAATTGATTATTTTCTATTTTTTATTTTCTAAGAGTTTAATAATTTGTGTATCACAAGTATTTTTTATTAAATGTTTAATAATTTGATTTTATATTTGTATGCAACACGTCGACTCATAAAAATCCTGCATCACATGAACCAGAACGATCAGTCATAATGGGCAATCGATCAAGGTCATTTAGTGAGCCCATCAATAGACCACAGGGATGGCAAACCTTCCTTTTAGGGGTTGTTTATAGAACTAAAAGAAGCCTATATAGTTTACATATAGGATATATATAGATTAGGATTACAAAGATTAGGGCCGACTATAATCAACTTAGGGCTGGGCCTATACTAAGACTTTATTAACTAATAGAACCAAATGTATGATTTTACATTTTTTATTTTCTAAGAGTTTAATAATTTGTGTAACCCAAGTATTTTTTATTAAATGTTTAATAATTGATTTTATATTTGTATGCAACACGTCGAAAAATTAGAAGCCTGCATCACATGAACCAGAACGAGCAGTCATAATGGGCAATCGATCAAGTTCATTTGGTGAGCCCATCAAGAGACCACTGGGTTGGCAAACCTTACTTTTAGGGGTAGTTTACAGAACTAAAAGAAGCTTATAGTTTACATATAGGATATATATATATATAGATAAGAATTACAAAGATTAGGGCCGACTATAATCAACTTAGGGCTGGGCCTATACTAAGACTTTATTAACTAATAGAACCAAATGTACGATTTTCCATTTTTTATTTTCTAAGAGTTTAATAATTTGTGTTACCCAAGTATTTTTTATTAAATGTTTAACAATTTGATTATATATTTGTATGCAACACGTCGACTCATAAAAAGCCTGCATCACATGAACCAGAACGAGCAGTCAAAATGGGCAATCGATCAAGCTCATTTGGTGAGCCCATCAAAAGACCACAGGGATGGCAAACCTTGCTTTTAGTGGTAGTTTACAGAACTAAAAGAAGCTTATTGTTTACATATACGATATATATATATAGATTAGGTTTACAAAGATTAAGGCCGACTATAATCAACTTAGGGCTGGGCCTATACTAAGACTTTATTAATTAATAGAACCAAATGTATTATTTTCCATTTTTTATTTTCTGAGAGTTTAATAATTTGTGTAACCCAAGTATTTTTTATTAAATGTTTAATAATTTGATTTTATATTTGTATGCAACACGTCGACTCATAAAAATCCTGCATCACATGAACCAGAACGATCAATCATAATGGGCAATCGATCAAGGTCATTTAGTGAGTCCATCAATAGACCACAGGGATGGCAAACCTTCCTTTTAGGGGTATTTATAGAACTAAAAGAAGCCTATATAGTTTACATATAGGATATATATAGATTAGGATTACAAAGATTAGGGCCGACTATAATCAACTTAGGGCTGGACCTATACTAAGACTTTATTAACTAATAGAACCAAATGTATGATTTTACATTTTTTATTTTCTAAGAGTTTAATAATTTGTGTAACCCAAGTATTTTTTATTAAATGTTTAATAATTGATTTTATATTTGTATGCAACACGTCGAAAAATTAGAAGCCTGCATCACATGAACTAGAACGAGCAGTCATAATGGGCAATCGATCAAGTTCATTTGGTGAGCCCATCAAGAGACCACTGGGTTGGCAAACCTTACTTTTAGGGGTAGTTTACAGAACTAAAAGAAGCTTATAGTTTACATATAGGATATATATATATATATATATTTAAGAATTACAAAGGTTTGGGCCGACTATAATCAACTTAGGGCTGGGCCTATACTAAGACTTTATTAACTAATAGAACCAAATGTACGATTTTCCATTTTTTATTTTCTAAGAGTTTAATAATTTGTGTAACCCAAGTATTTTTTATTAAATGTTTAACAATTTGATTATATATTTGTATGCAACACGTCGACTCATAAAAAGCCTGCATCACATGAACCAGAACGAGCAGTCAAAATGGGCAATCGATCAAGCTCATTTGGTAAGCCCATCAAAAGACCACAGGGATGGCAAACCTTGCTTTTAGGGGTAGTTTACAGAACTAAAAGAAGCTTATTGTTTACATATACGATATATATATATATAGATTAGGATTACAAAGATTAGGGCCGACTATAATCAACTTAGGGCTGGGCCTATACTAAGACTTTAATAATTAATAGAACCAAATGTATTATTTTCCATTTTTTGTTTTCTGAGAGTTTAATAATTTGTGTAACCCAAGTATTTTTTATTAAATGTTTAATAATTTGATTTTATATTTGTATGCAACACGTCGACTCATAAAAATCCTGCATCACATGAACCAGAACGAGCAGTCATAATGGGCAATCGATCAAGCTCAATTGGTGAGCCCATCAAGAGACTCCAGGGATGGCAAACCTTGCTTTTAAGGGTAGTTTATAGAACTAAAAGAAGCTTATAGTTTACATATAGGATATATATGTATATATATAGATAAGAATTACAAAGATTAGGGACGACTATAATCAACTTAGGGCTGGGCCTATACTAAGACTTTATTAACTAATAGAACCAAATGTACGATTTTCCATTTTTTATTTTCTAAGAGTTTAATAATTTGTGTAACCCAAGTATTTTTTATTAAATGTTTAATAATTTGATTTTATATTTGTATGCAACACGTCGACTCATAAAAAGCCTGCATCACATGAACCAGAACGAGCAGTCATAATGGGCAATCGATCAAGCTCATTTGGTGAGCCCATCAAGAGACCACAGGGATGGCAAACCTTGCTTTTAGGGGTAGTTTACAGAACTAAAAGAAGCTTATAGTTTACATATAGGATATATATATATAGATTAGGATTACAAAGATTAGGGCCGACTATAATCAACTTAGGGTTGGGCCTATACTAAGACTTTATTAACTAATAGAACCAAATGATTATTTTCTATTTTTTATTTTCTAAGAGTTTAATAATTTGTGTATCACAAGTATTTTTTATTAAATGTTTAATAATTTGATTTTATATTTGTATGCAACACATCGACTCATAAAAATCCTGCATCACATGAACCAGAACGATCAGTCATAATGGGCAATCGATCAAGGTCATTTAGTGAGCCCATCAATAGACCACAGGGATGGCAAACCTTCCTTTTAGGGGTAGTTTATAGAACTAAAAGAAGCCTATATAGTTTACATATAGGATATATATAGATTAGGATTACAAAGATTAGGGCCGACTATAATCAACTTAGGGCTGGGCCTATACTAAGACTTTATTAACTAATAGAACCAAATGTATGATTTTACATTTTTTATTTTCTAAGAGTTTAATAATTTGTGTAACCCAAGTATTTTTTATTAAATGTTTAATAATTGATTTTATATTTGTATGCAACACGTCGAAAAATTAGAAGCCTGCATCACATGAACCAGAACGAGCAGTCATAATGGGCAATCGATCAAGTTCATTTGGTGAGCCCATCAAGAGACCACTAGGTTGGCAAACCTTACTTTTAGGGGTAGTTTACAGAACTAAAAGAAGCTTATAGTTTACATATAGGATATATATATATATATAGATAAGAATTACAAAGATTAGGGACGACTATAATCAATTTAGGGCTGGGCCTATACTAAGACTTTATTAACTAATAGAACCAAATGTACGATTTTCCATTTTTTATTTTCTAAGAGTTTAATAATTTGTGTAACCCAAGTATTTTTTATTAAATGTTTAATAATTTGATTTTATATTTGTATGCAACACGTCGACTCATAAAAATCCTGCATCACGTGAACCAGAACGAGCAGTCATAATGGGCAATCGATCAAGCTCAATTGGTGAGCCCATCAAGAGACCACAGGGATGGCAAACCTTGCTTTTAGGGGTAGTTTACAGAACTAAAAGAAGCTTATAGTTTACATATAAGATATATATATAGATTAGGATTACAAAGATTAGGGCCGACTATAATCAACTTAGGGTTGTGCCTATACTAAGACTTTATTAACTAATAGAACCAATTGATTATTTTCTATTTTTTATTTTCTAAGAGTTTAATAATTTGTGTATCACAAGTATTTTTTATTAAATGTTTAATAATTTGATTTTATATTTGTATGCAACACGTCGACTCATAAAAATCCTGCATCACATGAACCAGAACGATCAGTCATAATGGGCAATCGATCAAGGTCATTTAGTGAGCCCATCAATAGACCACAGGGATGGCAAACCTTCCTTTTAGGGGTAGTTTATAGAACTAAAAGAAGCCTATATAGTTTACATATAGGATATATATAGATTAGGATTACAAAGATTAGGGCCGACTATAATCAACTTAGGGCTGGGCCTATACTAAGACTTTATTAACTAATAGAACCAAATGTATGATTTTACATTTTTTATTTTCTAAGAGTTTAATAATTTGTGTAACCCAAGTATTTTTTATTAAATGTTTAATAATTGATTTTATATTTGTATGCAACACGTCGAAAAATTAGAAGCCTGCATCACATGAACCAGAACGAGCAGTCATAATGGGCAATCGATCAAGTTCATTTGGTGAGCCCATCAAGAGACCACTGGGTTGGCAAACCTTACTTTTAGGGGTAGTTTACAGAACTAAAAGAAGCTTATAGTTTACATATAGGATATATATATAGATTAGGATTACATAGATTAGGGCCGACTCTAATCAACTTAGGGCTGGGCCTATACTAAAACTTTATTAACTAATAGAACCAAATGTATTATTTTCTATTTTTTATTTTATAAGAGTTTAATAATTTGTGTAACCCAAGTATTTTTTATTAAATGTTTAACAATTTGATTATATATTTGTATGCAACACGTCGACTCATAAAAAGCCTGCATCACATGAACCAGAACGAGCAGTCAAAATGGGCAATCGATCAAGCTCATTTGGTGAGCCCATCAAAAGACCACAGGGATTGCAAACCTTGCTTTTTGGGGTAGTTTACAGAACTAAAAGAAGCTTATTGTTTACATATACGATATATATATATAGATTAGGTTTACAAAGATTAAGGCCGACTATAATCAACTTAGGGCTGGGCCTATACTAAGACTTTATTAATTAATAGAACCAAATGTATTATTTTCCATTTTTTATTTTCTGAGAGTTTAATAATTTGTGTAACCCAAGTATTTTTTATTAAATGTTTAATAATTTGATTTTATATTTGTATGCAACACGTCGACTCATAAAAATCCTGCATCACATGAACCAGAACGAGCAGTCATAATGGGCAATCGATCAAGCTCAATTGGTGAGCCCATCAAGAGACCCCAGGGATGGCAAACCTTGCTTTTAAGGGTAGTTTATAGAACTAAAAGAAGCTTATAGTTTACATATAGGATATATATGTATATATATAGATAAGAATTACCAAGATTAGGGACGACTATAATCAACTTAGGGCTGGGCCTATACTAAGACTTTATTAACTAATAGAACCAAATGTATGATTTTTCATATTTTATTTTCTAAGAGTTTAATAATATGTGTAACCCAAGTATTTTTTATTAAATGTTAAATAATTTGATTTTATATTTGTATGCAACACGTCGACTAATTAAAAGCCTGCATCACATGAACCAGAACGAGCAGTCATAATGGGCAATCGATCAAGCTCATTTGGTGAGCCCATCAAGAGACCACATGGTTGGCAAACCATACTTTTAGGGGTAGTTTACAGAACTAAAAGAAGCTTATAGTTTACATATAGGATATAAATATATATATTAGGATTACAAAGATTAGGGCCAACAATAATCAACTTAGGGCTGGGCCTATACTAAGACTTTATTAACTAATAGATCCAAATGTATTATTTTCTATTTTTTATTTTATAAGAGTTTAATAATTTGTGTAACCCAAGTATTTTTTATTAAATGTTTAACAATTTGATTATATATTTGTATGCAACACGTCGACTCATAAAAAGCCTGCATCACATGAACCAGAACGAGCAGTCAAAATGGGCAATCGATCAAGCTCATTTGGTGAGCCCATCAAAAGGCCACAGGGATGGCAAACCTTGCTTTTAGGGGTAGTTTACAGAACTAAAAGAAGCTTATTGTTTACATATACGATATATATATATAGATTAGGATTACAAGGATTAGGGCCGACTATAATCAACTTAGGGCTGGGCCTATACTAAGACTTTATTAATTAATAGAACCAAATGTATTATTTTCCATTTTTTATTTTCTAAGAGTTTAATAATTTGTGTAACCCAAGTATTTTTTATTAAATGTTTAATAATTTGATTTTATATTTGTATGCAACACGTCGACTCATAAAAATCCTGCATCACATGAAGCAGAACGAGCAGTCATAATGGGCAATCGATCAAGCTCAATTGGTGAGCCCATCAAGAGACCCCAGGGATGGCAAACCTTGCTTTTAAGGGTAGTTTATAGAACTAAAAGAAGCTTATAGTTTACATATAGGATATATATGTATATATATAGATAAGAATTACCAAGATTAGGGACGACTATAATCAACTTAGGGCTGGGCCTATACTAAGACTTTATTAACTAATAGAACCAAATGTACGATTTTTCATTTTTTATTTTCTAAGAGTTTAATAATTTGTGTAACCCAAGTATTTTTTATTAAATGTTTAATAATTTGATTTTATATTTGTATGCAACACGTCGACTCATAAAAAGCCTACATCACATGAACCAGAACGAGCAGTCATAATGGGCAATCGATCATGCTCATTTGGTGAGCCCATCAAGAGACCATAGGGATGGCAAACCTTGCTTTTAGGGGTAGTTTACAGAATTAAAAGAAGCTTATAGTTTACATATAGGATATATATATATATATAGATTAGGATTACAAAGATTAGGGCTGACTATAATCAACTTAGGGCTGGGCCTATACTAAGACTTTATTAACTAATAGAACCAAATGTATTATTTTCTATTTTTTATTTTCTAAGAGTTTAATAATTTGTGTAACCCAAGTATTTTTTATTAAATGTTTAATAATTTGATTTTATATTTGTATGCAACACGTCGACTCATAAAATCCTGCATCACATGAACCAGAACGAGCAGTCACAATGGGCAATCGATCAAGCTCATTTGGTGAGTCCATCAATAGACCACAGGGATGGCAAACCTTACATTTAGGGGTTGTTTACAGAACTAAAAAAGCTTATAGTTTACATATAGTATATATATATATAGATTAGGATTACATAGATTAGGGACGACAATAATCAACTTAGGGCTGGGCCTATACTAAGACTTTATTAACTAATAGAACCAAATGTATGATTTTTCATATTTTATTTTCTAAGAGTTTAATAATATGTGTAACCCAAGTATTTTTTATTAAATGTTAAATAATTTGATTTTATATTTGTATGCAACACGTCGACTAATTAAAAGCCTGCATCACATGAACCAGAACGAGCAGTCATAATGGGCAATCGATAAAGCTCATTTGGTGAGCCCATCAAGAGACCGCATGGCTGGCAAACCATACTTTTAGGGGTAGTTTACAGAACTAAAAGAAGCTTATAGTTTACATATAGGATATAAATATATATATTAGGATTACAAAGATTAGGGCCAACAATAATCAACATAGGGCTGGGCCTATACTAAGACTTTATTAACTAATAGATCCAAATGTATTATTTTCTATTTTTTATTTTCTAAGAGTTTAATAATTTGTGTAACCCAAGTATTTTTTATTAAATGTTTAATAATTTGATTTTATATTTGTATGCAACACGTCAACTCATAAAATCCTGCATCACATGAACCAGAACGAGCAGTTATAATGGGCAATCGATCAAGCTCAATTGGTGAGTCTATCAAGAGACCACAGGGATGGCAAACCTTACTTTTAGGGGTAGTTTACAGAACTAAAAAAGCTTATATTTTATATATAGGATATATATATAGATTAGGATTACATAGATTAGGGCCGACTATAATCAACTTAGGGCTAGGCCTATACTAAGACGTTATTAATTAATAGAACCAAACGTATGATTTTCCATTTTTTATTTTCTAAGAGTTTAATAATTTGTGTAACCCAAGTATTTTTTATTAAATGTTTAATAATTTGATTTTATATTTGTATGCAACACGTCGACTCATAAAGAGCCTGCATCACATGAACCAAAACGAGCAGTCATAATGGGCAATCGATCAAGCTCATTTGGTGAGCCCATCAAGAGACCACAGGGATGGCAAACCTTGCTTTTAGGGGTAGTTTACAGAACTAAAAGAAGCTTATAGTTTACATATAGGATATATTTATAGATTAGGATTACAAAGATTAGGGTCCGACTATAATCAACTTAGGGTTGGGCCTATACTAAGACTTTATTAACTAATAGAACCAAATGATTATTTTCTATTTTTATTTTCTAAGAGTTTAATAATTTGTGTATCACAAGTTTTTTTTATTAAATGTTTAATAATTTGATTTTATATTTGTATGCAACACGTCGACTCATAAAAATCCTGCATCACATGAACCAGAATACGATCAGTCATAATGGGCAATCGATCAAGGTCATTTAGTGAGCCCATCAATAGACCACAGGGATGGCAAACTTCCTTTTAGGGGTACTTTATAGAACTAAAAGAAGCCTATATAGTTTACATATAGGATATATATAGATTAGGATTACAAAGATTAGGGGCCGACTATAATCAACTTAGGGCTGGGCCTATACTAAGACTTTATTAACTAATAGAACCAAATGTATGATTTTACATTTTTTATTTTCTAAGAGTTTAATAATTTGTGTAACCCAGGTAATTTTTATTAAATGTTTAATAATTGATTTTATATTTGTATGCAACACGTCGAAAAATTAGAAACCTGCATCACATGAACCAGAACGAGCAGTCATAACGGGCAATTCGATCAAGTTCATTTGGTGAGCCCATCAAGAGACCACTGGGTTGGCAAACCTTACTTTTAGGGGTAGTTTACAGAACTAAAAGAAGCTTATAGTTTACATATAGGATATATATATATAGATTAGGATTACAAAGATTAGGGCTCGACTATAATCAACTTAGGGTTGGGCCTATACTAAGACTTTATTAACTAATAGAACCAAATGTATTATTTTCTATTTTTTATTTTCTAAGAGTTTAATACTTGTGTAACCCAAGTATTTTTTATTAAATGTTTAATAATTTGATTTTATATTTGTATGCAACACGTCGACTCATAAAAAGCCTGCATCACATGAACCAGAACGAGCAGTCATAATGGGCAATCGATCAAACTCATTTGGTGAGCCCATCAAAAGACCACAGGGATGGCAAACCTTGCTTTTAGGGGTAGTTTACATAACTAAAAGAAGCTTATAGTTTACATATAGGATATACATATATATAGATTAGGATTACAAAGATTAGGGCCGACTATAATCAACTTTGGGCTGGGCCTATACTAATTTATTAACTAATAGAACCAAATGTATTATTTTTCATTTTTTATTTTCTAAGAGTTTAATAATTTGTGTAACCCAAGTATTTTTTATTAAATGTTTAATAATTTGATTTTATATTTGTATGCAACACGTCGACTCATAAAAATCCTGCATCACATGAACCAGAACGAGCAGTCATTCTGGCAATCGATCAAGCTCAATTGGTGAGCCCGTAAAGAGACCACAGGGATGGCAAACCTTGCTTTTAGGGGTAGTTTACAGAACTAAAAGAAGCTTATAGTTTACATATAGGATATATATATAGATTAGGATTACATAGATTATGGCCGACTATAATCAACTTAGGGCCGGGCCTATACTAAGACTTTATTAACTAATAGAACCAAATGTATTATTTTCCGTTTTTTATTTTCTAAGAGTTTAATAATTTGTGTAACCCAAGTATTTTTTATTGAATGTTTAATAATTTGATTTTATATTTGTATGCAACACGTCGAAACATAAAAATCCTGCATCACATGAACCAGAACGAGCAGTCATAATGGGCAATCGATCAAGCTCATTTGGTGAGCCCATCAAGAAACCACAGGGATGGCAAACCTTGCTTTTAGGGGTAGTTTATAGAACTAAAAGTGTCACACCCTCAAAATCCACTAACGGAGTTTTACCGTCAGAGGGTGTGAACTGGCAGGATCGGAATCATCAGTTATAATCAAACCATAAAAACGTTTAAATGCAAAATAAGTGCGGAAGCGTAAAAACCTTAATTCAAAAGCTGCGTCACGCAGGACGACTTAAAACCAAAGATAACTGTTAAAAATAAGTTTGCAGAATAAAAGTGTTTTCATTTAATGCATGCTCCTAAACCGCGCGCCCGCCTCGGCTACCTGAGAACAACATACTAAAAGTGTCAACACAAGGTTGGTGAGTTCACAAGTTATATAAGATAAATCGTTTAGCGTTTTGCGTAACCTCGTTACGGCGTTTCAGTGTTGCGTAACCACGTTACGGCGTTTAAGTGTTGCGTAACCACGTTACGGCGTTTAAGTGTTGCGTAACCACGTTACGGCGTTTAAGTGTTGCGTAACCACGTTACGGCGTTAAGTGTTGCGTAACCACGTTACGGCGTTTAAGTGTTTTGCATTACCAGATAGTGTTACGTCAAATTATATATCGATAGGTAGCTAATCTATACAACAAGTATCGCTAAGTGGTTCGAGACCGAAGCTGACTGTTTATCAAGTGCCCGTCACCTGGTCAACCCAGACCATGGTAAGTGTTAGCCAAAATTACACCCACTCAACCTCCAGTTGAGCTTAGCGTCGGGTGGGGTTTGTCAAACCCAGTAGTACTACTCAACAGTGACTCGCTATTCCAAATATTAACCGGTTCGATGTGTGGGACTTCAAATGTTACGTTTGCCGCTTAGCCTTCTTCAAGTGATATATAATTTATAACAAAATCTTAAATATGCATTTATCTCAGAAAATGCGTTTATCGGAGTATGTTATCTCCCCCAAGTGAAAAACGTTTGAAAACAGTTCAAAGAGCGGGGTAAGTGAAACTCACTGTTTGCGAAGAATATCCGATATAGATCACCAAGTGATGCGCGTCGTAGAAACTCTCTAGCGTTCTAAATAACAAAGAGATTTTCTAAGTATCGGTACGTTTAACGAGTCTCTAGACTCGGCACATAATACCTATGCACGTAACAGATTTCGTGTTTCGTTTGTGAATCGTGTGTGACTTAAACAAGTACAATTGTGATACGATACATGATGTGAGCAATTACTTTCGTGTCACGTGCTAATAACATACTTTACTAGCAATTATCCCCGTAAGGGCATTTTGGTCAACAAACAAAATTAACTAACCATTATTCCCCATAAGGGCAATTTGGTCAATTCATGGCAATCAATTAGCAACTATTCCCCGCAAGGGTATTTTGGTCAAAACATAACAAATATATAAAAACTATCATATTTCATGCATTTTTACACAACTCAGCAGTTAGTTTCATTATGACAGAATTTCTACTTGAAAGATTGTACTATTTCACCGATCATAACGTCTCAATTAATTCACCAAAAATCACCACAGAAGCATACATATCTTTAGGTTTCCAGAACATATTTTATCTTATTTTTATTCCACATATTTTTCTTATAATGACCAAAACATTACAGCAAACTCATATCAGTCAGATTCATGCGCAACAGAATGTTATTTACAATTCCTGTTAAACGAAAAATCCAATAAATGCAAGACCAGTTGGGTTTGGTTCCTAACTCAATGAGTCAACTTCCAGAAGTGGAACCAACCCAATTGGCCTCGTGGTTCATGAGATATAACATTTACAACTTAACCTAACAGCAGGTCTAACAGCTCAGCTTTGCACCACGTTTTTGTAAAATAATAAAAGTACACTTCTACTTGTCCAAAAATTACAAACTTATACTTCATGGAAACTAGACTCAACCTAGTTTACTACAGTACCCACAATCTCAACCAATTTTCCCGTTTACACTTCGTTACAGTCATTTAAACATCGTATACACATTCTGCCCAGATTCTGTTCACATCAAAACTTAACAATTTCACTAGCCATGGATCACAAATAATCATATAACATGCTAGACACTAATACTACTATCCATGCATCTCAATTACACCATACATACAAGATTAGGGTTTGTGTTTTAACTCAAATCAAAGACAACAATGAATCATGCAACAACATCAATCTAGTTATCAATTCATTATCCAAATAACAACAATCATATTAACCATATACATGAACAAAATCGGCTGCCTAGGGTTTGTACTTAACCCATTAAACATCAAAATTAAACAACAAGAAGGTAAAGGATGATCAATTATACCTTCCTAGCACCTAGTTCTTAGATTAATCACTTGATTTGATGTGTATATGTGTGTGTTCTTGTGGACGGCAGCCGTGGAGAACAAAGGGAGGGCCGATCGGGGTTTGTGGTGTGGGGGAAAAGAAAAGAAAATAAGTTAGGGTTTGTAGTTAAGGTTATATTTATAATTATACAAGTTACACTCTAGTCCCTCTACTTCCAAGTGTTACATCTCTAGCCTAACTAATTGGTTCTTGTTTCTTGTTTAACATTCCACATAACATAATCAAGTAACACACATATATCTAACACATAATTATCACATAATTATTGTTTTGACGTTTTTCGTTCATTTATCAATCGTTTGCGTCAACTCGTTTGCGTTTCGGTGCAAATCCCGAAAGACTACACTTGTAGTAAGTGTTAAGCGTCATTTAAACCCTAGTTTAAATGTAATGAAGTGTGCGTTATAGATTTAACGATCTTAAAGTTTGAATTGACGGAGTTGAGTTAACGGAGTTAACCTGAAATTGACGATTGTCACAGTCATTCCCATGTTAAAGAATTTTCGTCCCGAAAATTTGAGTCAAGTCGTGGTGAGAGTCTGAAAGAGTAAAAAAAAAAATTTTCAGTTTGTCATATCATCCCCTAGTAGAAAGAAATTTCGTCCCGAAATTTAATTCATACCTCCGGTGATGTTTGACGGTTTGCCGAGTTTCGCGGTTTTCTGTGTTTGGTTAGCCCTTCAAAAAGGTGAGGATACTTTTTCATCATTTGATCCTCGCGTTCCCACGTGAACTCCGGTCCACGTCTCGAGTTCCAACGAACCTTAACGATTGGAATTTTGCTGTGTTTGAGCGTTTTGGTTTCCCAATCCAAAACCTCGACTGGTTCTTCAATGAAACGTAACTGTTCATCAATTTGTAGTTCCTCCAAAGGGACTACTTGGGATTCATCAGATAGGCATTTCTTCAAATTTGATACGTGGAATACATCGTGTACGCCACTGAGTTCTGTTGGTAGGTCCAGTCGGTACGCCACCGGACCAATGCGCTCAGTTATCCGGTACGGACCAACATACCGTGGGTTGAGTTTGTTTCGCTTTCCAAAGCGAACCACACCTTTCCAAGGTGAGACTTTGAGTAACACCCGATCGTTCACTTGAAATTCGAGAGGTTTTCGGCGCTTGTCGGCGTAACTCTTTTGGCGATCTCGTGCTGCTGCCATGCGATTTCGGATTTGAACAATCTTTTCCGAGGTTTCGAGTACCAGTTCCGGACCAGTGATTTGGCTGTCACCCACCTCTGCCCAGCAGAGTGGTGATCGACACTTCCGTCCGTACAGCGCTTCAAACGGCGCTGCCTTAATACTTGCGTGGTAGCTGTTATTATACGAAAACTCTACCAAGGGTAAGTGGGGTTCCCAATTTTTTCCGAAATCTAAAACGCATGCACGCAACATATCCTCCAGGGTGTGAATAGTCCGTTCACTTTGCCCATCCGTCTGAGGATGGTATGCTGTACTCATATCGAGACGGGTGCCCAGTGCGCTTTGCAGCGACTTCCAAAAGTGCGAGGTGAAACGAGAATCTCGATCGGAAATGATCGAGACAGGCACTCCGTGTCTAGACACCACTTCTTTCATGTATACGCGAGTAAGTCTTTCCATTTTGTCCGTTTCCTTAATTGCTAGTAAGTGTGCCGATTTAGTCAACCGGTCAACGATCACCCAGATGGTATCGCATCCCGTCGGTGTCTTAGGCAAACCCGTAATAAAGTCCATTGAGATGTGCTCCCATTTCCACATTGGGAGTTCCGGTTGTTGCAGTATACCAGATGGTTTCTGGTATTCTATCTTGACTCTGGCACAAGTCAAGCATTTGCTCACGTAGGTGGCAATGTCGGCTTTCATGTTCGGCCACCAGTAAAGTGCCTTTAAATCATGATACATTTTGTCTGAGCCAGGGTGGATAGAATATCGGGACTTATGAGCTTCGTCCATCACTAGAGTTCTCAACTCTCCGTATCGTGGAACCCAAATCCGGTTCTCAAAATATCGGGCCCCGTCCGATCTGGTTTCAAGTTGCTTGTTCATGCCCCGCATGAGTTCCGACGGAAGATTATCATCTTTCAAAGCTTCCAGTTGCGCATCGCGAATCTGATCGGGTAAGCTGGCATGAATCGTGAGTTGCAATGCTCTCACCCGTCTGGGTTTATCTGTTTCCTTTCTGCTGAGAGCGTCGGCCACCACATTGGCCTTGCCAGGGTGGTACTTGATGGCACAATCGTAATCTTTAAGCAGCTCGACCCAACGACGCTGTCGCATGTTCAGCTCCTTCTGATCGTAGATATGTTGGAGACTCTTGTGGTCGGTGTAAATGGTAACTTGGTATCGTACAAGTAATGCCTCCATATCTTAAGAACAAACACCACAGCTCCGAGTTCCAAATCATGGGTCGTGTAGTTCTTCTCGTGAACCCGTAGTTGTCTAGAGGCGTAGGCTATAACCTTCTCGAGTTGCATCAGCACACAACCGAGACCTTGTATAGATGCGTCACAGTGTACCTCAAAATTTTCCGATCCCTCGGGGAGGGCTAAAATAGGGGCGCTACAAAGCTTGGTTTTCAACAGTTGAAAAGCGGATTCTTGCGCGTCACCCCAGTTGTACTTAGTGCCCTTGTGGGTCAAAGCGGTGAGGGGTTGAGCAATTTTGAAAATCCCTCGATGAAACGCCGGTAGTAGCCGGCCAGTCCTAGGAATTGTCGCACCTCAGTCGGAGTCTTAGGTGCTTCCCAGTTTTTGATGGCCTCTACCTTACCGGGATCGACATGTATACCATTCTCGTTGATCACATGTCCTAAAAAGTGAACCTCGCGAAGCCAAAATTCACATTTCGAGAGTTTAGCATACAGTTGTTCCTTCTTCAATAGTTCCAGAATTACCCTTAGGTGCTCTTCGTGGTCAGTCTCATTCTTGGAGTAGACGAGAATATCATCGATGAAAACAATCACGAACTTGTCTAGGTACGCCTTGCATACTCGATTCATGAGATCCATAAATACGGCTGGCGCGTTGGTTAGGCCAAAAGGCATAACCGAAAACTCGTAGTGACCATACCGTGTTCTGAAAGCCGTCTTTGAGATATCTTCTTCGCGCACTCTCAGCTGGTGGTAACCGGATCGTAGATCAATCTTCGAGTAGTAACTCGATCCTTGAAGCTGGTCAAACAAATCATCAATTCGGGGTAATGGATAACGGTTCTTGACCGTCACCTTGTTCAACTCCCGGTAGTCGATGCACATTCGGAAAGTCCGTCTTTCTTTCGGACAAACAAGACAGGGGCTCCCCATGGCGATGAGCTAGGTCGGATAAAACCCTTATCCAACAAATCTTGCAACTGAGTGGACAGCTCCTGAAGTTCTGCCGGTGCGAGCCGATACGGGGCTCGTGCTATGGGTGCTGCACCGGGTGTCAACTCGATTTGGAATTCGACTTGACGAATAGGAGGGAGTCCGGGCAAATCCTCTGGGAAAACTTCCGGAAAGTCTCGCACAACCGGTATGTCTTCAATTCGTTTCTCCTCCGCGGGTTTCTCAACAATCTGCGCCAAAATTGCCGGATGACCCTTTCGTAGATACTTCTGTGCCTTCAAAAGGGTAATGACGCTGGTGGTCATGCCGCTTCTCTCGCCTCGGACCGAAATGATCTCGCCGGAAGGGGTGGTAATATGGACTATCTTATCATGGCATATAATCTCCGCTCGGTTCTCGGATAACCAGTCCATGCCGACAATGACATCGAAACTACTAAGCGTAAAAGGAATAAGGTCGATATCAAAGACATGACCTGACAGTTTCAACTTACATCCCGCAAGTATATGAGTTGTTACTACAGTTTTACCGTTAGCTAATTCAACAGGAAACTTAGCGTCTAACGGGGTTGGAGTAAGGTCTAAAAGTTGGCTAAAGGCTTTCGACACAAAACTCCTATCAGCTCCAGTGTCAAACAAAACAAAAGCAAAACAATCGTTTACAGGGAACTTACCAGACACCACATGCGAATCATTGCGGGCTTGACCCGATCCAATCACAAACGCTCTTCCTTTGCCATTTCCCCCACCATTACTGCCACTTCCATTACCCCCATTGTTGTCATTCTGTTTCAGCTTGGGGCAATCCTTCCGGAAATGACCTTCCTGCCCACATTCAAAACATCCCTTAGTTGTCATCGGTGGCTTAGGAGCACCCTTTGCCGCAAGGTCTCCTCTACACTCTTTCGCTGGGTGACCTATCTTTCCGCATCTTTGACACTTGACACGGTCACACTGGCCAACATGATGATAGTTGCACCTGTTGCACTTTGGATATTTCCCAGCATATCCGCTCGAAACCTGCCCGCTACCGTTGTTGTTGGTGTTGTTGTTGTGATTCTGAGTGTTAAAGCTCCGAGTAAATTCGGGCTTACGGTAGTGGTGTTGCGGTGGGAGGTTCGAGGATGAAGATCTGGTGTTGTCAAACTTTCTCTTCCCGCTGTTCGGGTTGCTGTTGCTGTTACTGTTGCTGACGTGGTCATTACTCGGGTTGTCACGGGCTTTAGTGGTCGAACCCCTAGGTGGTAACGCACCTTGGGTCACAGCCTGATCCGTCAGTTTGTGAGCTAAACGGATCGCTTGTTGGATCGTGGCTGGTCGGGAAGACGTCACCATGCCCTGAATTTGCGGTGCTAAACCATCAATGTACATTTCTATCCTCTTGCTCGGCGGATCCACCATCCGCGGACACATCACAGCCAACTCGTGCGAACGAGTAGTGTAGGCTTCGATTTCCGAGCCCACCATCTTCAACGACCAAAATTCCGACTCTAACTTCGAAATTTCTTCCCTCGGACAGTACTCCTCTTCGGGATCTTCTTCAGGTTCTACTTCAGGCTCTGCCCCAGGCTCGGCCTCAGGCTCTGCCTCAGGTTCGGCTGCGTTCTGAGCAAGTTGCATTTGTAAGACATCGCAACGCTCTAACGCTATCTCAGTTCGGGTCCTTGCTTCTTGGAGTTGCTCTTGCAAGTCTATCATCTCAGCTTGCATCTTCATCATAACCTTCATTTGTTGCTCACTAGTCTCTTGCATATCTTTCATTGCCGCTGCCATGCGGGCAATCTCCTCCTTAGTCTCGGTTCCGTCTTTAAACAGTCTGAAACGTCTCTCTCGTGTAGCGCATGTAACCCACATCACGCTCCAAACAAGAAACGACAGCTGCGAGAACTCGCTCTACAGGTTCGGTTATGGGTGGTAGGGTGTTGGGATAAGCAGGATGGTTCGGGTGAGGCAACGGGGGAACTTGTTCGCGATAGACCATACGTCTGATCATGTTAGGGTACCAATCCCAGCTAACGTCGTTTTCGTAAAGGCCTCCGGATAGGCGGTACCTCTTCGGTGCGGGAGCTTCGAGTTCCGGGACTACGCGGGTGGTGGCGAGGCGGTAGGTAACTGAGGTTCCTTCCCGTGAGCATGCGTCATCGAATCGGATAATGATGAGGGTGGCGTCGACATTCCTACAGGTAAGCCGTGTATGAGCGCGCGTATGAGTGAAAATAGGTAAAGAGATAAGATTTCAAGACTACACAAACCTATGCAGTGCGTATTATTATAACTAATGGGTCGTCGCGGTTATAGTCTAGTATGCATGCAGCTTCTAGTTCGCTATAACCAATGGCTCTGATACCAATCTGTCACACCCTCAAAATCCACTAACGGAGTTTTACCGTCAGAGGGTGTGAACTGGCAGGATCGGAATCATCAGTTATAATCAAACCATAAAAACGTTTAAATGCAAAATAAGTGCGGAAGCGTAAAAACCTTAATTCAAAAGCTGCGTCACGCAGGACGACTTAAAACCAAAGATAACTGTTAAAAATAAGTTTGCAGAATAAAAGTGTTTTCATTTAATGCATGCTCCTAAACCGCGCGCCCGCCTCGGCTTCCTGAGAACAACATACTAAAAGTGTCAACACAAGGTTGGTGAGTTCACAAGTTATATAAGATAAATCGTTTAGCGTTTTGCGTAACCTCGTTACGGCGTTTCAGTGTTGCGTAACCACGTTACGGCGTTTAAGTGTTGCGTAACCACGTTACGGCGTTTAAGTGTTGCGTAACCACGTTACGGCGTTTAAGTGTTGCGTAACCACGTTACGGCGTTTAAGTGTTTTGCATTACCAGATAGTGTTACGTCAAATTATATATCGATAGGTAGCTAATCTATACAACAAGTATCGCTAAGTGGTTCGAGACCGAAGCTGACTGTTTATCAAGTGCCCGTCACCTGGTCAACCCAGACCATGGTAAGTGTTAGCCAAAATTACACCCACTCAACCTCCAGTTGAGCTTAGCGTCGGGTGGGGGTTTGTCAAACCCAGTAGTACTACTC